>NW_026000249.1:18636737-18670274 GCF_001458135.2 Marmota marmota marmota | reverse complement strand
GCTGTCCGGCAGAGAAGCGGCTCCTGCTACCTCGGGTGCCTGCTACTTTTAGTACTCGCTCAGTTCCTGCTGAGTTCACTTGCAACAAAGTAGTTCCCGCTTCAACCTTCAACTTGCTTGTCACCTCTCGGTTATTTAGCCCAGCCGGACTATGGCAGCTCTTGCACTGTATGGTACACATTGATCAGCACACACCCTAGGCTTTTATTTATTTTATCATTTTTTAGTACTAGGGATTGAACCCAGGGGTACATAACCACTAAGCCACATCCCCAGCCATTTTTTATTTTATTATTTTTTTTATGTTGAGATAGATTCTTACTAAGTAGAGCATTGCTAAGTTGCTGAGGCTGGCTTTGAACTTGGGATCCTCCTGCCTCAGCCTCCTGAGTTTCTGGGATTACAGGCATGTGCCACCACACCTGCTTCCCATGACCTTTTGATTTTCACTAAGATACAGCATCAATGGGACACATTAATATAATGATAGGCAATCTTTATCAATATCTGACCAACAACTTGTCTCAATGAGTTGGTATAATGTTGTAATGTTTGATAATTTCCTATGCTCATTTGTTGCCAGAGATACTTAATTACCCAAGTTTCTGTTGGATTTTTAGCACTCTCTGAGTCCACAGCTATTAGACAATGTTGGTTTTCGCATAAGTTTCAGACTATTGTGTTTTAAAATACGTAGTACAACTAAATCTATAAACCCATGTAAAAGTCAATAATACACAACCTCAGAATGAAAATGTTTAGCACTCATTAGTTCAATGTTTTCTTCCATGCAAATTTATACACATAAAACTGAATAGAGAATTAGTATTATGCTCTGATGGATATCTGGGAGAAAATGATGACACTCATAAATCTGGGCAATATACTTGTATTTTTAATACAATTTTGACTCTGCCTAGAGCCTTTCATGACTTGCGTTCCTTACCTCCATGGCAGCAATCTCTTTATAACCTTTTCTCTTTGGTCAGAAAATGTAGAAAAGTGCCAATGTGATTAGCACGGCAGTGCCAGCCAAAGGTATGCTGCCAAACAGCTTCTTTATTTGAATTGATGAAAACACCATTAGCAATATAAAAACAAAGGTTCTCAGCACTCAGAGGCACTGCCCTTTGAAGAAAGAAAATGCCTAATTCCATTTTCAAGGATGTATAAATGAAGAGCAAACTTCTTTAAGGTATGTACAGGGTTTGCTTCTTCATGCTCTTTAGATTCTTCATGGGTATATACTGGGGTGGGAGAGTCTTTCTTGATCACTTCTTTATAAAATAGTACACTCCACACATGCATGACACCCTTAAGTTCAGTAGTGGTTTATATTAATGGAACATCTAAAATGTGCCAGGCTCTGGTGATAACAAGATGAATGTCACACTGTTGACAAGAAGACACTGAATAAACACACAAGCACAAATGATTGGTGCTTATGACACTCATAAGAGGAAGAGTACAGTGTTCACAGAAGAGAGAACAGTTGTTTGGGGCTGGATATTAAAGAAGGAACAAATAGGTCAGGATTGCACAAAATAGAGAAGGCAGAAAAGGAAATTCTAAAGGGAAGTATGTAGTACATAAGATCATATAATTGTACAATTATTACCAGAGTGAAGAAAGCACAAAAATGAAATGAGCAACTTCATAAATATGCATTGATATATTGGAAATGAAACTATATTCCATTTTTAATAATTATCAGTGTTTAGCACAGTGTGTGGAACAGAGTAGGAATTAATAAATGTTGAAATGAATATGAATTATAGTAAGTTCTTTTTAAAAATGTTTCTTTTTCTTTCTCTCAAGATGTAAGCATACCATAATTTTCAGGTGACCTATAGAACTTACATGACTCTAGAATGAGGGAACCTAGATAAAGATGTAAGACATCTCATAATGGCAGTTATTAGGAATGTAAACAATAATAAATTCTGGATAGGATGTGGAGAAAAAAGAACACTTTGACACAGTTGATGGGATTGTAAATTAGTACAATCACTATGGAAATCAGTATGGAGGTTCCTCAAAAGATTAGGCATGGAAATACCATATAATTCAGGTATCCTACTCCTCAGTATTTATCCTGAAGAATTAAAGTCATCATACCACAGTGATTCATGCATACCATGTTTATAGCAGCACAATTAACAACAGCCAAATTCTGGAACCAGCCTAGGTGTTCATCAACCGATGAATGGATAAAGAAAGTTTGGTACATATACATCATGGAGTTTTATTCAGTCATAAAGAAGAATGAAATTATGTCATTTGCAGGAAAATGAATGGAACTTGAGATTCATTCTGTTAAGATAAATAAGCCAAACTCAGAAAATCAAAGGTCATGTGTTTTTTCTCATATGTAGAACCTAGAAAGGAAAAAGGAAAAGAAAGGTGGGGAAGGATCTCATGAAAATCAAAGGGACAGCAGTAGAATAGAGGAAAAGGAGAGGAGAGGGAGGGAGGAAGTCTTGGAGTGTGATATAGGCCAAATAATATTGCTATATTGTGTGCATGTATGAATGTGTAACAACAAATTCCATCATTATGTGCAACTAAAATGCACCAATAAAAATATGGAAAAAAATTATGACATCTTACTAAGGAGATATTGAACTGCCATAATTTTAAGCAGTAATATTTAAACGAAAAGGAGTCTTGTTATGGTTTGAATCTGAAAAGTTCTCCCAAAGCTCATATATTGAAGGTTTGGTTCTCTAGTGCAGCAGTGTGGCCTTTTTGGAGGTGATTGATTGGATCATGGGAGCACTAACCTCAGCAATGAGTTAAATCATTGATGATTTCATAGTTTCATGGGCTATTGGGAGATGGTAGAAACTTTAGGAGGTGAGGCCTAGTTGGAGTAAGCAGGTCATAGGGTACATGCTCTTGAAGAGAATAATTTGTCCCTGTTCCCCTCCCCAATACTTTCTGACCACTGTGAAATGAACAACTTTTCCCTACCACACACACTCAATTGTGATGTTCTGCATCACCATAGGGCCAGAAACAACAGAGCTAATTGATCATGGATTGAAACCTCTAAAACTATGAGCCAAAACAAATCTTTTCTCCTTCTAAGTTGCTTATGTTAGATATTTTGTCACAGCAGTGGAAAGCTGACTAATGCAATCTTCATGTTTTCCTCTTAACCATTAGGGATTAGTAGGCATCGTATAATCTTCAAATCCTGATACAGTTTACATTTAACCACCCCTTCATATTAATCAGTGAACACTGTATGAGACCGGTCAGGACCTACTTTGAGACTATCACAAGTTCTCCTCTCAACTCTGCCTGAAACCTGCACAGATTATAAAAGTCCTTGGGGAGCTGTGCCTGGACTACACTGTCCTTGTCAGAGACTCTGCTACATATTTTAAGAATATACCAGATATCCTTTGATATGTGCAAGCTTTTTCTAAAGAAGCACTAGTTTGTACACACACTTTGTTATATTAGGTGACTTTGTGTCTTCCTGAGAAAGATGTCTGTAGGGGCATAGATTCTGCAGCTACAGAGAAAAGAACCAATGCTTCTCCACTTGACAGAAAAGTACCTGTCCTGGCTGACAGTGTCATCAATAAAATCTAAGACTCTCCTACAAAGGGAAAGAGGAGTGGCACACACAAAAAGAATATGCTATCAGCAATGCACTTTCTAAGAAAAGTCACAAGCTTGGTGTTTTAGAGACTGAGTAATGAGTAGGCTAGAGGAGCAAAATGAAAAGCGAAGAGCTGTTGGAAGAATGTTCAATAATGCATTTACACAGATTCACAGATTGGAAGCTCTCAAACACTATGGTTCAAATTAAAGATATGCCAAGCAAAAGAATTTAATTATTAACAAAGTCAAGGCAGCATAGGAATCATAAGATTAGTGACTTCAATTTTAAAGTAAAAATAAAAATACAAATAAATTGTATCCATAATGTAAGGAGAGGAGACAGTTGTATAATTTCATAGCTCCTGTAATGCTACCCCACTGAGCACCCAAATTCCTTTAAATTGCCCTCCCACTCTCCTCCAAAACAATCATGAAGTTTTTTTGTTGTTGTTAAATCATAAGTTTTTAATGGCCATTTTTGATTTTAAAAATTCAAGGAATCTCTTGATTTGAGTATATACTTAAGTCCCTTATAATCTGATAGCACATAAAAAGCGCACATAAAAATTCATTTTACTCAAGAAAAAAGTTCATCTACATGATGTTGTTGGAATAAGAGTCTGGGGAATGAGAGAACAGATTCTTTAGGCAATGCAGTGATCCCATTGAAATTTTTTTTGATACTGAAGATTGAACTCAGGGGTACTTGACCACTGAGCCACACGCCCACCTGTATTTTCTATTTTATTTAGAGACAGGGTCTCCCTGAGTTGCTTAGTGCTTTGCCATTGCTGAGGCTGGCTTTGAACTCGCAATTTTGTGGTCTCAGCCTCTGAGCCTCTGGGATTACAGGTACCACTGTGCCTGGCCCAGTGAAACTTTTTTGATGAACATGTAAAAAATGCACTACACTTTTCCATGCCTTGATTGATATTACCACTTGAATATGGTCATTACTCATTATTTACATGTATTAAAATATCACACTATACCTAAAATACATATAATTACTAGGTGTTAATGAAAAACATTTAAATATAAAAAAATATAGGGAAAATTTCTAGTATTGTCCTGAATTTATTCAGCACTTAAGACTCAGTCAATTAAATAATCCACAACGTGTCTATTTACTTGTTTTTCATAAGTATGGGTAAAATGTGGAGTATACATTGTGTCATTTCATGGCTACCATTCTTCAAAATTTGTATAATTGGAGATGGCGGCGAGGGGAGTGCATTACCCCCGTGTGCTGCTTCACTGTGTGGGAGTATGACAAGTCAGGACGGCTAAAGGATATCTTGTTAGGAATTTCCAGCAATAGTGGGGTGCTCTGGAACCTGGAGGAAGGATTTCCATCGCACGAGGATCGGCTACGGGGACTCAAACGCGAGAGGTTTGTCGCACGGAGGGTAACACTGCTTATTCAGCAAATCGCCCCGCGGCTAGAGTCTGAAGCGCGCGCTGGGATAGAGACGCAGGGTTACAGCGCTGCAGTTTCTGCCAGCCGCGCAAGCACCGTACTCAGGGCTGAATTCTGGGTTCGAGACAGGGGAAGGAAGCGGTCCATCTCGGTTCTCCACACCGGTCAGACCACAGAGGAGGCCAGCAGCCACCATGTTGGTAAACTGACGTCACCTTCCCTGTTTTCGACTGACAGCAGCTCATTCAGCCATAGATCAGGTAATTTCAGGCTGCAATTCGCCTGCGGCTTGCAGACAGATTGCTAGGGTTCAGCGCCTGGGTGCTTCTTAGAACCTGAGCTTATCGGAGCGAACACCGAGCGCGGGGCGGCCGAGTTCCGGCTCCCGGAACTTCCCTAGACCGGGGCTAGGAGCCCGCGGAATCTGCTTCTCCGCACGGGTCCTGCTGACGGCCGGTCAGGACTCACCCGTTGCTTTGGTTGCCCGGCAAGGGGAACGAAATGCTGCCATTCGCATAGGATACCAACATGGCAGAGATCTGATGTCAGCAGAAAGCGGCGGAGGAGAGAACTTCATCAATTCCAGCGGTGACATAAGCAGTTGGTCTCCTGGTAGGGGGGGTGAGGCACAGTCACCCGAGTCTCCTCAATTTGTCGTTGAGCCAGAGGGGAGAAGCCGGGCCGCCGCCAGCGCCCGGAGCAGGCCCAGCGGCTCGCCAGCGTGGTGACCGCGTGACCCCAATTGGAGAGGGGGCGGAGCGGAGCCGCCACCCGCACCCGCAAGGTGGGCAGACCCGCGACCCAGTGGTACATGGGCGTGGTAGGAGGGGCAGGGCAGAGCCGCCGTTCGCGCTTGCAAGGTAAACAGACCTGTGACAGCCGGGCGGGTCAGGCCCAGTGGCCTGCCAGTGTGGTACACATGTCACCCCAACTGGAGTAGGGGCAGAGCAGATCCTTCTCCCACGCCCGGATCAGGCCCTGCCGGTGTGGTGGTCACGTGACCCCAATTGGAGTGGGGGCGGAGCGGAACCGCCACCCGTGCCCGCAGGGTGAGCAGACCAGTGATCAAACTGCAGATCAGACCCAGGGGTCCGCAGGCGTGGTAGGAGGGGCAGGGCAGATCCGCCGCCCGCGCCTCCAAGGTAGGCAGACCTACAACAGACCGGCGGATCAGGCCCAGGAGCCTGCCGGCGTGGTACAAACACCACCCTAATTGGAGTAGTGGCAGAGCAGAGTCGCCGCCCGTGCCAGGAACAGGCCCAGCGTCCTGCAGGCGGGGTAGTCACGACACCCCATTTGGAGTAGGGGCAGAGTAGAACCGCCGCCCGCGTCTGCAGGGTAGGCAAACCTGCAACCGACTGGCGGATCAGGCCCGGTGGCCTGCCGGCGTGGTACACTCGTCACCCCAATTGGAGTAGGGGCAGAACAGAGCCGCCGCCAGCTCCCAGAACAGGCCCAGTGACCTGCCGGCGTGGTAGCCACGACACCCCAATTGGAATAAGGAGAGAGCAGAGCCGCCGCCCGCACCTGCAGGAAAGATACGCAAGCAGTATGAAAAGACAAGGAAAGAAAGGACCACAAGCAATGCAGGTCAACGCAACTTTAGAAGAGGTAACAGCTGCAGCAGATGGAATGTCAGATAAAGAATTCAGGATATACATGCTTCAGATGATCTGGAGTATCAAGGAAGACATTAAACAGCAAAATCAGACAATGAAAGATCACTTCGACAACGAATTACGCAAACAAATCCAGGAAGCAAAGGATCAACTATACAGGGAGATAGAGGTTATAAAAAACAAACAATCAGAAATCCTAGAAATGCAGGAAGCAATAAACCAACTTAAAAACTCAATGGAGAATACTACCAGCAGAGTAGAACACTTAGAAGATAGAACATCAGACAATGAAGACAAAGTATTTCAACTGGAAAAGAACATAGACAGCTCAGCAAGACTGTTAAGAAACCATGAGCAGAACATCCAAGAAATATGGGATAACATTAAGAGACCAAACTTAAGAGTCATTGGGATACAGGAAGGTACAGAGCTCCAAACCAAAGGAATGAGCAGTCTATTCAATGAAATAATACGAGAAAACTTCCCAGACTTGAAGAATGAGACAGAATCCCAAATCCTAGAAGCCTACAGGACGCCGAATGTGCAAAATCATAAGAGATCCACACCTAGACACATTATAATGAAGATGCCCAACATACAGAATAAGGAGAGAATTTTAAAAGCTACAAGAGAAAGGAAGCAGATTACATTTAGGGGTAAGCCAATCAGGATAACAGCTGATCTTTCAACACAGACTCTGAAAGCTAGAAGATCCTGGAATAACATATTTCAAACACTGAAAGAAAATGGGTTCCAACCAAGAATTGTGTATCCAGCGAAATTAAGCTTCAGGATGGAAGATGAAATTAAAACCTTCCACGATAAACAAAAGTTTAAAGAATTCGCAGCTAGAAAACCATCTCTTCAAAACATCCTCGCCAAAGCATTACAGGAAGAGGAAATGGAAAATAACAATGAAAACCAACAGTGGGAGGTAGGACAGTAAAGGGGGGGGAAATAATCAAAGAGGAAAACAAACCATGTTTAGTAACAGAAATAAACAAATATGGCTGGAAGAACAACCCATATCTCAATAATAACCCTAAATGTTAATGGCTTAAACTCACCAATTAAGAGACACAGGCTAGTAGAATGGATCACAAAACAAGACCCAACAATATGCTGCCTACAGGAGACGCATTTGATAGGAAAAGACATACATAGGCTGAAGGTGAAAGGTTGGGAAAAATCATATCACTCATATGGACTTCGGAAACAAGCAGGAGTGTCCATACTCATATCAAATAAAATAGATTTCAAGCCAAAGTTAATCAAAAGGGATAAAGAGGGACACTACATACTGCTTAAGGGAACCATACACCAACAAGACATAACAATCATAAATATTTATGCCCCAAACAATGGTGCAGCTATGTTCGTCAAACAAACTCTTCTCAAGTTCAAGAGTCTAATAGACCACCATACCATAATCATGGGAGACTTCAACACACCTCTCTCGCCACTGGACAGATCTTCCAAACAAAAGTTGAATAAGGAAACTATAGAACTCAATAACACTATTAATAACCTAGACCTAATTGACATATATAGAGTATACCACCCAACATCAAGCAGTTACACTTTTTTCTCAGCAGCACATGGATCCTTCTCAAAAATAGATCATATATTATGTCACAGGGCAACTCTTAGACAATATAAAGGAGTAGAGATAATACCATGCATCTTATCTGATCATAATGGAATGAAACTGAAAATCAACGATAAAAGAAGGAAGGAAAAAGCATACATCACTTGGAGAATGAACAATAGGTTACTGAATGATCAATGGGTTATAGAAGACATCAAGGAGGAAATTAAAAAATTCTTAGAGATAAATGAAAACACAGACACAACATATCGGAATCTATGGGACACATTGAAAGCAGTTCTAAGAGGAAAATTCATTGCTTGGAGTTCATTCCTTAAAAAAAGAAAAAACCAACAAATAAATGATCTCATACTTCATCTCAAAATCCTTGAAAAAGAAGAGCAAAACAACAGCAAAAGAAGTAGAAGGCAAGAAATAATTAAAATCAGAGCTGAAATTAATGAAATCGAAACAAAAGAAACAATTGAAAAAATTGACAAAACTAAAAGTTGGTTCTTTGAAAAAATAAACAAAATCGACAGACCCTTAGCGATGCTAGCGAAGAGAAGAAGAGAGAGAACTCAAATTACTAGCATACGGGATGAAAAAGGCAATATCACAACAGACACTTCAGAAATACAGAAGATAATCAAAAACTATTTTGAATCCTTATACTCCAATAAATTAGAAGATAGTGAAGGCATAGATAAATTTCTTAAGTCATATGATCTGCCCAGATTGAGTCAGGAGGATATAGACAACCTAAACAGACCAATATCAATTGAGGAAATAGAAGAAACCATCAAAAGACTACCAACTAAGAAAAGCCCAGGACCGGATGGGTATACAGCAGAGTTTTACAAAACCTTTAAAGAGGAACTAATACCAATACTTTTCAAGCTACTTCAGGAAATAGAAAAAGAGGGAGAACTTCCAAATTCATTCTACGAGGCCAACATCACCCTGATACCTAAACCAGACAAAGACACTTCAAAGAAAGAAAACTACAGACCAATATCTCTAATGAACCTAGATGCAAAAATCCTCAATAAAATTCTGGCGAATCGGATACAAAAACATATCAAAAAAATTGTACACCATGATCAAGTAGGATTCATCCCTGGGATGCAAGGCTGGTTCAATATACGGAAATCAATAAATGTTATTCACCACATCAATAGACTTAAAAATAAGAACCATATGATCATCTCGATAGATGCGGAAAAAGCATTCGACAAAGTACAGCATCCCTTTATGTTCAAAACTCTAGAAAAACTAGGGATAACAGGAACATACCTCAATATTGTAAAAGCAATCTATGCTAAGCCTCAGGCTAGCATCATTCTGAATGGAGAAAAACTGAAGGCATTCCCTCTAAAATCTGGAACAAGACAGGGATGCCCTCTCTCTCCACTTCTGTTCAACATAGTTCTCGAAACACTGGCCAGAGCAATTAGACAGACGAAAGAAATTAAAGGCATCAAAATAGGAAAAGAAGAACTTAAATTATCACTATTTGCAGATGATATGATTCTATACCTAGCAGACCCAAAAGGCTCTACAAAGAAACTATTAGAGCTAATAAATGAATTCAGCAAAGTGGCAGGATATAAAATCAACACGCATAAATCAAAGGCATTCCTGTATATCAGCGACAAATCCTCTGAAATGGAAATGAGGACAACCACTCCATTCACAATATCTTCAAAAAAAATAAAATACTTGGGAATCAACCTAACAAAAGAGGTGAAAGACTTATACAATGAAAACTACAGAACCCTAAAGAGAGAAATAGAAGAAGATCTTAGAAGATGGAAAAATATACCCTGTTCATGGATAGGCAGAACTAACATCATCAAAATGGCGATATTACCAAAAGTTCTCTATAGGTTTAATGCAATGCCAATCAAAATCCCAACGGCATTTCTTGTAGAAATAGAGAAAGCAATCATGAAATTCATATGGAAAAATAAAAGACCCAGAATAGCAAAAACAATGCTAAGCAGGAAGTGTGAATCAGGCGGTATAGCGATACCAGACTTCAAACTATACTACAGAGCAATAGTAACAAAAACAGCATGGTACTGGTACCAAAACAGGCGGGTGGACCAATGGTACAGAATAGAGGACACAGAAACCAATCCACAAAACTACAACTATCTTATATTTGATAAAGGGGCTAAAAGCATGCAATGGAGGAAGGATAGCATCTTCAACAAATGGTGCTGGGAAAACTGGAAATCCATATGCAACAAAATGAAACTGAATCCCTTTCTCTCGCCATGCACAAAAGTTAATTCAAAATGGATCAAGGAGCTTGATATCAAATCAGAGACACGCCGTCTGATAGAAGAAAAAGTTGGCTACGATCTACATACTGTGGGGTCGGGCTCCAAATTCCTCAATAGGACACCCATAGCACAAAAGTTAATAACTAGAATCAACAAATGGGACTTACTCAAACTAAAAAGTTTTTTCTCAGCAAAAGAAACAATAAGAGAGGTAAATAGGGAGCCTACACCCTGGGAACAAATCTTTACTCCTCACACTTCAGATAGAGCCCTAATATCCAGAGTATACAAAGAACTCAAAAAATTAGACAATAAGAGAACAAACAACCCAATCAACAAATGGGCCAAGGACCTGAACAGACACTTCTCAGAGGAGGACATACAGTCAATCAACAAGTACATGAAAAAATGCTCACCATCTCTAGCTGTCAGAGAAATGCAAATCAAAACCACCCTAAGATACCATCTCACTCCAGTAAGATTGGCAGCCATTATGAAGTCAAACAACAACAAGTGCTGGCGAGGATGTGGGGAAAAGGGTACACTTGTACATTGCTGGTGGGACTGCAAATTGGTGCAGCCAATTTGGAAAGCAGTATGGAGATTTCTTGGAAAGCTGGGAATGGAGCCACCATTTGACCCAGCTATTCCCCTTCTTGGTCTATTCCCTAAAGACCTAAAAAGAGCATGCTACAGGGACACTGCTACATCGATGTTCATAGCAGCACAATTCACAATAGCAAGACTGTGGAACCAACCTAGATGCCCTTCAATAGACGAATGGATAAAAAAAATGTGGCATTTATACACAATGGAGTATTACTCTGCATTAAAAAATGACAAAATCATAGAATTTACAGGGAAATGGATGGCATTAGAGCAGATTATGCTAAGTGAAGCTAGCCAATCCCTAAAAAACAAATGCCAAATGTCTTCTTTGATATAAGGAGAGTAACTAAGAACAGAGTAGGGACGAAGAGCAGGAGAAGAAGATTAACATTTAACAGGGATGAGAGGTGGGAGGGAAAGGGAGAGAGAAGGGAAATTGCATGGTAATGGAAGGAGACCCTCAGGGTTATACAGTGGAGGGGGTAGAGAGAGAGGAGGGGAGGGGAGGGGAGAGGTGGGGAGGGGGGAGGGTGGAGGATGGGAAAGGCAGCGGAGCACAACAGACACTAGGATGGCAATTTGTAAATCAATGGATGTGTAACTGATGTGATTCTGCAATCTGTGTATGGGGTGAAGGTGGGAGTTCATAACCCACTTGAATCAAAGTGTCGAATATGATATGTCAAGAAATTTGTAATGTTTTGAACAACCCACAATAAAAAAAAAATTTGTATAATTGGACCACAGGCTTAAACATGTTTCCAAATTCTCAATGAAATCATCATTTAAAATTTGTGTTTTTCATCTTTTTTTCACATATGAGTCAGTCAATATGCAGTCAGAAAAGCAAAATTCTTTGGCATAGTGTTTAAAGAAAAGCTTATACTTGGAACTAATTACAAAATGTGGCTTGCAAAAAAAAAGAAAAGCCTCAAGAAGCCAAACAGAAGATGGGAAGGCTATTCACAGATTAGCAACAGAAGTCAGTTGGCATGGACTGAAGGGAGAGGCAATGGTACCAAGCACAGGGACTGCTAACTCCCAGTAGAAAGTGAAACCAAAAACGAGGTGCATGCACTACCAAAGACATTGCCTGAAGCAGAAAGAGAAGAAATCATCACATTTCCCCTCCTCTTGCCCTCCAATTTCCTGTCAATGCCTCCCACTAGCTGCTCTTAAGCAGAAACAGCAGGCACAGAGTCCTGGGAAATGTAGTGTGCAAAAGCGAATGCCCTGAAATATAGATAAGCAGAGGGAACAAGAGGGGTTGGATCTGAGCAATCAAGCAAATGACTACAAAAGGGAAACTATAGTGGTTTTAAGACACATTTGCAAATTCTTTGACACTCCTGATTTGAAAAGTGGAGTCTAATTCCCCCTTTCTTTGAATATGGTTGGCTTTAGGGCTTGCTTCTAAGGAATAGAATATACCAAATATGAATATGAATTCATAAAAGAGGATATAGCATCTACCTAGTTCTTCCAATCCCCCTTCTTTCTCTTTCCTGTGCTCTCTTTTTTCTTTCTCCCTCACTTCTTCCCTCCCTCTCTCTTTGATGCTTCATCTTGGAACCCAGTTTCCTTAGGTTGTACTACAACAGGAAATTTAGTACAGGGAAATATTTACACCTTTTAAAAATATCTGAGAATTCAAACATAGGGCATTAAGGCAGTCTAGTGATTAACAATAGCCAAACAGAGATAAGAAAAGGGTCATGTATGTGTTCCAGTCACAGTCCCAGCTCATGTTCCAACTGACAACTGACATCAAGGCAGTGAGCCTTTAGATGATTCCAGCACAAATCCTTTGAACTGCTCCTGATGATGTCGCACCAAGCAGAGACAAACTGTCCCTACTGAGTGTATTTTCAGATTCAAGATCCATAAGCAAAAATCAACATTGTCATGTTTAAGTCACTAAATATGGGTGGGTTGTTCTATAGCAATAGGTAATCTGAACAGGATCTGAGACCAAAGAAACCAATGAATCACACAGTATCCTTCTAATTGTTTTATTTCTAGACCTCACCTAAAATTTGAAGGTCTCAGTTGGAACCAATCATACTCAAATTTTATGGCCATTTTAGATATTTATTAGCCAGTGCTACTTGCAATAAAAGCAATTTCTCAACTCATTAGTTCTGACTATTTTTCTGCAGCATGAGTGACTGTTGGAAGTTATAGTTTAAACCTCTGTTAGAAGCATTTCCCTATGAAGGTGTCAGTAGAGCTTGGTTTCCTCATATGAAATATAAGACTTTGAGATATTAATTACTCATGTTAAATTAAATTTATTTACTGTTATTTACAATTAATCTGAAATAAGATCAAATTATTACACTAAAATATTTAGCTTAGCTATTTGAACAGCTTTGATGCATGAGAGATCAATTTGATAATTGCCCATAGCGTTTATTTTACATGTAGATCAATTCTAGGTATGGGAAAAGAGAAAAGAGAGATGGATGAAAGTGAGTGGAAATAAGAAACAGAATATAAAAATGAGGAAGGAAGGAAGGAAGAATAAGGAAAAAATGGAAGATGTTGGGGGAAGAGAAGCATAGTACTAAAGAAGAATATTGCTGAGACAGATCAGCTTTCATAAACATGCTAATTCAATTGCTCTTTCACACAATATGAAACTTGTATCAGTGAAAGAGAAGAAAACAAACATAAGTGGCACATTTTTCAGTATGTTTTTGAAGACAATGGATTCAGAGTGGCTTGCTGGAAAACATCCCAGATGGAGCCTGGTGGCCAGGCTGTGCCAAAAACAAGCTATATAACAATTAGGTCAGTTACTGCTTTTGTGGCTAAATTTCCTCATGTATAAAATGTATGGGTTATACCATATGATATCTAAGATATGTAAGTTCTAGCAATAAAATTCTAAGATTCTTTTATTTATAGGACTTTTCCTCTTGCATGAGTGCTTCTAGATTCTGAAGCTACAATTAATCCTAGAGCAAAAGAAATATTAGACCAATAAAACTGACATATAATGACTTGTCCTATGCTGTTAACCTCCCAAACACCTCACTATGAATTCTAGAGCTGTAACTCTGACACCAACTCCCAGCTATTGTATTTGCTTTTATTTTTAATTGCATTTATATAAGAAGAGAAGAAAAGCTTTTTTTCCCATATATTTGTCCTGAATATTTTTTAAAAAAGAATCCTAGAGAGCCTATCTAACCAAATCCTGTTTCCACTCCGTGCATTTCCCTGTCATATACAGCTCCATCTTTTCTTCTATAGGTTATACTACAAGTCAGTGTATTACCAACATGAAAACAGTGCTTGATAACCTATTGTACTATCTTTATTGTTCTAGCTCATATCCTCTCAGTTCTAGCAACAACTGCTATGGCATGAGAAGGGTTACAACTTCTGCAATGTGGTTAGTGATTCTGACCATTTGGAAGACAAGTGTTAGAACGTGGCTTTTCTTTCATTAACCTTTGTATTTAACTACACATAGTTTTGTAGCTGAGTTTCTTTTAGACATTCCCAGATAACACAATAGAAGATTTAAAATCCTCTCTTCCACTTGATGTTAGTTCCTAGAGTTACATTTAACTATTTTATAGGTAGGTCCAGCAAAATGGTTTATTTTTAAGATTTTTAAACAAATTTTTCAATGGCAATGATACAAAAGCATACCCATGGACCAACAGAACAGAACAGAAAGCTGAGAAGTAGACTCAAGCACATATAGTCAACTAATCTTTAACAAGGGTGCGAGAATATAGAAAGAGAAAATGATATGCTCTTCAGTAAATGCTTTTGGCAAAACTGGATGTCTGCATATAAAAGAAATTGGACAACATCTCCCACTATTTACACAAAATGGATTAAAGTCTTAAAATAAGACCCCAAACTATAATTCTCCTAGAAGTAAATACAAGTATAAACTTCTTGATATTGGTCTTGTGACTGAATATATGGATATGAAACCAAAAGCACAGGCAACAAAAGCAGAAACAAACAAGTATGTTACGGTTTGGATGTGAGGTGTCCCCCAGAAGCTCACATGTGAAACCAAGCAAGAAAGTTCAGAGGAGAAATGAATGGGTTGTGAAAGCCTTGACCCAATCAGTGAATTAATTCCCCTGATAGGGATTAACTGAGTGGTAACTGAAGTGGTAGGGTGTGGCTGGAGGAGATTGGCATTGGGGTATGGCTTTCATGTTTGTATCTGGTAAGTGGAGTTTCTCTTTCTTTCTCTGCTTCCTGATCACAATGTGAGCTGTTTCCCTCTGTCACACTCTTCTGCTGTGATGTCCTGCTCCACCTTGAGCCCAGAGGAGCTAGCCACTTATGAACTGAGACCTGTGAAACCATGAGCCCTCAAATAAACTTTTCCTCCTCTACAATTGTGCTGGTAGGGTCTTTTAGTCACAGCAGTGAAAAAACTGATGAAAACAAAGTGGCAGTACATAAAACTAAAACATTTCTGCATAGTAATGGAAACAGTAAGTAAAATAAAAGAGGAAACCCATGTAATGGGAGAAAACATTTGCAAACCTTTTATCTGATAAGGGGCTAACATCCAAAATATACAAGGAACTTCTCTAAGTCAATAGTTTAAAAAAGACAATAATTCAATTAAAAATTGGACCAAAGAACTGAATGTTTTTCAAAGAAAGATATACCAATAGCTAAAAGATATGTGAAAATGTGCTCAGTATCAGTAATGATCATGGAAATGCAAAGTAAAGACAAAATGAAATATCACCTCACAATCATTAAGAAAGCTATGATCAAGAAGACGAGATTCAGCACATATTGGTGAGCATATAGGGAAAATGAAAATCATGGTACCTGGTTAGTGACATGTTCATTGGTAAAGCCATTATGGAAAATGGTATGGAGGTTCCTTAAAAAATTAATGGTATAACTGTAACCAGGCATGGTGGTATATACCTGTAATCTCAGTGGCTTGGGGGGCTGAGGCAGAAGGATCACAAATTCAAAGCCAATCTCTGCAACTTAGCCAGGCCCTCAGCAACTGAGTGAGACCCTTTCTCAAAATACAAAATAAAAGGGCCCGGGGATGTGGCTCAGTGGTTAAGCACCCCTTGGAGATTTTAAATATAGATATGGATATAGATATACTCTGCCATATGATCCATCAACCCTTCTGGATATATACCCTGTTTTAGTCACCTTTTTCACTGCTGTGACTAAAAGATCTGACCAGAGCAATTTAAAAGGAGGAAATGTTTATCTAGGGGGCTCATGATATCAGTGGTCTTAGTCCATGGACAACAGGCTCCATTTCCTGGGGCTAAGTTGAAGTTGAATATCATGGCAGAGTGTGTAATGGAGGGAACCAGCTCACATGATCATCAGGAAGCAGAGAGAAAGGTCTCCACTTGCCAGATACAAATATATACCCCAAAGCCACACCCCCAATTCCCACCCACTCCAATCACACCCTACCACTTCAGTTATCCCTCAGTTAATTCCTATCATAGGATTAATTCACTGATTGGGTTAAGACTCTTGCAACCCAATTATTTCTCCTCTGAACCTTGCATTGTTTCACATGTGAGCTTCTGGGGGACACCTCACATCCAAACCATAACATATCCAAAGGAAATGGAATCAGCACCTTGTAGAAGTATCTGTGCTCCCATGTTTATTGTAGCATTGTTCATCATACAGAGAAGCAACCTAAGTATCTGTTGATGGATAAATGAATAAAACACTATAGTATGCATATATATATATGTGTGCCATTCGTATACACATATATAACTATATATGTGTATGTATATATACAAGTGTGTATATATGTACACATATATATACACATGAGACCATGTGAGTTTATCATATTATTAGTTAGATTACTATGTTATAGATATTATGATATAGGAGGTTTTATATAACCTCATTTACTCATGTGAATTTCTTTCAAGAATGTTTATTATAATCTTTTTTCTGAAGGAATATCTTAGTAAAATTAAAAAATTTAAAAAATTAAAGCAAAATTGTTAGTTTATAACATAGAAAATAGCAAATAAGAATGGACAGTTGTCTCTCTATTGCTATATATTTAAGGAAATGAGATGGGTGTGTGGCATAGCCCTCAGAGTATAGAATAAGGATTTATCAGAGAATGTTTATCATGGAACTTCCCTTCAATAGTATCTAAAGAGAGTACTAATTACAATTTGAATGTTCTAGAAAGAGGTGCAGAGCTTATGACTCCTAACCTAATTTAGGGAGGAGTAGAAAGACACTGTGTTATTTAGCATTTAATTTCTTATTTCTTCTCTGATTTTCATTACAAAAGACTGCTAAATTAAATTTTTAATTTTCTAGCCTTCTCAGCAGCTAGGGTGGCAACATGATATAGCTCTGGCTGGGAATCACTTCTTTTTCTAAAAAAAAAATGTCAAAGCTACACCAGTAGAAGAAAATTCCTTCATTTTTTTTCCATTTTACCTTCTTTTTGCCTGGAATTACAGACATGATGTTTAAAGACACAGCAGCCATATTGCGCCTTGAGATAGTAAGTATAAGGATGGTAGCCAGAATGGTGGAGGAGAAATGAGATGTAATCTCTGATGAAAAGGTTGAGAAGCTGGATGGTCTACTTTCTTTTTTTTTATTATTTTATTTTTTTTATAATTTTTATTGTTGGTTGTTCAAAACATTACATAGTTCTTGATATATCATATTTCACATTTTGGTTCAAGTGGGTTATGAACTCCCATTTTTACCCCATATACAGATTGCAGAATCACATCGGTTACACATCCACTGATTTACATATTGCCATACTAGTGTCTACTTTCTTAATACGTGAAAAAGACTAATCTTCCAACTATTTAACCCACACTTGTAAGATTATCTGTTCTTTTGGGTGGTGATACTCCTGATTTATATAGAGGGCTTCCTTTAGGTGAACACTTTTAACCTGAGACATAAAGAATTAATATGAGTTTGATCATTGATATGGTGAAGATGGAGGGGGTGAGATGGGGAAAAACAGGCAGATAGAGCACCTGAGTTTGAATTCTAATTACTTCACTTACTAGGACTACCTTCAGCAAGTGCTTATCAATTACATTATCAATGAAATGAGATAGTAACAGTGCTGCCCTCATATGCTTATTTTCAGTATTAAATGAGAAAATGCAAAGCACCACCATGGGTCTTAGAAAATAATAAGCACTTTCTTCTTATTCATATTTTTTTATTTCTATAATCATGATCTTGTATATACCTACGTATTGTAATATTCTCACATATTAACCTATGGAGAAAAATTAGTGAAATTATCAGTTTGGATATCTCTGAAAGGAATTCCTTGTCATGGCATAGAGCTGCCAAACACGTGAAAAAGAACTCCAGGAAACACTCTTCCAATCCATGTTAATTCTTCTCCATGTTCAAGAAAGAAAGAAAGGAAACTGGAGCCTAGTCATTTCCTGACACCGTTTTTCATGGAATTGTCTAATATTACAATTATTTATGTAAGTGCACATATGGTATAATTAACCAACACTTTTATATTTATATAATAAATACTGACTAATAAGAGAGAATTATCCACAATAACTGAATTATCATTTTGCTCCAACACTTAATCTGTCTGGTTTTCAGAAAATTTATAGCTTTTCAGCTATCATACATTCATAAAATGAAAACAGGAAATCCTTTGCTCATTAGGCTATTTCTTTGCCACTTTTCCTATATTTGTCATCTTCCCAATTCATTATAAACTCCTTGAGGACAGAAATTAAATCATGCTTCCTGGTTATTTTCTACCAGCACAGTGTAGTCACTTACATTAAATCCATGTTTAATGGGTGTTAATGATTTTTGACTCCCCCCACCAAATCTTGTTTGAGGGATCTGACCTTAGTCACTTTGCTTTGGGAGGGCTAGTCAAGGCCCTTAGAGAAATATTTATTACTTTCCCTTGCATGTGCATCAATACAGGGAAGATTTCAATAATGCTGCCGTAGAGATGAATAGATCATACCTGTAATGGAATACTGTAGTTAAAATGGGCCTCTAGAAAGTTTTGCCTTAAAACATTTAGCTATTTTCCACAGCATGGTACCTGCTATGGATAAAAATTTAATGCTGCTATTAATAATGAGTGCTTTGTTCTTGCATTTGTGCTTCAAATGCCTTGTGATGATTAAAAGAGAAGGGTAGCCTCTTAAAAAAATACATCTCAAAAGATTGGAGTTTCAAACCAAAGACTCTAACACCAAAATATTCCAGATCCTTGTTTGCCCTGACTCAATGATGAGATAGACGCAAGGATCTGAGACTAACAGAAAAGGATTCCAGTGTTCTTATTCTGCAGTGAAGCCCATTTGCTAGAGATGGGCAGGTTGGTGGATATAGCCTGTTTGGTGGGTAAGCATTCATATCAATGCTCCTATTTTACTAAGATTGAGTTTTTTATAGAAGAGAAAACTTTATTGTTATAAGAGTCCTGGAAGACCCATTCTGCAATTCTATTACCTCAAGTCAAGAGCTGCTTGATACGCAAATTAAGCTGCAATTATACATTCATTGGTTCAACATTGTTTGGGCCATATCAGATTCACTTATGACCTAAATAAAAATCTTAAATATATTTACATTCAAGAAGGTAAGACACATCCTAATTGTCTGGTGATTTTATGCATGTATGTGTGTGTGTGTGTGTGTGTGTGTGTTCGCATGTTTACACACATAATAACTGAAAAATATAATTATGATGTATATGTAATAATGATTACAAATGCCAGAAGTTTATTTATTTATTTGATCATTTCTTTTCTCATTTATCAAATATGGCAAATAATGCTGCCCTCAGGTTTGCTATAAAGATAAAATGAAAATAGGTTATTTGCATAAAGCACTCATCTCAGATAATCACTTTTAATTTTATAAAGTCCTTTCATTCAACAAATCCAATAAGTGCTTGATTACCAGCACCTAGTGAATATCATTGTTGTTTATATGTAAGATCCTTTTGCCCCATGACCCTCTCTCCAATTTCAAGCATTCTAAACTTGATTGAATTAAGAGATGCTTAAAATTAAGAGACTTCTGGGTCTGTTGATAAGGGTATTTCCAGAAATGAATAACATGTGGGACAACAAACTGAGAAGTGATTGTCCCTGAATGTCAGCACCACAGTCCAAAATAGGTTGGGGGTTTGTATGGAACCAAAGGGGCAGAACGAGAAAGCTGATGCAGATGCAAGCTCCATTCTTATTGAGTGGGTGCTTGTACTACTTCTGTGATCACCTGAGGACATCAGACTCCAACTCCCTCACTCTTCCAAAGAGGACTCTGACCAGCAACTCTGTAAGGAGTTTCCAGGCCTTCATTCCTGGACTGGAGCTGCATCACTTGGTCTCTCTTGTTCTGAGACCCCAACTTCTTGGATTGAGCAGCTACTGGTTCCTTTAGCACTCCAGCCTGCAGATAGCCATTGTGGGACTACCTACTTTTTGATTCCATAAGCCAATCTAATAAAATTCCCTTTTATAATCATATATACATATATGTACATATATATGATTATATGTATAAATATAACTAATTCAACCTGTCTCAGAATTTGAGTTTCAAAGTGATTTTTCTTGTTTGTTTTTTGCCTGTAGTAGGGAAATTTTAAAACATTTTAGCATTTATTTTTGTTTGCACTCAGTTTTACTGAAATTTAATATATAAACTGTTAAACACACAAATCTTTCTAAAAAGATTTATTAGTGGATATTAATTATACAGAATTTCATTGTTGTATATTTGTACATGCTCATAATATAATTTGATGAATTTCATTCTGTAGTACCTCTCCTTGCCTTCCCATCCTTCCTTCCCTGATCCTGTTCCTCTACTCTCCTTACTGGTCTCCCATATGATGTATGTGTGTGTGTGTGAGGGGGAATGTGTGTGTTTGTGGTACTGGAAATTGAATCCAGTGATGCTCTACCACTGGGCTACATCCTCAGCCCATTTTTATGTTTGTTTTTTTTTTTTTAATTTTGAGATTGGATCTCTCTAAATTGTTAAGGATCTTGCTAAATTGCTGAGTGGCCATAGACTTTTGATCCTCCTGTCTGTCTCATCCTTCCAAATTACTGAGATTATAGTCATGTACCATCATACCACGTTCCCTTCTATTTTCATGAGATACATATATGTTTTTATTTTCTACCTTTCACATGAAAGAAAACATAGCACACTTGTCTTTCGAATCTGGTTTATTTTTCTTAATATCATGCTCTCCATTCATTTTCCTGTATATAACATAATTTCATTATTCTTTATTGGTGAATAAAACCTGTGTGTGTGTGTGTATGTGTGAGTGTGTATGTGTGTGTGCGTGTGTGACATTTTCTTTATCTATTCATTTATTGATGGACACCTAGACTGATTCCTTGACTTGACTGTTGTGAATTGTGCTGATATAAACCTGAGAATGCATGTATCTATAAAGAATACTGTCTTTAAATTTTTTGAATATATACCAAGAATAGTATAGGTGGGTGCTATGGTATTTTCACTTTTAACTTTTTTGAAGAATCCATACTGATATTCATAGTGGCTTAAAATACACAAATTTTAAGCATACATAATCAGTTTTGGAAAATGTATGCAACTATCTATCCAACACCTAAATCAAATAAGCAATATTTTTATCATCCCACAGTGTTCTCTTTTTGGCCTTGTCAATCTCCTGGCAGAGATAACTGTCTCTGATTTTTTCACTATTGATTACATTTACCTCTTCTTACAAATACTTGTAATTTAATTCAATATTAAATTCAAATTTTAATAGATATCCAGATACTCAAATTTGCTACCTATTCTTGTGTTTTTCATAGAATTTGTCCATTTTATCTAACATTGAGTTTATTGGTTATAAAGTAGCTCTAAATATTCTTATTATATATATTTTTTTAAATATTTTTTTTTAGTTGTAGATGGACACAATATCTTTGTTTATTTTTATGTGGTGCTTGGGATCGAACCCAGGGTCTCACGCCTGCAAGGCAAGCGCTCTACCACTGAGCTACAGCCCCAGCCCTCTTATTAGATTTTTGATGTCTGTAGTCTCTATAATGATGATCCATCTTTAATTTATGATATTGGTGTTTTATATTCTTCTTTTTCCTAGATCTTGGTTTGAAAATTCCATGATTATTGTGGGAATAATATTCTCTATATATCAATTAGATCAATATCATTAATAGTGCTGAATTCTTCTGTATTATTGCTATTTGTCACCTTCTATTAGCTCCTCTGAGAGAGCAGTATTACAATCTACAAATATTATTGTTGTTTACCTATTTTTTCTGTCAATTTTTCCAAAACCATTTTCTGCTATATTACTAGTTACATATATATTTAGGGATACTATTGCTTCTTCTTTTTTTAATTAAAGCAGTATAGTTGTGCATAGTAGTCAGGCTATTTTTTACAAAATCATATATGCATGTAATTACATTTGAATCCCCCTTTCCCACTTCTTTCCTTCCCCTCCTTTTACTTTACTTCCTCTACTGATCTTTCTTTCACTCACTTATTTATTGATTTTTGATTGGTTCTTTCTAAATATATGTAAAAGTGAAATTCCCTGTTACATATTTATGTAAGCACATAACACAATTTTATTAAGTTCATCACATATTTCCTCCACTTTCCCATCTCTCCTCCCTCCCTCTCAATCTCCTTCTTTGACCCCATTATATCTTTATAATCCCCCTCCCCTTCCTTATTTTCCTTATTTTGCTCTAGCTTCCACATATGATGGATACATTTGACCACTGATTTTATGTGTGGTTATTTTACTTAGCATGATGTTTTCCATTTCCATTCATTTACTGACAGATACCATTATTTCTGTTTTCTTTATGACTAGGTAAGACTCCATTGTGTACATACACATTTTCTTGATCCATTCATCTACCGACAGGCTTTTGGACTGATTCCATAATTTGGCTATTATGAATTGTGATGCTATGAACATTGAGATGGCTGCATTGCTATAGTATACTGATTTTAGTTCTTTTGGATAAATACCAAGGAGTGGGATAGCTGGGTCATATGGTGGTTCCATTCATATTTTTTGAGGAAACTTCATAGTTCTTTCCAGGGTGTTTGTATTAATTAGCAGTCATACCAACAATATATGAGTGTACTTCTTTCCCAATATCCTCACTAGCAATTATTATTATTTGTGTTTTTGATAATTCCCCTTCCACTATACTGAGATGAAATCTTCATGTTGTTTTTATTTGCATTTCTCTGATTGCTAGAGATGTTGAACATTTTTACATATATTTGTTGGCCATTTGTGTTTCTTCTTTTGAGAAGTTTCTGTTTAGTCCTTTTGCCCATTTATTGATTGGGTTATAAGTTTTTGCTGCTATTTTTTTTGAGTTATGTATGTATTCTGGTTATTAATCCCTGGTCATAAGAGCAACTAGCAAAGATTTTCTCCCATTTGGTAGGTTATCTCTTTACACTCTTAATCATTTACTTTTCTGTACAGAAGTTTGTTAATTTAATGGCATCCCACTTATTAATGTTTGGTATTATTTCTTGAGCTTTATGGGTTTTGTTAAGGAATTTGGTGCCTGCAACTATATGATGGAGTGTTGACCTTATGTCGTCTTTTAGCAGTTGCAAGGTTTATAGTCTAATTTTCAAGTCTTTGATCCATTTTGTGTAGGGTGAGAGATAGGGATGTCTAATTTCATTCTTCTGCATAAGAATATCCAAGTTTTCCAGCACCATTTGATGTAAATTTTATTTTTTTCCTGCCAACATATATTTTTGGGAACTATGTCAAGTATTGCATGGCTATAAATATGTGGGTTCATCTCTGTGTCTTCAATTTTATTCCATTAGTCTTCATATCCATTTTGCTCTGAATACCACAGTTTTTTTTAACTGCAGCTCTGTAGTATAATTTAACTTGAGATCAGGTATTGTGTGGCCTCCTGTACTGCTTTTCTTTCTCAGGATAGCTGTGGCTATTCTCAGCCTCTTATTCCTAGAGATGAATTTAAGGACTACTTTTTGTATTTCTGTGAAGAATGTCATCGGTACTTTGAAGGGGATTGCATTGAATCTGTATATTGGTTTTAGTAGTATGGCCATTTTGATAATATTAACTCTGCCTATTTAAGAAAATGGAAGGTCTTTCCATCTTCTAAGGTATTTTTCAATTTCTTTCTGCAGAATTCTATAATTTTAATTGTAGAAATCTTTCCATTTCCTTGAATAGATTAATTCCCCAATTTTTCGAGGTTATCATGAAAAGCGATGGTTTTCCTGCTTTCTTTCTCAGAAGAATCACTGTTTTCTTAATGAGTGTTGATCTTGTATCCTGCTTCTTTGCTGATTTCATTTATCAGCTTTAGAAGTTTCTGGTGGACTTTTTTGGGTCTTCTAGATACAGGATCATGTCATTGGCAAACACAGATCATTTGACTTCTTTTCCTATTTATATCCTTTTAATTTCCTTCTCTTGCCTGATTATTATGACTAGAGTTTCAAGAGCTATATTAAATAGAAGTGGTAAGCAATCAATATCCTTTTATTATTCCTGATCTTAGAAAAAATGCTGTCAGTTTTTCTCCATTCAGTATGTTGTTGGATTTGGATTTGCCAAACTTTTATAAGTTTTATAATAACTTTTTTATAATATTGAGGTAAGTTTCTTCTTCAAAGGGCTTGTGTAGCTCCATACCTGTGGCCTTGTTGGTTGCAGCACAAGTGGCCTTTCTGTTGGCTTGTCTCTGCTCAATTCTTGCAGCTTTCCTAGGATGATGTCCCACGTTACTGACCTTTCTTAATTTCAGGGGTCTCCACTGGAGCTTTGGCTTCCTTCTCAAATCTCCACACCTTGCCTTCTTAGGAAGTGCCTGCAGGGATTCCAACTCTGATACACTTTGCCTGGCTTCCAAGGCCTTCCTTTGAAATCCTTGTGAATGCCTCCATGATCCCCCTAACTTCAGCATCCTGCATTCCTGCAGAGCTAGCACCACATAGTTAATGCCAAGGCACCCTGGCTTTAGCAGCCTCTAAGTTTCTGGGTGGCTGAGCACTTTGAAAAAACTTCCCAGGCCCCCTTGTGCAAGAAGAATTCCCCATTGGTCTCTTAAGAGAATTTTCACTGTTAATCCCTTGAGCCTGAGATGGGTGTGATCTTGCCAGCCCCTCCAATGCCTTCAAGCCATCTTTCTTATTATCTCTGGGCAAAGTTTTTAGCATTTCTCTAGTAGTGCAACTTCCTTAGCTCCAGTTTTACTCCCAACTTTCAAGTTTTTTCAAATATTTCTGTACTGCTTTCTGTAATATCCATGCCGCTGCCTCAATGCGATGCTGCCTACACATTTCTTCTATGAGATTAAGAAGTCCATTGCTTTTAAAATCAACTTCACAGAAAGTCTCAGGGCACAGGTAAAATGTAGACAACTTTTCAACCAGAACATAACATAAATGGCTTCTAGTCCAATTACTAATAGTGTCCTTTTTTTCTAAAGCTTATTGAGCCCTTTCTTGGTATCCATGGGTGGACCTGAGGATCCCTTCTGGTAGTTCCTTCTTGGAGCCTGGTTGTTGGCTTGGTGATTTTGTCTCCCCAATTCTGTGTGATGAAGTAATGTTGAGTCTTAGGAGGGACTAGATCATGTGTGGAGGAGATTTTGGTGTTACTTGGCTGAGTTGTGAGTACTGTTTTTTTATATATATTTTTAGTTGTGGATAAACACCATACCTTTATTTATTTATTTAATGTGGTGCTGAGGATTGAACCCAGGGCAAATGCTCTACCACTGAGCTACAACCCCAGCCCCAGGAACTCTACTATTTGAACTTGAAGTGTCCTAATCGCTTTCTAATCCCTCTTACAGGAAGGGAGGGACTAGGAATAGCACTAATGTTATCAAAAGATGTACAACCTTAAGATAAATTTCCAGTGTCTGTTTTGAGATCTGTAGCATTAATTGCCACCTGTATAGGAATGGAGGGGCCAGCATTTAGCATGAGCACCACCAGCAAAATACCATGAACTAGTTCAGGAGTTACAGAGCAGGTATCTATTATATTGTTTACTGTATTAGTAATCACAACAACATGTATGGGATAGGAATTACCTAATCTATATATTTCTATTATTTAATGAGATTACAGTTTCTTGTGGCAAGAGAAAATAGGATAGGAAGGGAAGAGACAATTTGAAATAGTTAAAAAATTGTGAGCATAGAAGAGTCAAGACATAGATAGCAAAGATTGATTGTAAAGAAGGAGGAATATAAAACTAAAAGTAGTGAAAAAAAGAGAGAGGGAGAGGAAACAGGAAAATTTGTTAGTCAGGGAAGACATTAATTAAGGGACAATAAGAGGGACATAAACCAAGATGCAAACAAATAAGAAAATGTAAGATCAAAACAACTCAAACAAACTTATATACCCCACCTATGTCAAACCAAGACTAAATAACAATTGGGCACAGAATAAAGCAATTAAAGTGAAAGTAAAATAATATATATTATTATTAATAATATTTTTTTTAAAAATCCAATATGTTTGCTTTCCTCATGTAGTTGCTAGACCTTGGAGCCAGGTGGCAAGGCTGTCTGTAGTAGATCTCAACTTCTAGTCCCCCAGTATAAGGAAGGATAGCCTAGGGAGTGCTGACAAATTGTGAATTCCTTTAGCAGGGATGATACAGAGTTCTAAATGGAAGTTCCACTAGTTGGATTTTAGTTTTGGGTAAATTTTTGAACTATTTTGGTGGGTATTTGAGATTTGATCCATGTCTCCTATTGGAAAGATACTGGTCTCTATAGGACATCTTGATCTCCAGGGCTTCCAGTAAAACCCACTTTTAAAGCATATGCACTAAATCTGCACTGGTTCATTGCTATGGATATGAATTACTGGATATTCATCCTGGAGTGCAGATGTTCCTGTGTTGCTAATTTAGGCAGCTTCCCAATAGTTCTGATGGGGCTCCAGCAACAAAGGGAGCTTTCTCCCCTTGGTGTCTGGAACCTATATGATCCACATACAATTTTCTTTCTGCCTCTTTCAGTCACTATGGTTTAGGGACACTCTTGGAATCATCAGGTGACTGCTGGCAACTTCTTTTATGAGTTTCCAATCTCTTGTTTCTGCTGGCTGCTGTGCAGTGCTTATAGATGATGGTTCCTGCATCAGCATCCCAGGAATATTTTGTGTTCCAGCAATCTGGGTTCCTGCTAAACTATCTGTTTCTGCAGTGAATGATTTTTCAGTGTTTTTCACTGAATTGCTTTCCCCACTGACTCAGTGTCAATTAAGATCAGCCTTCCATATGGTCATGGTGGCACAAGCCTGTATTCCCAGAGGCTTGGGAAGCTGAGGCAGGGGGATTGCAAGTTCAAAAGCTAGCCTCAGCCATTTAGCAAGGCCCTATGCAGCTTAGCAACTTAGCGAGAACCTGTCTCAAAATAAAAAGAAGAGGATGTGGCTCAGTGATGGAGAGCATCTGGATTCAACCCCTGGTTAAAAAAACAGCAGCCTTCCTCTCTAACTCCAAGCCAATTTTTTTAAAATTATTTTTTATTTCTTTATCTACTGGCCAGGCAGTGTCTTTTTTCTACCTGTGCTACCTGCTTACCTTCAGCCTCCATGGCTTCTGCCACTGGTGGTCAAGGTGGAGTGTCTCTAACACATTATTTCTCATGTTGTGTTCAAGTTTCTGACAATTCTGGGTCTCTATGTTTTCTTTTACAGTCCAGTATTAAGTTCAGGGGAGTTCCCTTAGTTACCCACCTTATTGGGAAGCAGTCTTCCAGCTTTATAAATCTGGTGCTAAAGAACTGCTGGGAAATGCTTTCTTCCTTTAATCTGCTATCTTCAGTCTCCCTGCTATTGCTTCTTAATGAATCATTATGAAATGACTTTTTAATGCTTTTAGTCTAGAGGCCTATTGTGTGTTATATTTATATAACATTACCAAATTTTGCATGTTTAGTGTTTGCTTAGGATATCATTTTCCTTCCAACCAAAAATCATTTATTTTACAACTGTGCTAATTACCAGCTTTCACATGGTTAGTGTTTGCTTAGGATATCATTTTAGTTTCAACCAAAAAAATATTTATTTTGCAATTATGCTTCTTTTAAAAAATTAATTAATTTATTTATTTTAATTAGGTATATATGACAGCAGAATGCATTTTGATTCATTGTACACAATTGCAGCACAATTTTTTGTTACTCCGGTTGTACACGATGTAGTGTTGCACCATATGTGCAGTCATACAAGTACCTAGGATAATGATGTATGACTTATTCTACCACCTTTCCTGTCCCCATTCCCTCTTCTCAAATCTCCTTCCCCTTTGCCCAAAGTTCCCCTCCCCCCATTATGGATCAGCATACACTTATCAGAGAGAACATTCGGCCTTTCATTTTGGGGGATTGTCTTACTTCACTTAGCATAATATTTTCCAACTCCACCCATTTACCTGTAAACGCCATGACTTTATTCTCTTGAAATGCTGAGTAATATTCCATTGTGTACATATACCATAGTTTCTTTATCCATTCATCTTTTGAAGGGTGTCTAGGTTACTTACACAGTTTAGCTATTGTGAATTGAGCTGCTATGAACATCGATGTTGCTATGTCACTATAGTATGCTGATTTTAAGTCCTTTAGGTATAGACTGAGGAGTGGGATAGATGGGTGGAATGGTGGTTCCATTCCAAGTTTTCTAAGAAATCTCCATACTGCTTTCGAGGTTGGTTGCACCAATTTGCAGCCCTACCAGCAATGAATAAGTGTGCCTTTCCCCCCACATCCTCGCCAACACTTACTGTTGTTAGTATTCTTGATAATGGCCATTCTGACTGGCGTGAGATGAAATCTGAGCCTCTTAAGAATTAATATAAAGTTTAATCTTGTTTATTCTTACCTAAGTAATAATATCAAACTTTTAATTAAAGCATTGATTCCACTAATATTGTACTAATATTTGATATTGTTGGGTTAATGGTTACTATTTTTCAATTTGTTTTCAATTTGTCACATTTGTTCTTGTTCTTTTGTTCCCCCTTTTCTGAAATGTTATATAATTGAGTGCTTTTAGTATTGCATTTATCTTCTCTGTTGACACTTTAACTATAACTTTTTTATTTTTAGTTACTTGTTTGCATATTATAACATGCATCTATAACTTATCATGACCCAAATTTAATTAAGCTTAGAGCACTTTAATATAATATAAGAAACTTATTATGATTTAATTCCATCTGATTTTCCATTAATTTTGCTATTGTTATGTATTTTACTTCTCTTTTATTTTTTATTTGTTCTTTTTAGGTATATATGACAGTATAGTGTATCCTGACATACATACATGGAGTATAACATATTCTAATTAGCATCCTATTCTGTGTTTGTACATGATGTGAAGTTTCACTGGTCATGTATTCCTATATGAACATAGAAAAGTATGTATTATTCATTCTACTCTCTTTCCCATTCCCATGCCCCCCTCCTTCCATTCATTCTACTTTGTCTAATCCAATGAACTTCTATCCTTGCCCCACATTGTGTTAGTAACCACATATCAGAGAGAACATTTGGCTTTTAGTTTTTTGGGATTGGCATATTTCACTTAGAATGAGAGTTTCCAGTTCCATCCATTTACTGGAAAATGCCACATTTTTTTTTCTTCACAGCTGAGTAATATTCAATATTGTATATATATAAAACATTTTCTTTATCCATTCATCTGTTGAAAGGCACCTAGGTTGGTTCTGTAGCTTAGCTATTGTGGATTGAGCTTCTATGAACATTGGTGTGGCTGCACTGTACTGAACTATGTACTATGTGCATATGTGGCTGTACTATGCTGATTTTAACTCTTTTGAATATATACTGAGGAATGGGATAACTGGGTCAAATGGTGGTTCCATTCTAAGTTCTTCATCTCTTGTAAATTACATAATATTATGTTATTATTTTTAAGCAACTAGTAGCCATTTATAAAATTTAAGAAAAAAAGATAAATATATTTTATTTTTATTCATAAAATGATCCTGCAGAATACTTCTCTTAGATGTGAGTTTCCATATGGAACAGTTTCCAATTAGAATGAAGATCTTCCTTTAACATTTCTTAAAGTGAAGATCTGCTGAGTAATAATTGTTTCAGTTCCCATCTCTTGAAAAAGTATTTAGCCTTTTCATTAATACAGAATTCTAACTTGCCTGTTCTTTCCTTGAGCACTTTACAGAGGCCCTTCTACTATCTAGTGGCTTCCTTTATTTCTGATGAGAAGTTATCTCTATCCTCTTTCTCATATATTTATTGTCTTTTTTCTCCTTCAGCTTATTTGAAGGCTTTTCTCTTTGTTTGTTCTTAGCACTTTGACTTCATATGTCTAACTATTGTCTTATTTGCATTAATCTTGTTAGTGAGCTTCCTAAATTTGTACATTGTTTTTCTTCAAATTTGGAAAATGTGCAACCATTAGTTTTCAGACATTTTTCCCTGTCCATTCTTTCTTTGTTATCCTTCTGAAAATCAAGCTACATATTTCAGTACAGTGTATATAATTCCTACTCACCGATGTTTTCTTTTTCCCTTGGTGGTTCCTTTTGCATGGTCTGTTTTACTATGTCTCAAATGTATTTATTTTTCCTTCCTTCTACCACATTCAACAATGATTTCATCATTTTAATGATGTGTATATTGAAATTTTAATATCTTCCTGAATTCACCCATCTCTTTATTCATTCAAAATTTTTTTTAAAGAACTTTATTTTATTTATTTATTTTTATGTGGTGTTGAGGACCAAACCCAGGGCCTGGCACTTGCAGGAGAGTGCTCTACCACTGAGCCACAACCCCAGCCCACCATTATTTTATTTTTAAAGAAATTATTTAATATATTCATTATATTTTCTCTAATGTAATTCTGTGCTAATTTCAAGATGTGTGAACATCTGTGTGTCTACTTCCAATGACTGTTGTTTTTATATCTCCTGATTATGGATTATATTTTACTGCTTAAATTTTTATTATATGTCAAATCTTATATGTAATAAATAAAGGATGAGTTTTAATGCATTTTTGTTTTCTTATCCTGAAAAGGAGATTATTTTTCTTTAAAAGGCAGCCAAGGAAAAGGGCTTGTAGTACCAATTTCACCAAGGATTGATATAAGAGAGACTTAAGGTAATTCAAATTAATTAATTTCAAATAGAAATTAGGAGATTCACATGGGTCTTCAGTCTGATCCTCAACTTTAACCTTATTAGGATTTGAACTAGAATGATATTCACATATAACTTTTTTTTTCAAATTGCCCTTTGAATTTAGTGCCAGCAGGGTCCTAAAATCCAAGCACCAGAAGCTATACAACTCTGTGTTATAGCCTTACTTCTGCAAATTTTGCAACTTACTCTTCTGCATAGTCTGCAAAATGGTTAGGGCATGAAATGGAAATTCTCAGATGGAACCAAGTGATTTATTTTGCATTTGGGCTCTTCCAAATTCTAATCAATTCATTCAGCCAACCATGTCATTAAAAACTCAGTTGTATTTTCCTTATCCTTAAAGTCTCTCCATCTCTGTCAAGTCTACTCTGAAAACATAACCTTCAGAGGCACTTGCTTCCAAGTATGGAAGTATCTGTAGCTCTTTGTTCACCAGTGAAGAGCTCATCTATCTCTGGAATTCAGTTCAATAAGACTTCTCAGAATTCACTATTATTCAAAAGCTGTAGAGATGTATGTTGAGTATATTATTTTATTGTATATAGGTTTTAATTAGCCCTATTACTTGATCTTTCACATTCTTCTATATATTGCATTGGAATGGAATGTCAAAATAGATATTTGAATTTCTTGAAAAGAAAACACATTGGTTAAAAGTTGGTAGAGGAGGTCTCAAATTTTAAAGTGCTTTTGAGTAGCAAAGCAAAAATATATCCTGTAAACAGTCAATTTAAGAAGTATGCCTTACAGTTTCCAGCCTTAGATTTTATCAACATTCTGAGAGAGGAGAGTCAGAAGGGAAGTGAAAGAGTTGGACTCTGAGAGTATCCTGAAAAGAGTTTAATTCAGCTTCAAAAAACTGAATCAATGGAATCCTGGGTGGGATGATAAACTCTCTAAAATCTAAATATGAAGGAGATGGATACATAATACCTGTGTGAAATTTAACAGAGATTTTCTAAGCTATTATAGTGTAGTTTCCATAAAGAAGTAGCAGTAGGCATTATCTGGGTAGTTAGGATCTGAGACAAAGCATGTGAGTCTCCAACAATCCCTCTGAGTTGCATTTAAAATACCCAAGAGAACATTTAAAAATTGTGCATACTCTGAGAAAGGTGTGAAATTGGAACAAAAAGTTCTCAGAATATACAAAGTCCTGTGTGGAAGAGACTGTTAAGAGCTCAACAATAATCAATCATGTGTTTTCCAGACATCATTGCTATTAATATGGCTGTGTGTATACTTCTGGCCAGAGGACAGATCAGGTGGCCAAGTATTAGGTGTCTGCACCCACATTATCCTTCTGGTATGGCATTAGAAACTATATTCTAAAGACAGTAGCACAAGAGGAAAGGAAAATGGATCTTTCTATCACTTGTTGAAAGACAGCTTCCCAGGAGAGTCCAGACCAAGAATAATATTAGATTTTACATGAGCAAAGAATAAACATTTATTCTTGTAAGCCACTGAGATTTCATATTTTATTTGTTGTTTCAGTACAGCTTAGCCTAGTTTTAATCAAAATGTGATTCACAGAACAGTTCTGGTCTGCAAGCTGTTTGATGTCAATCTACGAAAAATGAAGTACAGAAGTTGAGAGAAAAGTTTTTAGAAACTTTTATGGCAATTTGAAAAAGAAACTTTGTGTCTGTTGAATTTAGCTTTTTAAAAAATCTAGGTTTAGATTTTGTTTTTAATCAGCTTTTTAAAAATATTCACTCTTCTAGTAATTTATCTTTATTGTATTTTATAAAAGTATTAGTCTGTGACAGACTGAAAATAATAAAAATTGGTTCTTCACCACTGTGAGTCTGATAAATGCTGACTTATTCTAACCTAATATACAAAAATAAAATCAGGGATATCTTAGAAATAGATCAGGAAGGACTAGACACCAGATATTTCTCTCTGAAGGAAGAACCTTTTGAAACACAGGTGCTTTTTATGTGGAGGAGAAAGGAAACAGTGTGATTTAGCTGTTTTAAATCCTAAAATAAATGTGTAAACAGAAGTCTAGGGTGATGTTTTCTACCTTAAAATAAAATAATGTATAACATATAAAATAAATTCCATTATAGAGAAAATAAATAAAATTATATATATATATATATATATATATATATATATATATATATATA
>NW_026000249.1:18627274-18635027 GCF_001458135.2 Marmota marmota marmota | reverse complement strand
AAATATATATATATATATATATATATATATATATATATATATTCCACATTTGAGTTTTACAGCATGACCATGTTATGTCTAATATATCTGTGCAATTTTGAGATGTCTACATCTTATCTCATCACTGGCTTTAAGACTGGAATATTGGTAGAGACAGTCAGTATGAGTCTTCTAGAGAGCATATGTTTTTAATAAGCTATTCAAATTTCTTTTCTGGAAAGGGACTTTTCATTGTCTGAATACAGAGATGGATGACAATGATCTTTCCCTTTTCATTTTCATTGTTGATGAGTTCTTATTGTAAGGCAATTATAATGCTGTGCAATCTCACAGATTTTTTTAGCTACCCATCCTCATAGTCCTTTATGAGGGGCAGTTATAACACTGGATTCTGAGAATTTAGCAGCCTATCTTTACCTGTCCTTATGAAAATACAATCCAAAAACTATGAAATCTTGTGAAATTTCAAACTACTGATCTACCCTCAACAAGAAGTGCAAGACTCATGGAGGAGATTTACAATGTTGGATTGGTGGTAGTCAATGTGGTTATCACTCCTAATCCCTCCAAAGGCTAAAGAGTATGTTTCTCAGAACCATCTTCACTCTGTAGTCTCTAGAGTGTACTACCAAAGAGATAAACTTGTGAGAGTTGGAAGGTAGAAATGAAGCAGAAGATATTATTACTCAACATATCATGACAATCATATTGAGTAGGCATCTAGCTCAAGATCACTCTGCAGGCTCTGACTTTGTAGCATCAGAAGTCTCTTGAGACTTGCCCAGAATTGGCAACTTCTTCACACACTTCAGATCCTTACATTTATTTCATATGCTTATTTCTTTGGACCTTCAGCTGCATGCTTCCAGACTTTCACTCCCCTAATTCTTCTAATCCCTACTTGCTATATGTAACCACTTAGATTCTTAAATCTTACAGTGCCTTTGAGTTATTCTGAAACCAGGCTGTTATATACATTCTCAAAACTTTCAAACAATATAACTTGGTTACCTTTAAGGTTCTCAAAAATATTTATTTCAACCTAAGGGATTTTGGCAAAAGTTTATACAAAAAATAATTTCGAACAGTTCTTTACTGATTATTGATTTACCACAAACATATTCAAATTCCAGCCTTAGTTATTTCAATAAGTGGAAATAATAAATGAGGCACACCAAGGAGCTATTCTGAATCCCTCTCCCAAATAAGAATTTCTTTCAGATCATGATTATCTGACAAGAGATGATACAGTACAGAGTTGAACCATATGACATTGCTGATATGTGACAATTTTTACCTACAGAAACAGTAATGGCTTATGGTTTAACCTAAGGCAATGATAATCTCTTTGTTCTAATGAAATTGTAGTGGAGAGTATATCATTTTTTTTCCAATTTAGAAATGGGGGCTTCTCTTCATAGAATCCATATTCTGTAGGCAGAGATTACCTATTGAGGGTTATAACTACCTGATTTTAGATGATAAGTCTATGGATTTGAACTCAAAGCAGGTGTGCCCTCAATAATAGTGGATTTCATTTTTAAAATATATATTGGTGCTCAGCTACTGAATATGCTATTGAAATGTATGCCTCAAAAATCTTAGAATATCATCAAATGTCTTTGTTCTAGGTCAGTGTTTGTCTACTTTAACATCATTGATATTTGACCCAGAAATTTTGTTTGTTGGGAAGGGAGGTGTGGAGGGGTGGGAAGAGTGCTGTCCTATATATTATAGGATATTTAGCAGCATCCCTGGCCTCTATCCACTAGATGGTAGTAGTCCGTCCCAGTTGTGACAACATTGCTAAATGTTTCCTGGGGAAGCAAAATTCCCCCTTGTTGAGAACTACTCTCTTAGAAAAGAGAAACATGATATTGGTAAGACTTGAAAACCTCTTGAGTATCAGCTTGTATTTCAGCTTTCTACCTTATTTGGTTTTCCTTCATGATAGAATGAAATCCTCTCAACATCTCAGGAAGGAGACTGAATGCTCTCAAACTGTGCAGAATGTGCCAAAGAAACTATTTTAAGTGCATTGGCTATAAAGAATCCATGGGGGAGGCTATGTTTAATTGCTTTTGAGTAGCAATTTAGAGTGAATTCACACTATATGATGCTGATGATGTTTATTTTTCTTTTAAATTAGATATCGCCTTCATCACCAGGAGATATTAGATTGGGTATCAATAAAATTGATGACACAAGGGATGAGCATGTAATCAACAAAATATTTCTTTATTTCCTTTATTTTCAAAATCAGGTACAAACTATTTTCACCTTAACTCACTGAAGCATAATTCATAAGAATTCAAATCAAACAAAATGACTAATATTGAATCACTGTGCTCCTGAGACATAGCATACTTCAACTTCTTTATTTTCTCTCCTCTCCTCCTAAAATTACTCTTATTTTATGTTGTATTTCAGGCTCACCTCACAATACATGTACCACACACTAATAGGAAAAAAAGAACCACTGACCTAGCAAATGGATAGCAATACAATCCTAAATATGTTGCTTGCACATACAGCAGATCCCCTAACCTGGAGACAGCAACCCTATGACAGCCCAGCTGATCTTCTAATTCCAGTTGTCTCAACAACAATCAATAACAATACTACAGCAGGACTGGTTGTCAGTGATTCAGCTAGAATGTATTTGTCTTTAAATTTCACAAAGACCATATGCATATCACCCTTAAATTTATTAAATCTACATCCTAATATTTTATTTCTTGGATACATATCTTTCTAAAACACCATGAAAATGTAAAGTCAGAAAATCTAGCAGATCTGAGCTCAGACTACTTTACATACAGGGTATAATCCCTCTCATCATTTCATTGCTCTGATTGCCCTGAAATCTGAACACTATTATTTAATGTCATTATCATCATGAATTTGGCTCACAAAATGGGCTGATGAGGTTGAATGCTATTAGACTGATCAACAAAAGCAGTCTGTTTTACATTCAGATAAATCTAGGTTTGACAACTTTGCCCACTCAGAAATTCAGCCATAGGCATTTCTTTTGGTCCTCTTCTCCAACTTCAATGACTTGTTTAAATCCCGTTCCACTTGCCAAAGAAAACTTTTCCTTTGGAATTTTATGTTAATGACAGATTTAGGGAGATTACAGGCACACCTTAGGAATATTATGGATTCAGTTCCAGACCTCTACAATAAAGCCAATATCAGAATTAAGTGAGTCACATATGTGTTTTTTGGTTTTCCTATGCATCTGAAAGTTATGCTTATGCTATATTGAAGTCTATGTGTGTATAAAATAACATTATGTCAAAAATCCAATGTACCTACCTTAATTAAAAGTATTTTATTGCTAACAATGCTAATGATCATCAGAGCTGTTGGAAACATTATGCTGATAGATTTGCTTGGTACAGGGTTGCCACAATTTTCAATTTGTAAAAGATGCAATATCTGTAAGGGGCCACTAAGGTGAGGGGGAAAATGATGTCTGCTTGTATATAAGATTATATAGTCATGGCCATATATATTATTCTGGTCTATGAAACTTCTGAATCAACAAAGAGAGAACATTTCTATTCCACTAATGAAACAAATTAAGGAACTATTTAATGTGAAAGATTTTGTAATAACAATATCTGTGCAAAAGCCTTGTGATACAGGTTGGAAAATGTTATGTTTCCATTTTAAGAATGAGAAAACTGAAACTGTGACTGTGACACAATCACATAGCCAGTACCTAGGTAGTACTGGGGACAAAATTCTGGCAACTAGTCGAGTACTATTTCCTCTATATCATATGGTAATAAAAATGAAAATAGTATAAAATAAAAATACTAACACTGTAGATGCAGATTATATAAATTAACAATGTGTTTCTACAGTTCTCCTACCACAAAAGAAACATAAACAAACTTGTTTGATTTCCAAGGAATGTTACATAGGAAAGGAAACATCAATTTAATTTTCCATTTGTAGAAAATAAACAATAGCATTCATGTAACTCAATTCCTGAGAATCTACAAGGTATGCAAGTCATGAATATATCAAAAATTGTTTTTAAAAACTATAGGGTAATCATTGAATGAGTGGTACACATTAGCACAGATGAATATCATTTTCCTACTGTGAGAACAGAAATAGTCATTGAATATTTTACTTTGGAAAGAAAATGCTAAGCACCAAAACAACTTCTAAGCAAAATTTCTGCTGTTCATGTTTGAAACATTCTAACAATCTAAACTTAATAAATCTTTTAAATGTAGATGAAAACTCCAGGAAATACGGATATGTGCAGGTAAACATACAGCCCTCTGTGAAAACAGGGTGGAACCTGTTATCCGAGGAGAACCTCTTTCTAAATACCCATATAAACTCTTTTTTTGTTTGTTTTTTTTTATACGTTTATTTTATTTTATTTATTTTTATGTGGTGCTGAGGATCGAACCCAGTGCCTCACACATGCTAGGTGAGTGCTCTACCACTGAGCCACAACCCCAGCCCCTCTTGTTTGTTTTGATCAAGGTTATGAATCCCCTCATTAATAATCTTCAAATATACTAAAATATATGTTGTCATAAAGTTTGATATATTAATTAATGATATATCCAGTTGCCTGTAACCATTGTCCCATCCAGGAATCTAGGAAATGGAGCTTCTATGTCTCAAAATTAGAGGAACTATTTAATTAGAGCTGAGAAAATCTGTTGATAAAGGGAATCATGACTGAAGACTACATAATAGTTCAGAGTAATGTTTTCAACCTCAAGACTAAAAATGATACTCTCAGATTGATGGTATTACAGGAAATCCAGAGAGAAATCATTAGCTGATAATTAGTGTGAATGAAGTTTAGATTTGAGCCTTGCATTTCTACCAAACTCAGCTTCATATTAAAGGTGGGGATTGAAGGGAAACCTAGATAGTTCTGGGGATTGAAGAATACAGGGAACCTGTGCTCCCTTTTCCAGAAGGCTCTAGAAATGAAGTAAGACTACAGAGATTCAAAAATGGCTGCACTGGGTATCTAGGCAGATGGAACTAGAGAGAATTATAGAGTAAATCTGCATTAGAATGCAGAAAAGAACAAAAAGATAATTCTGTGCATCTATAAGTGGTATAGAAATAGCCAAGCTGTAGGTGGATTGCAGTTGGGCATAGAACTTGACTATGACACATGGGACCAATAAACAGATTGGAACGAGGACATCTTGGAGATGCCAACATGCATAGATTACTTGGACCAAAGTCCTTTTCTTGTGTCTTGGCAGAATTTAACCTCCCTGCAATGACATTTAATCCTGAAGGAAAAGCCATTATGAGGGGAAATAGTGAATGGGTTAAGAGAGATTTTCATAGTCAATAGGAATAGATAAAATAAATAAATGTTAGGAATAAGGTTCTGTTACCTTTTCTGCAGAAAGAAATGTGTGGACTCAGACTTTTACTTGCTTCATCACAGAACAAATTAGTTTCATACCTGCAGGCTGAAAAGAATAATCAGCTACACATAAATTCACCTTCTTATTTCTAATTTAGAAAATAGGGTCTTATGACTGGTGTTAAACTAGGGAAGCTTTAATAAATGATTTTTAGCCAGGTGTATTGGTGCACACAGTTAATCCCAGCAAATGGGAGGCTGAGGCAGGAAGATGCAAGTTTAAGTTCAGCCTCAACAACTTAATGAAGCCTAAGCAACTTAGTGACACCCTGTCTCAAAATAAAAAATAAAAAGGACTGGTGATGTGGCTCATGGCTAAGCATTCCTGAGTTCAATCCCTGGTACTAAATAAATAAATACAAAAGCACAAAGAAATCTTTAATTAAAATTTTCAACATTAAGTATTTTCTAGCTATTTATGTATACTGATAGTGCTAAAGTCTGCATAATTAATTTGGTTTCCATCTCAAAAATCATCTCATAGCATATCTTAAAGAGATACACTTTGTTTTCCATTTATAGATCTAAATTTTCATATAGAATAAGAAGTTTTGCAGTAATTACTTTGAAAAGAACTTTGAAGTTACACCACAAGAGAATTGAGTTATTACAAAGGTTTTTAGCAGATTTGATTAACTGAAAGACTGATTGAGGTATGCCTTCATTCCAGTTTGAAGTAGGGTTTAGTATAGCCATGTTTCAATCATTAAATTATTTTGGTGATTTCCATTCTAGATCAATATTCTCCATAACACATGTCCACAGAATTGTGCTACTTTTCATCAGACTAAATATTCAATGATGGTCTGTACCTGTTACGGTTTGGATACAAGTTGACCCCCAAAAGCTCATGTGCGACAATGCAGAAATGTTCAGAGGTGAAATGATTAGATTATGAGAGCTGGAACATAATCAGCAAATTGATCCAATTGATAAATTAATAATTTGAAAGAAATAATGTATTAAGCAGTAACTGCAGGCAGGTGGAGCATGGCTAGAGGAGGCGGACCACTTGGTGTGTGCCCTCAGGGATTATATCTTGTCCCCCTCACCTTCTCTCTCCCTCTCTTTGCTTCCTGGGCAGTTTTCCTCTGCTATGCCCTTCTGCATGATGCTCCACTTCACCTTGGGCCCAGACTATGGATTCAGCTGGCCATGGACTGAAACCTCTGAAACCATGAGCACAAAATAACCTTTTCATCCTCTAGGTTGTTCTTGTTAGATATTTTGGTCAGAGTAACAAAAAGGTGATTAACATAGCAATGTGATTCCACTGGAGGAGATGCCTTGTCTACTTTTGCTCACCCCAGTACCTCCAAGTCTAGCATAGTAAATATTTGCTAGATGAATGAATCATTCATTAACTGTACATCTTACCAGTTTACTCTGCAAATATAATACTCGGCAAAAAATTTATTCTACAGTATCTCCACATCTTCCTCTATTCTGTTCTTTTTTGTTCTTCTGGAGGATTTGATACAATGATACTAAATTCATTCCACAGAACTTTTGTTTTCCTGACTCATTTTCTTTCCTCGGGGCTAAAAAGCCAGAATAATCAGAATAAGATGAATGTCTTCTGTCTCTGTCAGTGCCAGTTACAAGTCTCTGGAAGCAGACCCATCTCTGATTGCTTTCTCAGGTGCTTTATTAATATGGTCATTTGGTGATAGTGCCCATGATGGAGTTCTGAAATTTAATGGTCATCTCAAGGTTGTGCAACAGAGTACAGACTCTACAGCTTGTCTTAGAAAAGGACAAGAGTTCCCCCAGGGTCCAGATCTGATATTCAGAATTACTCCTGTCTGGCTGGCTAATGAGGTAAGAACAGATCCATCCATACTGATATACTGTAACCTCTTTATGGTAGTGTGACTACAGAAATTGCTCCCAGAGTGAACTCCTTATAATAATGCATTGGAAGAGGCTTGTGACAGCACCTATACAATGCTAAAACCAACTGTTTGAAAAGTGAGAAACACAGCAATATCCTGAAGAAGGAAAGATACATTTGTTGAATTTCTTAAATCTAACAAACACATGAAATTACCAGATAACCAAGATTGGGTTGGTAAGATCAAGCATAAAACAAAACAAAACTAACTTGGCTGTTTTGTTTTCTCTACTAAATTGCTTGAATGTACTAGATATTTAGGTGTCCTATAAAAGTGTACATTGTAAAAGGGTTGTCTTAAGCCCCTTGCCTCTGATTTTTTTTTTTTTTTAGTGGAGGTGCCACATGCTTACTGAAATAACCAAAGTGACTGATTAGGTGTTGTGTAAATATATATATATATATATATATATATATATATATATATA
>NW_026000249.1:18574073-18625801 GCF_001458135.2 Marmota marmota marmota | reverse complement strand
ATATATATATATATATATATATATATATATATATATATATATATACACACACACACATATCAATCTCTAGCTCTATCATCTATTAATATAGATCTTTCTATATATGTATCCCCCCCCAAAAAAAAGATTTGTGATTTAATTACTAGACCCATGCCTTAATTCCAATTACCTCCAGGCTACTAAAGATTCCATCAGGGATTTTTATGACCCCTGTGTGGACCATTTAGAGAACACAACTGTGGCCTTTAAAACATCTTGCTTCACTGCTATCTAGCAATTTCAGCCTGAGCAAGATGTGGTTTTGAAAGGCAGCTGGGCAACACCATCCTCATTCCAAGTGTTAATGTGATATCTGCATAATTTAATCTCCTCGTTCTAAATACCAAAACCCCATTTCCAGAAGTTAATTGGTTTTTCTTTCCTTTTTGTTTTTATTTTTTAATTCAAATATATTAACAGATATTGTTTGAATTTTAATTTTCTCAGTTTTGGCAAGGTACACATTTCAATTATAATTATTTGGGATCACCATGGGATTTATATATTTTAAAGATTACATTAATTAGCTCTCAAGGAAAAAATACATTTTATTTCTCATCAAGAGTATTATCAGTGAGAACATCCAAATGACTTTTAGACAGTTTCAGGGCATTTGTAATTCAGAGTACAGCCAAGACCATTGTGCTTTTTATTAAAGATCCATTGAATTGACATTAATTCACTCAATTTGTAAACCAAAGATAATTTAGATGTAAATAAACAGTGCCCTTCGTGCGTGTTCTCTCTCTCTTTCTCTCTCTCTCTCTCTCTCTCTCTCTCTCTCTCTCTAACAGTGGCTTAGCTCTCATATGACTGTAAACCAATATTTTGAAGCTAAACTGTCATTAGGAGAAATATGGGACCAACTCTAACCTCTTATCATAAAATCCTGCTAAATTTAATGGAGGCCTTATTTTGGCCTAATTATTTGGCGGCTTTCTTGGAGGTGTTTCAGGAGTACTCAGGCATCAGTGTAGCAATAATAGCAATACTTCTTCCTTGCAGTGATACCTCCCAGAAATCCCTTCCCTCCTTCATCTAATGTTACTCTGTGACTGTCACCACTGCCTTACTGCTGCCATCTTTGATGGTCATGCCTGGTGGCCCTTGCTCTGTGTTGTCTGGGTGCCACACATGATAATGCTCCTCATCCCCTGAAGAAATACTAGTAAATGTAGATGTCAGGCAGTATGGGCATTGCAAGGATTTGTTCCAACCTTTACCTTTGTGTCACACTATATTGTCATACTATATTACCAAGTAGCATTTCCTGTGTTGTTCCTGATGTTTCCTGAAATTTTTGTGAGGCAACTTCCCTTTTAGATTTTATATATGGAAGTTTTTCTGTGTTAGGGTTCCAATATTCATTCATAGGAAACAGTAGACATCATATTCTCACCAATACTACTTCTCCCTCTAACAGTAGGCACATCAATAATGGAGCAAAAGAGCATATCTTTCTTAGGAACTTCTATTTTCCAAGAAACACCTGTATGCTTCCTAGAGATACACCTCTAAGAACAGTCCTCTAAGGATATACCTCAAAATTCCAGATGTAAATCCAGAATGGCAAAGCCAGCAGAGTTATGTTCAAGGATAATCTGCTTTACACTGGAGAAATTGTGCAATATATAAAGTGTATGTGTACATGTGTGTGCATGCCACAATGTATCACCATGAGATGATGAGTAATAGCTTATAGTATAGTAGTTCAAAGCATAGATTCTGGAGCAGAATGTATGGATGCTCTGTCACTTGCTAGCTCAATGAACATGGATAAATCACTGAGTCTATACCTCATGATTCTCATCTCTTAAAATATGAATAATAATAATAATATCCTCTTGCTAGGATTTAATGTGATTAGACAAACTAATCCCTACAAAGTGTTTTGAACAGTACTGGGCACGTAATAAGTGCTATAGAAGTGCCTGCTATGATGATAATAATGGTTTTCTAAGAGTTTTGCAATTATTATTTCTGGTCATTGACATGGTAGGGATACAAGCTGTGAGTTAAGTAGACCTTAACCTCATGGAAAGGACATGACAACAAACACATACATATCATTTTAGAAAATAATAAATCCAGAGAAATGAAATATTAAAGAAGAAAAATTATGAAGGTTTAGTGGGATAGTTTTGAGGCCATTGTCAACAAGGGTATTTTCATTTATTTATTTTTAAAGAAATTATATGCTTATTTTTGTGATATGCTACTACTTTTCTCAATCAAGTGAGTTTGTGACTATAGATAAAGCCCAGCTCAGAAGTAATTTTGTTTTATTAGGTTATCCTGGAAAATTACTGATCTGGTCATAAGATATTTCTTGGTAAAGTTCAGAGAGCACAGAAAAATCAATGTCAAATAAATGTTCGGTGTTTTTAGGAAAGTTTGAGACTTTCATGTAACATTCCATAAGTATTTTCTCTTTTACATAAGTTTTTTAAATGTTTTAATTTATATTGAGGATTCAAATGACAGTGCTGATAACCCAAATAATTTGTATGTTGAGAACTGAAACCACCTATCCCCATACAATATATGGTTTCTATTAGGAGATGGAAAATCTAGCCCAGGGACTAAATCTTGTTCACTGCCTATTTGTATTTTTTTTGGTAAATAAAGTTTGGAACACAGTTATACCCATTTGTTTTCATATTATCTGTGGATCTTTTATGCTACAGTAGCAGAATTAAATAGTTGAAACAGAGATTGAATAGCTTCAACTTCTAAAGACTTACTAGTTGGACTTTTACAGACCTGTTGCATATACCAGCATTTCTCATCCTCAGCACTATTGACGTATTGAACTGGGGAATCATTTGTTATTGAGGTTGTCCTCTGCATTATGTGGTGTTTTGCCACATCCTTGGCTGTCTTACATAAACTGGACACCAAAAGCATCCTACTCTCTAGATAAATGAAAATGTCTCTTGAGTTTGCCAAATGTCAAAGCAACAGTTAAGAACTTCCATGATTTTACTATTCAATTGTCTACAGAGTATTACTTTATTATTCTAGGAAACTCTTGTCCAGGCAAACAATTATATGTGGTACATTACAGCAATTCTCCAAAAGGTTCATCAACTATTAATGGAAAACTATCAGTTTATGTCATAAGCTTGCTGTATTCCCAATCTGAAATAAATATATAACAGTCTTTACTTAATCCTAATCAATCTGCCACATTGAAAAACAATCTTAAAACAAATTTAAAATTCTGAATAAAACATCCAACTTTCCCACTCTGAGATAAGACCAAAATTCTGTCAAGGAGTGATCTCCTTTACCAGAGTAAGTAATAAGTTTAGATGTGTCCTATTAACAGGGTGTATTGGTGATGTTTAGATTATTAACATTTGATAGTGTACAATAAGAACTAAAAGTTTAATACTTTACACATATAAAAGGAACCTGTCTTAAAATAATTGATTTCTATTTATGCAATTATACTTGTGGCATCCTTTTCTCTTACTAAACTAATTCCTTTTATATTGCTCCTGAACTGTCCTTTTTTATATTTTATATTATTTGTAATTACCTCTTGTCTCATACTTTTAGAAGATGTATAGTGAATATGGGAAAAATACAGATGCCATAATTCCAAATGAAACATTTTAATATTACTGGGATTTGCCCAACTAAGTATAATTAGACATGTTTCAGAGTAAGTTATCTGCATATTGAATTGGCAGCCACTCTAACAAAGAAGAAATTACTGAGATCTACTTAGAAAAATTGTCTCCCATTGAGTATATAATGGCAAAACATTCTTTCAGTGCCTAGGCAAACTCACAAATGATTTTCTGGAATATGTAAAAAACAATTACTCAAATTGGTCAAATTAGGTAAAAATAACTAGATTTCTTAATCTACTCGAAGCCAAATATCAGCATTTGTGTTTCTCAGTTTTTTATTGGTTGTAAATATAGCTTATGAAATCTATTCTGTGTTTTTTTCATGGATAAATCCATAGAACCAAAAAGAATTGTTGGCACATAATAGGTTTCCAATACATATTTGTTAAATAAAATAATAAAGTAACAATTGTGTTCTGTATGTAAAAAAAGGAGTTATGAAATCATCTCAGAGTTATTCTACATGTTACAGCCCTCATCTCAATTTCAAATGCATTAACATCTAAAAATCCTCAGGATTCCCATGGAGGATGCCCTGTGATGACAGGAAGTATTTCTGATTACTGCCTGGGGCAGCCATTTACTTTTCAGAATTTGTATCAGGCAGAAGGTGTCATAAACTTATGCATATCCATCCTCTACAGTTAATAATTTTTGTTACTTTGTCCTTAGTATTTAATCCCAATCTAGAGGTCTTGGTTAGGGATATGTGTTTAGTTTTATAATGAAGAAACACAAAATTTCTGTTTCAGCTTAACATATATAATGCTATGAAAGAATAATGAACCAATTCCAATAATGATTAAGAAAATGGGTACTCACAAATCACAAATTCAGGGGCCCCTTAGAAAGCTGAGGTTTTATGACAAGATAAATTTATTTCCAAAGAATAAAAAGCCCCATTCAGGAAAGAATGGGACACAGATTTTTTTTTACCTCTTTCAGAATATGGAAAGAAGAGGTAAGAAAAAAATAAAGGAAGTTTTAATGTGTTATTAAATTCTAGGTGTTTGGAAACCCTGAGAATGGCATACACAGATGAATCTGTACCCATCTGCCAATTCTTTTCTTTGGACTTCCTCCTAGAGCTCACAAGAAAGGCATGGGATCAGGCAGGAGACTTGAGACAATCTCTTAATAGTACAGGCATGCAGGACCTGGCAATATTTGAAGTTTAATAAAAGGTATGTGGTAAAGCATATCTGTGCTCTAAGGCTTGCACGTATTTAAGATGGTTACCAGCTGCTACTTAGCCACCGACACAAAACCTGAGAAACATGCCCACACATTGATTTTCTCTGATATGAAACAAAAGGATTTGCAAATGGGCAAGAAATCTGCCCACATCTGGTACTTAACTCTACTTTGATAGAAAATCTACTTGTCACCAAGGAAGACAAAGTTACCTGACCTATTCAGTCCATTCTTGGCAAAGACTGCTGCTAGGTGAGCAACAAGAAAGTTCACTCTCCCAAGCTTATACTTACCCTATTCAAAAGTCATCTACCACTCATGGAAGAACATAAAATCTGCTGGTATGTAAGATCTTGCAATGATACAAAGTAGAGGTCTCCCATTGCTGAAAGAAAGGCCCGAATTCACTAATGCTCAAGATCCAAACAGATACCCGACTGATGTATAGACATTGCACTAAATGGGAAAATGAGATTGTGTGCTGTTGCCTCTGTGGGGAGGGTTTGTGTGAGGAGAAATATTCACTTTTGGGGCTGAATTGCATAAGGCCTGCCTAAGACTAAATCTATAGAAGAAAGGAAAATTTCTTCTGTACCCAAAAGTCTTGCAGCAGGTAAAAGCTTATCACAGGGAGAGGGACAACAATATATAGAAAAAAAATCCTCCTGTATTACAAGCAAGCAGAGCCAGATGAAAGATAAGGGTGGTGGAGGAACACAGAGAAACCCTCCAGCACTCTAGGCATCACACTAAAAATATAGCAGATGCAATGCTTCACTAGAGGAACTTCAAGTTAGTAATGCAGTGAAGGTAAGTGTAGCAATAATAAAATCAGACCTAACTCAGCTACTTCTAGAAAGAATCAGCTCTCTGTACTGACAGTCTGACAAAGAAGAGGTATGGTCATTTCTATGTATAAATATTATTTACCCATAGTCTACTATATTTTTATATACGATGATGGACATGCAATCAAAATCACACAAACATGCAGACACAAAGAAAGAAAAACTGTTTTAGTATCCAGAGATAAAGTAGTCAACAAGTCAAAGGCAAGAAAAATGAAGACCTTTGTCAAAAGATAAAATAGCCAACAGAATCATATCCAAACATGCTTCAGATATTAGAAGTATAAGAAAGTGACTTTAAAATATGCTACTATTTTAAACTATCATTAATAAGCTGAAAGATATAGTGTAAAAGATCCACGAACAGATGAATTTCAGTAGAGTTAGAAACTATGAAAGATAATCAAATGGAAATGTTAATGAAAAACCCAATATGAGAGATGGAGAACTTATTCCACAGGGTCATCAGCAGAGTTCAGAGCAGTTCATTTGAAGATAAATTAAAATGTTTTTCACATTTTCACATCTAATGCCTATTTAGACCTTGGTTTCTAAATATCTTTCTCCATTGAAAGGAAACAGGATTCCTTGCAAAAAATGGTTAGTTATAAGACTGGGGAATAGAAAATCCTGGACTTGTCTGAAGTACCCTGTAGTGATAGATACAGGATAATATCAAATAACATGGACTAATAATGTTTGAAATAAATAAATATGATGTAAAATTAAAATTAAACAAAAGCAATAAAAGAACACAAGAACCAATTTGAAAGAGCTCCTAATGATCAAAGCTGAGGTAATTTGAACAACTAAATAAATAATGATCTCATTGGATTAGCTCAAAGAATAGAGTATTTATGAATCCATACTTATAGGAATGTATTGAATAATAATTAGAGAAAGAACAAATATTCCTTATAAAATTATACTACCTAAATGGAATATTCCCTTTCCCTCCAGGAAGGATACCAATCCTCTTCCCCTTGAATGTGGACTGGACTTAGTGAGTTGCTTCCAAAGAAGCAAGGGAAAAACACAACTTTGCATTGGAGAAAACTGAAAAACATCACCTTAACCATGTGATTAAGGTTAACAACACAAGTAGTACTGTATTGATATCATGTACCTCTTGATGATCTTTTCACCTGTATGATATTCTTTTTTAATATATGTGTGTGTACACACACACACACACACACATACATACACACACATATTTAGTTGTAGGTGGACACAATACCTTTATTTGTTTTTATGTGGTGCTGAGCATTGAACCCAGTGCTTCACACATACGAGGCAAGCACTCTACCACTGAGATACAGCTCCAGCCCCCTCTATGATATTCTTTATAAAAACCTATAATCTCACTCTAATGAGTAGAAAACTTCAAATAAATCTAAACTGAGAGACATTTTATTCAATGCTTGGCCAGTGATCATTCAGAGTGTCATGGAAATGATAAACAATGAAAGATTAAGAATGTTATAGGGCTAGGGTTGTGGCTCAGAGGTAGAGTGCTCGCATAGCATGCATGAGGCACTGGGTTGGATCCTCAGCACCACATAAAGTAAAATAAAGACATTGTGTCCACCTATAAGTAAAAACTAAATATTTTTTAAAAAGAATGTATTATAGATATGAGGAGACTAGGGAGACATGATGACAAATTGTAATGTGATGTCCTGGCTTTGAATGTGAATCCATAAAAGATTAGCAAAAAGATTATTAAAATATAATTAAAGCTTATAGTTTAGTTGAAAGTGTTGCCTCAATATTAATTTTCTAATTTAGACAAATATACCATGGTTGTGTCTGATGTTAACATTAGGAGAAGCTGGGTGATGTAAATATGTGAACCCTGTATCATATTTGTAATTTTCTATAAATGTTAAATTAGTCCAAAAAAGAGTTTGATTTTCAAAATGGAAAGAAATAATAACAAAAATAAAGAAGCCAATTTGAGATACAAAGAGAGGGGAAAGTGGTGAAAAAAGAGAATAGTGCATCCAACAGCTGGCTTGCTTTAATATCCATATAAAGCACTCATATCCCCCCCACCCCAACAAGAATGATGCAGGTGTCTCTGGAGAGGTATTTTTATGAGGACTTTGGGATTTAGGTAGGAGGTTGGAAATCCATGTTGAAAACCAATACCAAGGCAGGCAATTTTGAGAGGGCAGGCCATTATCTCTATTTTCAAATGGTAAAATTTTTACATAGAAAACCGTAAGGCCACACACATACACACACAAAAAAAACAAAACAAAACCCTATTACAACTAATAAACAAGTTCAGTGAAGATTCAGGTTAAGAAATTTAACATAAAAATCAGTTGTGTTTTTGTACACTAATAAGAAACTATCCAAAAAAAGAAACCAAGAAAAACACCATGTACAGCAGCATCAATAATAAAAAATCTAAATGAAATATAGGCAATGCTTCATTTTACAGGTAAGTAAACTGAGACCCAGAGAAATTGAATTACTTGTTCAAAAATCTCCAGGTAGGATATATTGCTCCAAAATAATCCTCCTAGTTATACTCCAAACTGTAAACAAGCAATCTAAATAGATCTATGCAATCCTAGGAGCTAATATTATAAATAAAATCTCTTTAAGAAACAAAAATACCATACCAGGTCTTCAAACAAGGCTCTAAATGTGACTATGATTCTGCAGCTTGGAGAAAGGAACAGTTTCTTTCAAGAAAAAATACACTAAATTATATAAAGTCTAATCATTATATAAAGTATACTAAATTATGTTATGTCCATGTAAAAAATGTACCACAAAGAAGGAATTCTGCCTTAAGACTAAAACTTAGAAACTTTGCCTGAGTTTCCAGCCTGCTGATCTGTCCTGCAAATTTCAAATTTGCCACTCTGACAATTACAATAGCCATTTCCTTAAAATCTCTCACTTTTTTTTCTCGCTCTTACTCTTGCTCTGTTCTCTCTCTCTCTCTCTCTCTCTCTCTCTCTCTCTCTCTCTCTCTCAAATTGGTGCAGGTTAGAATGGGAAGTTATAGTCCATGTATCCCATTATTTAGCACATGTCAAAATACATTCTACTGTCGTGTATAACTAAAAACAACAAATAAAAAAATTTAAAAAATAATGTAAGTTGGTTGCGTCTACCTTTTTAAAAAAATTCCTAAAATCCCATGTTTATATCTTGTCAGCCTTAACTATGTCACATGGCTGGCCATACATAGCTGAAAGGGAAGCTGGGAAATGTAGTTCTTATAATTCAGCACATTGCCTAAACAGTTGCAGTTCTAAACTAATAGAAAAGTGTAGAGGAGAAACTAATAGAAAAGTGTAGAGGAGAAATAGGTATTTGGTAAGTGCTATAGTCTGAATATTTATGGCCTCCCCAAATTCATATGCTTAAATCCTAACTTCCAATGTATTAGAAGGTGGGGCCTTTGAGAAGTGATTATGTCATAGATGCAAAGCCTTCATGAATAGGATTAATGCCCTTATGAAAACAACTAGAAAGAGACTCCTTGCCCCATCTACTATGTGAGCACTCAGCCAGAGGAATGGGCCTTCACCAGACACCAAATCGGCTGGCACCTTGATCTTTCCTAGCTTCCAGAATAGTAAGGAAAAAAAATCAGCCATTTATAAAATATGGAATCTATAGTATTTTAATATAGCAGCACAACATACTGAGATAATAAATTCTCATCAGTGTTTGCCACATCCCTATAGTCCTTGAATCTGCAGTGGTACTTAGTCCTACTGATCTTAATTTTTATTGCTATACCGTTACTGCCTCCTCTTAGAGATTGTTTTGATCTTCCTCTGTTCAAGGATTTTTCTTCATTTCCAAAGATTAGCATCATTTTTTCTCCATCCCCACTTCCCATAACCTCTCTACTACAAATATATCCATTCCATGGAAGTGACCATTCAAAGCAACTGAAAATATGCACATAAAAGAGTATTTTATGGTTAATTGGTCTAGTAGAAAACAGTTACTTTTTCAATATTAAGATTCAGAGTTGCTGATAATAATAATAATTAGCTTTGTTGAAAAACATGTTTTTCAAAGAAAGAGGATATTTAAGTTTAAAGGATGTATAAATAGCTAAAAAATTCATTTCCCTAAAGATTAGCATGATAAGTTAGCTCAAGTCTATTAACTGCTTGAGATCACAAGAAATTAATACATAAGGCACAGTTACTTATCTCTGGGATATGGTACTATTGGGACTGATTTCTGCCTGTCAGAAATAATCGGTAATTATAAAGACAATGCAAAATCAAATAAAAAAACTTTAAAAAATTGCCCTAAAGGGGCATATGTAAGAGATGTAATTAACTTTTTTTTTTACTGTAAATGAAATCCCATTTGGTAGAAGACTATCATTAAATAAATTATGTAAATTTTCTGTCTTCAATATTTTGGTATCCATTTTTTATCTCATTGGCAAACTATTTCCATATATGCTTCCTGTGTTCCTTATTTTGATCTTATTCCAATCCACATTCTACTGCTACTGTGATCTTCCTAAGTATGAATCTGATTGTGCCACTCTACTTCCTAAATTCTCCTATGGGTCCCTGGAACTTTCAAAATAAAATAAAATATTTCAGCTTACAAGGATGCTCATGATCTGTCTCTTGCCTGTCTCTCTAGGCTCAACTCCCATTTCCCACCTTTCTCACTCTGTACACATACAAAGTTTCTCCATTCACTTATACATTAATGAAATAGCTATATATTAAATATACACTGTGTGCCATATTCTGTAATAGTCAACAGCGGTCACTGTAGACCTGGGATCTGCCATCTTGGAAATTTTAGACAATTTTAATCAAATAAACAAAATGATAGATAACATTACTAAATCAGACACAAGAAGGGAGGATAGTCAAGGAAGTTGTATTTATTACTTCCTGTAAAACAACAAATCATCCAAGAAGATTAGTTTAAAACAACAATAACCACTTAATACAATGCTCTCTCATGGCTCTGGATAGGGACTACCACACCTAGGCAGTTCTCATGCAGGATTTCTCATGAAGTTTTAGTAATTTCAGTGCCTAAGTTTGGATGTTATATAAAAGGCTTCCTTACTCACATATTTGGGCTGGGAAGTCTTGAGCAGCTGGGAGTTGAAATAGTTGGAGGGGGGGCTCTCATATATCTTTCTCATATCTATTTGTTTCATAGTAAAAGCCTTAGGGTGGCTAGACTTTTTACTTGGTGGCTCAGGACTACAAAGGCATGTGTTTTAAGAGAGAAATGGAGGAAGCTGCATATTTATTATATTGCCTCTTGCTATCATGGGAATATGGGTAGTTTCCCTCAAAAGTTGATATCTTAAAGGTTTAGTCCCCAGGATGGTACTATTGAGAGGAGCTGTGGTCTTTTATGAGTGAGACCTTGTAGGAGGTCCTTGTGTCCATGTCACAGAAGGGAATTGTGGGATCCTGGCTCATTCTTTCTCTGTTTCCTGGCCCATGATATAAGCAGTTTGCTGTGCTACACATTCCTGGTATAATGTGTTGTTCTTGCCAGAGGCTCAAATCAATGGGGCTATCCAAGCTTAGACTTGAAGCTCCATAATTGTGGACTATAATTACATTTTTAAAAAGTTAATTACTTTAGTTATTTCATTATAGTAATTTGAAGCTGACTAATATAACTCAGAAGTCATATAGTGTCAGATCTACCATACTTCATTAATGAGGGAGTACCTAAAGCCTGTCCAGGTTCAGAATGAGGGAACATAGTCTATATCTCTAGACGGGGGGGAAAAGGCATTTTGGCCTAACAACAGTGTTGCAGATATTTTGAAAAAATGTGATATGAAATGGATCAAAGTATATTCCATGCATGTATGATTATATAAAAATTAACTTCTCTACTATGCATAACTATAATGCACTGATAAAAACATTTTTAAAAGTAAAGAATCTTTTCTTTAAAAATAAAAAAATGCAATCTGTCACAGAAATCTTTCTTGAAAAAGCATTTGTTTGTTCACACTCCTATGTTTTCACAAAGGTTATTCACACTTTCTCAACTGTCTCCTCTTTTTGATTTAACTTACTAATATTCTTTTGATGAACTTATCTTGAGTTTTTTCCTGAATTGAGAGCAAGACTTATTTGATTATTATTCTCCACATCATTAGATATCCATTGTCACTCCATACTCCTCCCCAAGCCCTCCTTCATTTACATGTTGTTCATACTCTGAGCCCTCTTTTCACAGTATATTTTGGTAGATGATATCTTCACTCTGTCACTGGACCCTAAACTTCTTGAAAACATAAACCTTAGTTCAAGTTTCAGTCCTTACTGATTAATATTTGTTACATAGTAAGTACTTAAATGAATTAATGTGAAAGAAAAACAGATTAACTAGAAGAATCTATAGCTATCTATAGAAATGTTTGTCATCCATTTTTTGCTGTGATTTAAGGTGGTCTAAATAGATTATATATGAAGGAAAGAAAAAAGGAGGAAAGAAAGAAGAAAGGAAAGAATCTAGCTTTCTTTCTTTAATACTCATTTTATTTTTTTTAATTTTTTTCTGTTCACTGTGTTTTTTTATTATTATTTCTTACATCACAATAGAGGAGTGCATTACATTCATATTTTTTTGCATTACAATTCTTAATACACCTTTATACCACCATTTATCATATCTCTGTTTGTATATAAGGTATGTTGACACCAAATTCACATCTTCATACATATATTTTGTATAATGATGACTGTCTCCTTCCACCATCCTTGCTATTCCCCTTCTCCCTCCCTTTCCCTCCCACCCCTATTCCCTATCTAGAGGTAATCTTCCTCCCTTGCTCTCCCTCCCAACCCCATTTTGAGTCATCCTCCTTATATCAGAGAAGATATTGGGCATTAGATTTTTTGGGATTGGCTAACTTCACTTAGCATAATCTGCTCTAATGCCATCCATTTCCCTGCAAATGCCATGATCTTATTATTTTTAGTGCTGAGTAATATTCCATTGTGTATAAATACCACATTTTTAAAATCCATTCATTCACTGAAGGACATCTAGGTTGGACTCCATAGTTTAGCTATTGTGAATTGTGCTGCTATAAACATTGATGTGGCTGTGCCCCTGTAGTATGCTGTTTTTAAGTCCTTTGGGTATAGTCTGAGAAGAGGAATAGCTGGGTCAAATAGTGGCTCCATTCCCAGCTTTCCAAGGAATCTCCATACTGCTTTCCATATTGGCTGCACTAATTTTCAGTCCCACTAGCAATGTACAAGTGTACCTTTTTCCCTGCATCCTCACCAACACTTGTTGTTTATCTTCACAATGGCTGCCATTCTTACTGTGGTTAGATGGTATCTTAGAGTAGTTTTGATTTGCATTTCTCTGATAGCTAGAGATGATGAGCATTTTTTGTATATTTGTTGATTGATTGTACATCCTCTTCTGAGAAGTGTCTGTTCAGGTCCTTGGCCCATTTATTGATTGGATCATTTTTTTTGGGTGTTTATCTTTTTGAGTTCTTTGTATACCCTAGAGATTAGAGCTCTATCTGATTTGTTAGGGGTAAAAATTTGTTCCCAGGATGTAGGTTCTCTATTCACCTCACAGATTATTTCTTTTGCTGAGAAGAAACTTTTTTTTCCCATTTGTTGATTCTTGGTTTTAATTCTTGTGCTATAGGAGTCTTATTAAGGAATCTGGGGCCTAAACCCACATGATGAAGATTAGGGCCTACTTTTTCTTCTATTAGACACAGAGTCTCTCGTCTAATTCCTAGATCCTCAATCCATTTTGAGTTAACTTTTGTGCATGGTGAGAGATAGGGATTCAATTTCATTTTGTTGCATATGGATTTTCCAGTTTTCCCAGCACCATTTGTTGAAGATGCTATCCTTTCTCCAGTGCATGCTTTTGGCACCTTTGTCTAATATAAGATAATTGTAATTTTGTAGGTTATTCTCTGTGTCCTCTGTTCTGTACCGTTGGTCTACCAACATGTTTTGGCGCCAGTACCATGCTGTTTTTGTTACTACTGCTTTGTAGTATAGTTTAAGGTCTGGTATAGCGATACCACCTGTTTCACTCTTCCTTCTTAGAATTGCTTTAGCTATTCTGGGTCTCTTATTCTTCCAGATGAATTTCATGATTGCATTTTCTATTTCTATGAGGAATGCCATTGGGATTTTGATCAGAATTTCATTGAACCTGTATAGTGCTTTTGGTAGTATGGTCATTTTAATAATATTAATTCTGCCTATCCATGAGCAAGGTAGACCTTTCCATCTTCTAAGGTCTTCTTCTATTTCTCTCTCTTTAGGGTTCTGTAGTTTTCATTGTATAGATCTTTCATCTCTTTTGTTAAGTTGATTCTCAAGTATTTTTTTTTTTGAGGATATTGTGAATGGGGTAGTTTTCCTCAATTCCTTTTCAGAGGATTTGTCACTGATATACAGAATTGCCTTTGATTTATGGGGGATATAAAATCAACACCCATAAATCAAAGGCATTTCTGTATATCAGTGACAAGAATCTAGCTTTCTATGGCAAAATTAAATATGCTTATTCTGTGTCACAGCAAGATCATTTTTATAGGGAATCTGTGGTTGGAAAGAATGGACATATATTTGGTAAGATCGTATGTATTTTGTAGCCAAAAGGATAAGAAAATGAATTTTAGCAGGCTGTCTTTTGTCAGACAATGTAGTCACATTTACAGCAAAGATAGATGTTACCTCTATTTTGCAGATGAGAAAACTAAAACTCCAAGCATTCAAATAATTTTTTCAAGATATTCCACATCATGTACAACACAAAGAATGGTATCCTAATTAGAATAAGTTATATTCTATATATGTATAATATGTCAAAATATATTCTACTATCATGTATATCTAAAAAGAAAAAATAATGGGCTGGGGTTGTGCCTCAGTGGTAGAGTGCTCACCTATCATGTGTGAAGCTCTGTGTTTCAGCCTCAGAACCACACAAAAATAAATAAAATAATGGTATTGTGTCCATCTGCAACTAAAAATCATTAAAAAAGAATAAAAATATAAAACAAGTGCTCAGTTAATGCTAATTATTACAGTCATGTTATCTCTAAATGATGGAACCAGGATACTGCGTGAGTATAAAACTTACTTTCTTCCACATTATTTTTTGAGTAAATTTCCATTGTTCCTATAGCACTTAGTCTCAAATGATACTAGCTCTGCATTATGCCAAATGTTCACCTATTTGAATATATGCTTATAGAACATTTAAGTTTTTCAAGAAAATATTTGCCATAGACATAGGGACTGTAAGAGTCTATCTCTTCTGTTTTGGTTTGTTTTTTACTCATTCTCTTAGATTTTTTAGATGCTAGAGTATAAGGAAAAAAGCCTGGGTAGAAATAATGTGAAATATTCTATGACCCTAAATATAGAAGAATTCTGACAGTACAGTTACATATGCAATTCTGTTGTCTTAAGGCATTCTAGTCCAGTCTCATTGTTTCATCTATGTCCAATATCTTCTGCTTTTCAACAGTAATTATAATAAAAGTGTATGGACATCAGGCACTATCATCTTGGTTTTGACAAATTAATACTACTAGCATAGTTCAAGAATACTTTGGCAAAGAAAATGAAGAGGCTACCCTCTTGTATATGAAATTGAGTTAATTGCTTTGTCATTTGCAGTTTCAAAATATGAAATAACAAATGCAAATCGATGTTTTAAATTGTTAACATTGCTTAATTTTCTATATTTAAAAGTATACATGGAAAAGAAAAATTTTTAGTCTTTTTTCTTTATTAATACATAAGAAGTTTTGATTTTTAAAATATTTGCACAATTCAAATCCAACATATATAATTGATGCAAAAGATCAGATGGATTATTCCTAAGTTGAAAACAACATTTTTATTATTAACTACTTGGGTAATCTTTGTCTCTACCTTTATGCACTAACTAAACTTCTTTCATCTTGCTATACTATCATCTTTTCCTGACACAGTTGGCATAGTCTCATAGGAATAAATTACTTGAAAATCATGAGATTTCACAACCCCTAAGATTGTTCATTGTACTCACTTGGGGAAGGAAAACAAACCTTTCAAAATTGTTGAGATTATATGAGGCTTCACTTTTGTAAATTAGAATCATATATAATAGTCACATTGAAGAATTTGGTGATCATCTATTAATAACACAAAGGATCTTTTAAGATGTGAATAACCACTTAATATTTTTATTGTTATTTTTAAGTACAGATTTTGCTGTTCTGTATTTTCTTACACCAGGGATTAGCCTCTTTTTAAAAAAGCACCAGTGTCTTTTATAAAAGCAGTATGAAGAATTCAACTTGCCTTATGAATAAAGTAATTGCTTAAATTTCTTTGTTATTGTGAACTTCTTTTTCTTAAAGACAACCATGAAATCAATGTACTAATTACCTTTCCAATACCCTTGCCTTTGAATTTTATCCCACAAATGTAGCTACATGAAACAACCAGAGCAACCAGTCAATGAACTGATTACTGTCAAATGCCACATTTCCTACCTACTTGATCATAATCCAATGTCTATTAAAATAAAAAGAAATGTGTTTATGGATGAAAACATGATTCTTGACTTCATAATTTCAATTCTATTGCCATATTTACATATTAAGATACCTTCAGGTAACTTTGCAATTATTTTAAAATGCACAAGATTACTTAGAAACACCAATTAAGTTGAGTGTCTAGTAAAAGACTTATTTGGATGTAGTCCCAGATAATGTCTTTGGTAATGGGAGAAAGGAAAATGAAGCAAACTGATTTCCAGTAAATATGATTTGGTCCTATAAAGTGACCTCAGCCAAAAATACTCACTGAATATATGGTAACGCAAAGCTAATGCCAGTTGCCAGTACTAAAACACACACACACACACACACACACACACTATAGGGTGATATGATTTTAATGTATCCCCCAAAGTCCATGTTTGGAAACTTAATCCCAACACAACAGTTTTAAAACATGTGACCTTTAAGAGATGATTAGTCCAAAATGGCTCTGCCCTCGTGAATAGATTAATGCTATTATTACAGAGTAGTTCCTCATAAAATGGAGATTTTGGCTCCCTCTCATTCTTTCTCCCTCTTTTTTTTTTGCCTTCCACCATGGAGTGATGACTCAACAAGGCCCTGACAAGATGCCAGTCCTCAATCTTGGACTTCTGAGCCTCCAAAATCATGCACTAGTTGATATTTTTCATCATAAATTACTCAGTCTGTGGTATTCTGTTATAGATGCACAAAATAGATAAGGAATGGTTGTACATGAGTTTGCCTGAAAATACATAGAAAATTAGATTTCAGGTAAAATACACAAACTTTTAACTGAACCTATCTGTGAGAGAAGGAATATTCTTGAGATTTAAACAATAATTGAACTGTTAGATTTTTACACCATATAACCATATAAGTTTTCAACAAATTTCAACCTATTTTAAAAGTGATATATTTAAAAACCCGACAAACTTTTAGAAAATAATGATAATATAAAGTTTTTTTTTTTGTTATACTAACAATTCTTTTTGGGGGGAGGTACTGGGGATTGAACTCAGGGACACTCGACCACTGAGCCACATTCCCAGCCCTATTTTGTATTTTATTTAGAGAAAAGCACCTCACTTTTGCTGAATCTGGCTTTGAACTCACAATCCTCCTGCCTCAGCCTCCCAAGCCACTGGGATCACAGGTATGTGCCACTGTGCCCAGCTATAATAACTGTTCTTTTAAAAATGAAGCATTTGGAGATGCACCCACACTGGCCTGTGTAGAAACCAGGCTCACGGTAGTCCAGGGTCCATCCCCTCCACCAGCATGCACCTGCTGGAGCCCAGTCTCTGGCACAGGACTGCCCATTATGACCAGCATACTACTGCAGGAGGAGAGGCCTGGACCAAATCCGCCCACACTGACTTTCATGGGATCCAGGTCCAGGGTAGGTCTGAGTTCACCCACCTGGGAGCCTAAGCCAAACCTAGTTCCATCTTGGGACACTGCAGTCATCGCCATAGCCTTCCCCATGCAGTAGCCCCCTACCTTTTTGACAACAGACAAGGCCTAGAAGCAGCTGCATCTCAGAACAGGCATCCCAAAGAGAGTGTAAAGCCCACCCTTTCAGTTCCTTCTCTGTAAGACATTGAATCCATCTTGGGGCTCCTCAACTATTATCTTGAGTTACCTCGGCTATTGCTGCCATAGCAGTAGCATACATTGAGGGACACCAGCAGGGTCTGGAAGCCCAACATCAAGGTGAGGTACGGATAATCAGCATGGGTACTACAAGAATATAGGATAGAAACTATAATGTCTCAGATCCACACTGCAAGAAAGAAAGACACATAGACAACATGAAAAAACAAGGGAGGAAAGTGCCCCAAACAAGCAGGAAAGTATAATATCAAAACCCATGGATAGCAAAGTTGATGAAATGTCAGAGAAGGAGTTCAGAAGATTCATAATTAAAATGATCTGTGAATTAAAGAATGACCTAAATGAGCAAATACAGGCAAAAATTGATCACTCCAACAAAGAGATAAGAGAGCAAATACAGGTAGCAAAAGATTACTTCAAGAGAGAGATAGAGACTCTGAAAAAAAGAGTCAGAAATCATTGAAATGAAGGATACAATGAACCAAATAAAAATCTCAATAGAAAGCATAACAAATAGACTAGATCACTTAGAGGAAAGAACGTCAGATAATGAAGACAAACTATACAATCTGGAAAATAAAGTTAATCATACAGTGAAGATAGTAAGAATCCATGAACAGAACATCCAAAAATTATGGGACAGCATCAAAAGATCAAATCTGAGTTATTGGAATAGAAGAAGGCAGAGAGTTTTAAACCGAAGGAATGCATAATCTCTTCAATGAGATAATATCAGAAAATTTCCCCAGCATGAAAAATGAATTGGAAAACTAAATACAAGAGGCTTACAGGACACCAAATGTACAAAATTACAACAAATCTACACCAAGGCACATTATAATGAAAATGCCTAGCATACAGAATAAGGATAGAATCTTAAAAGCCACAAGAGAGATGAATCAGATCACATATGGGGGAGACCAATTTATATTTCAGCAGATTTTTCAACCCAGACCCTCATGCCAGGAGATCATGGAACAACATATACCAAGCTCTGAAAGAAAATGGATGCCAACTAAGAATCTTATATCCAGCAAAATTAAGCTTTAGATTTGATGATAAAATAAAAACCTTCCATGATAAACAAAAGTTAAAAAAATTTATAACTAGAAAGCCTGCACTAGAGAACATCCTCAGCAAAATATTCCATAAAGATAAAATGAAAAATAATGATGAAAATCAGCAGAAGGAGGGATTACACTAAAGAAAACTCTAATCAGAGGAGAAACCAAGTAATGTTAAATACCAAAAATAAACAAAAATGTCTGGGAATACAAATCATGTCTCAATAATAACCCGGAATGTTAATGGCCTAAACGCACCAATCAAAAGACATAGAGTAGCAGACTGGATTTGAAAGAGTATCAACAATATTCTGCCTCCAATAGACTCATTTCATAGGGGAAGGTGAAGATTCATCTCAATCTGAAGGTTAATGGATGGGAAAAAATCAAACCACTCCCATGGACTGCAGAAGCAAGAAGGCGTTTCCATCATCATATCAAATAAAGTAGACTTCAAGCTAAAGTCAATCAAAAAGGATAAAGAAGGACACTACATACTGTGCAAGGGAACCATACGCCAACAAGAGTTAACAATTATAAAAAATATGCCCCAAATAATGGAGCATCTATGTTCATTAAACAAACTCTTCTCAAGTTCAAGAGTCAAATAAACCACAACACAATAATTTTCGGTGAACTTAACACACCTCTTTCTTTACTTCACAGATCTTCCAAACAAAAGCTAAACAAAGAAACTATTTAATCAATAATATAATCAATAACTTAGATTTAACTGACATATATAGAATATTTCATCCTTCAACGAGAGAATACACTTTCCTCTCAGCAGTAAATGGATCCTTCTCTACAATAGACCATGTAGTATGTCACAAAGCAACTCTTAGCACATATAAAAAAGTAGAGATACTACTCTGCATTCTATCAGATTGTAGTGGAATGAAATTAGAAATAAATAATAAAATAAGAAACAAATTTACTCCAACACTTGGAGATTAAATAATGTGCTACTGAATGAACAATGGGTTGCAGAAGACATCAAGGAGGAGATTTAAAAAATTTTAGAGGTGAATGAGAACACATACAATATATTGAAATCTCTGAGACACTATGAAAGTAGTTCTAAGAGGAAAGTTCATTTCATGGAGTTCATTGCTTAAAAGAAGAAAAAGTGAACAAATAAATAACATACATCTCAAAGCCCTAGAAAAAGAACAAATCTACACCCAAAGCAGTGGGAGATGCTTAAATAATTAAAATCAGGGCTGAAATCAATGAAACTGAAACAATTGAAAAAATTGACAGAACAAAAAGTTGGTTCTTTGAAAAAATAAATAAAATTGACAGACCCTTAGCCATGCTAACTAAGAAGAGAGAAAACTCAAATTACTAACATATGTGATGAAAAAGGAAATATCATGACAGACTACAGAAATAAGAAGATAATTAGAAATTATTTTGAAAACTTGTACTCCAATAACATCCAAAATATCAAAGGCATAAACAAATTTCTAGAGTCAAATAATTTGCCCAAATTGAATCAGGATGATATATACAGTTTAAACAGATCAATTTCAAGCAACGAAATAGAAGATGCCATCAGAAGTCTACCAACAAGGAAAGCCCAGGACCAGATAGACACACAAGTTCTATGAGACCTTTTTAAGAAGAACTAATACCAATATTCTTCAATTTATTTCATGGAATAGAAAAAGAGGGAGCACTTCCAAACTCATTCTATGAGGCCAGTATCACCCTGATTCCAAAACCAGGCAAAGACACATCAAAAAAAGAAAACTTCAGACCAATATCTCTAATGAACATAGATGCAGAAATTCTCAATAAAATTCTGGCAAATAGAATACAAAAACATTTCAAAAAGATCGTGCACCATGATCAAGTGGGATTCATTCCAGGGAAAGAAAATTGGTTCAACATAAACAAATCAATAAATGTAATTTATCATATCAATAGACTTAAAGATAAGAATCATATAATCATCTCAATATATGCAGAAAAAACATTTGACAAAATATAGCACCCCTTTATGTTCAAAACACTAGAAAAACTAGAGATAACAGGAACATATCTCAACATTATAAAAGCTAATCCCCAGACCAACATCATTCTAAATGGAGAAAAATTGAAGGCATTCCCTCTAAAAACTGAAACAAGACAGGGTTGCCCTCTGTCACTTCTATTTAACATAGTTCTTAAAACACTGGCCAGAGCAATTAGACATACAAAAGAAAATAAAGGGATACATATAGGAAAAGAAGAACTCAAATTGGCACTATTTGCTGATGATATGATTCTATACCTAGAAGACCCAAAAAGCTCCACCAGAAAACTTATAGAACTAGTAAATGAATTCAGCAAAGTATCAGGATGTAAAATCAACACCCACAGATCAAAGGCATTTCTGTATATCAGTGGCAAATCCTCTGAAAGGGAAACGAGGAAAACTACCCCATTTACAATAGCCTCAAAAAATAAAATACTTTGGAATCAACCTAACAAAAGAGGTGAAAAATCTATTTATTGAAAATTACAGAACCCTAAAGAAAGAAATCAAAGAAGACCTTAGAAGATGGAAAGATCTACCTTGCTCTTGGATAGGCAGAATTAATATTATCAAAATGACCGTACTACCAAAAGCACTGTACAGATTTAATGCAATTCCAATCAAAATCCCAATGACAGTCTTCATAGAAATAGAAAAAGAAGTCATGAAATGTATTTGGAAAAATAAGAGTCCCAAAATAGCTAAAGCAATCCTTAGTAGGAAGAGTGAAGCAGGTGGCATCACTATGCCAGACCTTAAACTATACTACAGAGCAGTAGTAACAAAAACAGCATAGTATTGGCACCAAAACAGACTAGTAGACCAATGGTACAGAATAGAGAACACAGAGACTAACCCACAAAATTACAATTATCTTATATTAGACAAAAGTGCCAAAACATACATTGGAGAAAAGATAGTCTCTTTAACAAATGGTGCTAGGAAAACTGGAAATCCATATGCAACAAAATGAAACTAAACCCCTCTCTCTCACCATGCACAAAACTCAACTCAAAATGCAACAAGAACCTAGGAATAAAACCAGAGGCCCTGCCTGAATCTAATAGAAGAAAAATTAGGCCCTAATCTCCATCATGTGGGATTATGCCCCAACTTCTTTAATAAGACTTTTTTGGCACAAGAATTAAAATCAAGAATCAATAAATGGGATGGATTCAAACTAAATAGTTTCTTCTCAGCAAAAGAAACAATCTGTGAGGTGAATAGAGAGCCTACATCTTGGGAGCAAATCTTTACCCCTCACACATCAGATAGAGCACTAATCTCTAGGGTATATAAAGAACTCAAAAAGCTAAGCACCAAAATACTTAAATAACCCAATCAATAAATGGGCCAAGGACCTGAACTGACATTTCTCAGAATCAACAAACATATGAAAAATGTTCATTATCACTAGCAATTAGAAAAATACAAATCAAAACTCCTCTAAGATTTTATTTCATTTCAGACAGAAGGTAGCTAATATGAATACAAACAACAATAACTGTTGGTGAGGATGTGGGGAGAAAAGGTACACTCATACACTGCTGGTGGGACTGAAAATTGGTGTAGTCAATATGGAAAGCAGTATGGAGATTTCTTGGAAAATTGGGAATGGAACCACCATTTGACCCAGCTATCCCTCTCTTTGGTCTATACACAAAGGATTTAAAAACATCATCCTACAGGGACACAGCCACATCAATATTTATAGCAGCACAATTCACAATAGCTAAACTGTGGAACCAAGCTAGATGCCCTTCAATAGATGAATGGATTAAAATTGTGGCATATATACACAATGAAATATTACTCAGCAATAAAAGGAAATAAAATCATGGCATTTTCAGGTAAATGGATGGAGTTAGAGAAGATAATGCTAAGTGCGGTTAGCCAATCCCCCCCAAAAGCAAATGCCGAATGTTTTCTTTGATATAAGGAGGCTGATTCATAGTGTGGTGGGGATGGGGAGCTTGGGAGGATTAGAAAAACTCTAGATAGGACAGAGATGTTAGAAGGGAAGGGAGGGGGCATGGGGTTAGAAATGATGGTGGAATGTGATGATCATTATTATCCATAGTACATGTAAGAAGACATGAATTGTATGAATATGCTTTGTATACAACCAGAGATATGAAAAAATGTTCTCTATATGTGTAAGATGAATTGTAATGCATTCTGCTGTCACATATAAATTAAAAAATTAATCAAAAATGAAACATTTGTGTTTACCAAGAAAAATTGATTGAATTCAAGACAATTGCTATAGGATGTTCATTTGATACAGCCCCAATGGCCCCTTTATTCATTGGGAGGAAATTATGTACAAAAATTACTTTTTAGGATTTGCTATTGCCCACAGAGTCAAATTGAGATCATCTTGAATTTATGGAGAATCAGCAAGAAGTTTTTCTCAAAATATCTCTTCCAGTTCTTGTTATGGTTAATTAAAAAGAAAATGCTTTCCAGGCTTTGAGTCTCCTTATATGATGCAAACATAAAGTTTGCAGATGGAGCAGGGCCTAGGGTGGATATTTTAATGAGCATCAACATGAATAAAGAGAAGTTGAAGGGGAGAATTCCAGATGACCAAGACATCAGACTTTCCTGAATAAAGAAGTCTTATAGTAACATTTTTTTTTCTTTATACCTATTTTTCATCTCTCTGTTTAATCACAGAGGAAGATGTACGTCCCTTTCTGGTTTCTAAGAATCCTTGGTCGTATTCACTCTTCTTTTTATTTCTGGAGTCTTTATGGCTTTCTTCACCAGTAATTTATGCTCTTTGTTAAATAAGCTCAGCTATAAATCTATCTCATGTATGTTATAAACTTGCGCATAAATGGCCACAATTATTACCCTCTTAGTTATCCACACCTTGGTCAGATGATTTCATTGACTTTGGATCTGTCCACAGTTCTTATTTTGCTCAATAGGATAATAGCAAATATGATGTAAGCTGAGACTCGAAAAGGGCTTCCATATTGACTTTTTCCTTCTCTTTTGTTTTTATTGGGAAACTCTGTGACTACTACCATGTGAACAAACTCAGGATAACCTGCTGGACAGTAAAGGACACATGGACCAGATATGACATTTGCCCTCCTAACAAATAGCTAACAATCAGAAATGTAAATGAGGCCATGGATCATCAGTTGAATACAGATTCATCAGTGAACTCAGACAACATTATGTGATGCAGACATGTGCTATCAAGAAAAACCCACAGAATAATGAGCAAATTTGTGATGCTTTGTTAGAAAACATTAACCTTTACTTAATTATATCACCTTCCTAGCTCTTGCTTCCATTTATTGTTAACTAGTCTATTTCCTACTTAATATTCTCTTATACAATATTCACCAAATGAAATAAACAGTCTATGTGACAGAGACTATGTTAGATAATAATGTATAAAATAACAAGCAATGAAATACATGGGGGCTATTGTTGAAGAAAAAAATATGGATAAATAAAATTTATTGAGTGCTTTCTATGTGCCATCTAACACATTAGTCTCTCAACATATATTAGATAAGCAATATAAACTTATTATTGGCCCTATTATACAGAAAGTGAAAAAGAGACCCAGAGAATTTTAAGAGATTTGTTTAAAATCACAATAAGTGCTTTATAGATAAAAGTAAAGGTGAAATTCACTGTGATATATTAATTTAGGTACATAGGATAATTTGGTGAGATTCATTCCACCATTCTCCCCTTTTTCCATCCCTTCTCCATCCCCCTCAGTCCCCATCCTCAACTCCACTGATCTCTCTTCTATTTTCAATAGAAGGAAGACCACTAGAGTAGAGGAAAAGGAACAGGAGTAGGGTGGAGTGAAGGGGAAGGGGAAGTAGTGGGTACTGAATTGGAGCAAATTCTATTCCATGCTTGCATAATTATGTCAAAATGAACCATATTATTATGTATAGCTATAATTCACTAATAAAAAAGTAAAAAAATATCACAATAAGTGGTAGAATTTATCCCTTTCTCTGGAGACTGCTCTGAACTGTTACACTTTATTTTAAGGATGGATAACAAGAAACCTGGGATTTGGTCTTAATTCTGCCAGTAATTTCTATATTAATAAGGAGATGACAAGTCAGCTTTATGTGTCTTTAAGGGCCTATAAAGATACCCTTTACTATGATCCTCAAATAGTCTTTAATCTGACTCTAGCTATTATCCATCTACACTTTACTTAATACCTTGTCCATCAGAATCTGTTCTCATCTATGTGGAAACTGAAATCTTGAAGGCCACTACTATTTTCTTTGTAAAATCTCATAGCATACCAAGCTCATTCATTCCCATTTCTCTGCCTGATATTTACACCATTGGTCATTATTTTATGTTTAATTATCCTCACTTTAAAAAAAAGTCATCTCACTTTAGAACCTTCTTCTTTGGTTTTTAAATGGAGCTCTGTGTAAGCCTTATAGATTGGTTCCTTCACTCATAAGAAGCAAAAGTGTACATGTGTGCATTTAGGGAAGTCCATATATTTATATCATATTTTCAAAGGCTCTGTATAGTCTAGAGTAGTATCACTCATTCATTCATTTATGTTTACCTAGACAGTTCTATGTGACAGGGTCTGTTTTAGTCACTGGGGCAATTAAAACAGATAACATTTTTTGACCACATGGAGTTTAATTCTAAATGGGGAGATACAAGATTAAAAAAAAAACATAGTCAAGTGTTTGTCATATTTTTTGATAGGTGGAAGTGTTATGGAGACAAATGAATAAAAAAGAGAAAATAGAAGTGATTCGTATTTTAGGTAGGATATCCAGGCAGCCCTTCAAAGGGAATTGATTCAGAAGCTCTTCAAAGGGAATTGATTCAGAAGCCTGAATGAAATGAGAAAGAAAACCAGGAGAATGTCTGGGAATGTGCATTTCTGGAAAGAGTGTTGAGGGTGATTGCCTGAGGTAGGAACATACTGTGTGCCTCCATGCAACAAACAGGAGCCATGATGGTTAACCAGAGTGCAGGAGAGACAAGTACTAAGAGATAAATTTAAATACCAGAGACTAGACTAGGTTGACCTTATAGGCCAGGGCTAGGTTCTCAAGAGCCAGTTTCTTTTCCTTCTCTGAAATTCAGTACAGGAAAATTGTTAGCTCATCATGGTGGATGATTGGATTTTGGAGTACCACATATTTGCATAACTATTGTGGATCTTGAGTGAACAATTGGTTCCAGTTACAGAACCTTCAGCAAATTACCTGAGTTCCAGTGTTCTGATCTTTACAATTTGGATTCAATTACCTAGTTGAGAGGACTGTTGGAATGTTTTAAGTTAAGATAGCAAATGGAGGTACCTATCTTAGTGCTAGCATGAAGCATGCTCAATAATTGTTAATTTTCATTCCCCTTTATACACCTTCACTAAGAGAGGGTTGTGGATATTGACTTCAACTACATATTGAGTCTCAGATCTGTGTCTCAAGTTCTCTCAAGTTTTCATCACAGATGTATGTGTATGTCCAAATTCATCAAATTGTACACCTTAAATAAGTATATTTTATGGTTTATTATAACAGGATGTTTAAAATGTGTCTTTCATCTTTTTCCAATGTCTATGTAGATGTTCCAATAACATTTTAAACTAAAAATCATCACTTTTCCCCTAAATTAGGGATCAAAACCTCAAATTGCTCAAGGTCAACATAAATAGGTAAAATACTTCATCTACTGGACATTGCTCAGTGTCAATTCCTTGATCAGTCTGTGCAGAACTTCACCTTACACATATCCATGGTACTCAGTCATAAGCTCAAGGATCCATAAGGTCATTTTCCAGAGCACTTTCTCTGTGTAGCTCCCTCTTTCAGCTACTCTGTTCCAAAATTCTAGCCTCCCCAAATTTCTCCTCAACTCAAACCATCACTCTCTGATTGAGTTCTTCCTCTCAGAAAGCATCAAAATCTAGAAAGTGCCTTTGGCAGAAAGGTGAGGCTATGCCAAGGCTCACTGTATTGGTATATTGTAATATACTGTCTGATATCATAGATTTCAAAGCTGCTATTTCATATACTTTGTACAGTTTTCTAGTTGTTTACAGTAGGAAGGAAGTTTGTTCTCATGAACTTTTCAAGGACAGAAGCTCATTGCTATTAATTTAATGAAAACTCCTTAGACAATATACAAGGCACAAACATTTCACATGTATATTTTTGCAGAGTTTTTAAAAGAACAATTTTGTGTTTGGGGAAAGGGCCTCAGAAAGAGCATTTGTTCTAGCCTTAGGCCACCCTTGCAGATATTGTATATTCTTTTAAAAATTTTATTTATTTATTTATTTTTAGTTGTCAATGTATTTTTTATTTTACTTATATGTGGTGCTGAGAATCAAACCCAGTGCCTCACACATGCTAGGCAAGTGCTCTACCACTGAGCCACAGCCCCAGCCTGATATTGTATATTCTACTCTGAGAAATCTGTTTGTTTGCCCCTTATACTCATGTTTTGTCCATCACAGCACTGGGTTCAGGGAAGTTATTTAAAAAGTAAGTCCTCTTAAAGTAAGTAAAACTTGTTTGTTTCTCCTTCTTCTCTTTGTTTTCTTCCTTCAGGCCTATAAATAAGCATCTGCCATTGCACAATGTCTCTCACTTTGGGGATTCAATCATATTTATGTTTTTATTTCATTCATTTCATTGCACCTCTCATAGTATAATTAAAGGAAGGCTCTCACATTCTATAAAGGGGATAAAGCTTATTTAAACCTTTATGTATTTTGAAACGTAAGTTTGATTTCTAAAAATTCTATACAATTCCAGTCACTCAACTCTATATGCTTATATGAGCTAGTATGCAATTCCAGTGTAGGGATATTTTTCATGCTCTATTAGAAAAGATGAGTGTTAGAGTCCATGTTTTATATTTACAATGTCAACTTGCCCACATCTTTAGAATTGGTTTATTCCTTTCACATTGCTGCATATAGTCCAGTGCTTGACAAATATGTTTCAAAAGCTTATTTCTCTTATTATTTTGCAGGTCTTAAATCAGTTTCATAGGTCTTATGAAAAGGAAAAGAATTGTGCCTGAAATATACTTAGGTGGTGATTTTCACGTTGTTCCCACACTGCTGATATTAGAGTCCTTTCAAATTCCAGATTGAGTCATAGTCATCATGAACAATAACTCAGAAGAAGCCTCTTTACTGCTAATGCAATTGTTAAGTGTATTGTTTTGAAAATGAAAACTTATGATTTGCACAAAGTTCTCCAATCTGCACTCAGGCCACTTTTGAATTGCATAAAATAACAGAAAAATGATAGCATGAGTCTTTCTCATGTGAAGTTGTTATTTTCCTTTCTAGAATGCAATGTGTGTATCTTTTTATTCACATTGAAGTGCCTCATTCAAAACACAGAGGAAATCGTACAATAATTCTCACCCAGGATGAGGTTTCCTACAATTGAGTAATATCTCTACTTCTCAGCATGAAGTTAATTTACGTAATTTGTTACCCTTTAAGATAAAATAATGTATGCACATATCTTCCATGTGCACACTCTTATTCAAAACAAAATTTTAATCCTTGTTAGAACAATGTCCAATCACTTTAATTTCACAGGGATGCCTATGCTTTCATTGCAGTCCCATTAGCACAAACAGTGGCTTCCTGCAGTGCAGTACAGAAAAGAGAGAACAGTCATGTCCTTTTTATCCTTCCAAACTTCCAGAGATATTTCAAGTGTAGCTTACGGACACATAAAGGAGAGGAAAGAAATAAACTCAATTAAAGTCAAATAATACACTTAATACTTTCACTTTTTACATTTCTATAATCTATAGATGCTTTAGATCAAGAGAAATGATCTATTTTATTTTTTGCTCAAATGGTTCTACACTGTCTTAGAAACTGAGCTATCCCATATTGTATTTTCTTCTGAAAGGTGATATTTCACTAGATTAAGAAAAAATATTTTATACTTTAAGTTAGTCATAAACTCTATGCAAAAATCACCAGAGCATATCTCATTCAGACAAATGTGATTTTCCATTTCTTGAAAAACTTGAAAAGTATAGATCTATTCAAAATTCTCGTATGAACATTTGAACAAATACTCTGTTATAAGCTTATTTAGCATCATTTAAAATGTAACAATTTAATAGTTTTAAAAAAGGATCTATCAGGTCTCTCGCTTAAATACATAGGTTTGCTGTTTTGATTTTTTTTTTTGTTTTCTGTAATCTCTGTAAAGATAAAAAGCTATTACATAATACTATCCCAATTTTGAAACTCAAGGAAGTCAAACAGGGCTGAGGATTTAGCTCAGGGATAGAACTATTGCCTAGCATGTTTAAGGCCCTGCATTCTAACTCTAGCACTGCAAAAAGAAAAGAAAGAAGAAAGAAAAAAGAAAGTCAAACAAAGTAAACTTATATAAAAATCTTTCCAAAACGACTACTTCAAAAAATAATGTGTTTTTGAAAGAGTAATTCAAAAAAACACTACATTTATCTGTAGAGTTTTGTCAAATGCCATTCACTCATATTTTTGCTCAGCTTGAAAGAACCCTTGAATGTGATTTCTTTACAGATTTCTTCCTGTACCTCTGAGATTATGTATTGCTTATCATTTTGTAGTATAGAGAGTTGTCTCTTTGGCTATTTTTCTTCCAAATGATGAAATTTCCGAAGTTAGGGATAATGTCTTGTTAGTGATCTTAGGCAGATCCTGAATCACAAGACCTTCCACACAGTAAAGCATTTCCAAACATTTGTTATGTGAATATTGCCTAATAAAATCCATACATAATTATTGCCGATTTTTCATGCATTCCATCCTCTATCTTAACACATGAAAGCAACCCCATTCCTTCCCACCACTCTTAGAAATTCTGTAAGTGATTCTTTTGAAGTTTCCTTTGAACAGTCCTTGCTGATATTTTTCCTGTAAAGAGAGAAGTCAATAAGAAAAGATGTCACTTTTCTGGAGCACTGAAAATAGTGAAGGACAGATTTAACTATAGTTTCCTACTTCTTTAGTGTCATACTGTGCTTATTATAAGCTGAGGAGCCAAGAAGGAATGCAGGAGAGAAACTGTACATCAGAACTGATTTTTGAAAAACCCTTTTCTGAGGAAGATGCATCATCGTTACACACACCACAGGAGTATTAATCATATTACTCTGAGGAGCCATGAAGGCTATATAATTATCTTGAAAGCCACTGCTTGCTATGGGGGATTATATTATCCAGGCAGCTACATTCAATTGGAAGTTTGGAGGCTGAAACGGAAATATGCACTCACCCTCATCATCTCACATCCTTCGCACTCTCTTCATTCTCTACCTTTTGACTCCACAGTGGGAATCAGAAATAGTCCAAATAGAAAGTAGGTTTTAAAAACAACTGACAAAATTTTACATGCCCTCAATCCTGACTACCCAAAATATGACTCATTATTTCTCATTGACCATCATGTGTATAGGTTGAACATCCCTAATCCAAAAATCTGAAATCTGATGTGATTCAAAATCTGAAACTTATAAATGTTTTTATTAGTGTATTGTAGTTAAACATAATAATGGAATTTCAATCCCTAGTGCTTCCTCTTTCCCTACCCTCCTCCCTTCCCCTATTTTATTTGTCTTTTGTCTGTTTATTTATTGTTTTTTAAATTGGTGGTTTATAGAATAATTGATACTTCATATATAAAATGGAATTCACTGTGATGTATTTATATATGTACATAGTATAACTGGGGCAAATTTACTCCACAGTTCCTCCATTTTCTTGTCCCTACTTCTTCTATCTCCTTCCTCTTCTTCACTAATCTCCCCTCTGATTTTGTGTGATCCATCCCCCTTTTTTCTCTTACTTTGTTCTAGCTTCCCCATATGATAAATGACATTCAACCCTTGACTTTCTCAATCTGGCTTATTTCACTTAGCATGTTATTCTACAATTTCATCCATCTACCAGCAAATGCCATAATTTCATTCCTCTTCATGGCTGAGTAGTATTAATTTGTGTATATACACCACATTTTCTTTATCCATGTATCTGTTGATGGACATCTGGGCTGGCTCCATAACTTGGCTGTTGTGAATTGTGCTGCTATAAACACTGATATGCTGATTTTAGTTCTTTTGGATCAATACCAAGGAGTGGGCTAACTGGTCATATGGTGGTTCTATTCCCAGTCTTTTGAGGAATCTCCATGCTACTTTCCAGAGTGGTTGCCCTAATTTGCAGTCCCAACAAAAATGTATGAATGTACCTCCCCCTCCCCCACATTCTTGGCAACATTTACTGTTATTTGTATTCTTGATAATTGCCATTCTGACTAAAGTGGGATAAAATATCAATGCAGTTTTAATTTGCATTATCTAACTGCTAGAGATGCTGAATATTTTTTTCGTGTATTTGTTTACCATTCATATTTCTTCTGCTGTGAAGTGTCTGTTTTGTCTCTTTAGTTTGTTTGCCCATATATTGATTGGGTTATTTGTTTTTTGGTGTTAAGTTTTTTTCAGTTCTTTGTATATCCTGGATATTAATCTCCTGTCAGAGGAGTTGCTAGCAAATATTTTCTCCTATTGTGTAGGCTCTCTCAAAGGTACCAAAATATATGTTGGAGAAAAAATAACCTTTTAAACAAATGGTGCTGGGAACCTGGATATCCATATGTAGAAAAATGAAACTAGACCCTTATCTATTTTTCACCCTGAACAAGAGTGAAATCAAAGTGGATCGAAAACCTAGGAATTAGGGCTGGGGTTATGGCTCAGTGGTAGAGTGCTCATCTAGCACTGGGGCACTGGGTTCGATCCTCAATACTACATAAAAATGAAATAAAAATATGGTGTGTCACCTACAACTAAAAAATAAATATTTTTAAACAAACAAACAAAATCTAAGAATTAGACCATAAACTTTGCAACTGCTAGAAGAAAACATAGACTCAACACTCTAACATATTGGTACAGGCACCAACTTCCTTACAAGACCTTTAAAAATCCAAAGCTTATTAAACACTGATATGATATCATAAGTGGAAAATCTCATACTTCACGTCACATGCTGAGAGCAGTTAAAATGCAGGTATTTTGTGAAATTACCTTCAGGATAAGGTGTATATAAAACATAAATGAACTCTATGTTTAGACCCAGGTCTTATCCATGAGATATATATTTATGCATATGCAAAATTTCAATTATACAGAATCTAAAATCAGAAACTCTTTTGTTTATAAGCATCTTGGATAAGGAATAATCAACCTGTATTTGGGTTCTCAAGAGAGACAGAACAGGATGTGCATATACATAGAGAGATAGATTTATTTTAAGGAATTGGCTCATCCAATTATGGGACTGACAAGTTGACAATTTGCATAACAGGAAGCAAAATGGAGACCTTGGAAAAGCTGATATTGCAGTTCACATCTGAAGGCTATCTGTGGGCAAAATTCCCTCTTTTTTGTTACATTTAGGCCTTTGACTGATTGGATTAGGCCCACAGACATTGGACAAGACAGTGTGCTTTACTCAAAAGTCCACCAATTTAAATATTAATGTCCTCCAAAAATATTCACAAACATATTCTGGATAACACTTGACCAAATGTCTGGGTACTGTAGCCCAGTCAAGTTGGCACAAAAATTTTTAAAACACCATGTAATACTTACTGTCTTTGCCCTCTAACTCTTTCCTACTTCAAATATGCATTGTATTGAGGATGCTAAAATCACAAGTTGATGTCCAGCTGGCCCAAGAAATTTATTAAAACCCACAAAAGTGTATAACATAAACAGCAAATCCTAATGAAATCCATTAACCAACTACTAATGTATCAATATTGGCTTATCAATTGTAAGAAATAGCCACACTGATACAAGATATTAATAATAAGAGAAACTGTGGAAGGAAGGAAGAGGTAAATATGGGAACTCTTAATTTGCTATTTTTTGTCAACCTAAAATTTCTCTAAAACATAAAATCTTAATTAATTAATTTATTAATTAATTTATTTATTTTTGCAACACTGAGTATTGAATTCCAGGGCCTCATGCATGCTAGGTAAGCACTGTCTCCAAAATTTGCTGCCAAAATATCTTAATTTTTGAAACATAGGAATGACTTAAAGGATCTGTAGTAAGAACATTGTCAAATTATGTTTAAGTTGGAATATTATGCAATAATAAGAATAATTTTTATGAGAAAAAATTCATCCCCAACCTAATTTAAAGGAATACATTTGAGAAGAAAAGGGGGACAACATTCAAAACTAACTTTCTTGTAAGGAAGTCTTCTTACTTAGAAGAGAAAATAAGTAGAGGTAAATTTACCAAGAGGTAAATTGGTGCTTGTTGCATTTTTCAATTAGAAAATAATTTGTGCTGATTAGTGTCAGTGGGTTAGAAAGAGGTAAACAGAATAAAAATATTGTAGAGGTTGAATGGACCAAACTTGTAATGGACAGAATATAAGTACGGAGGGAGAAAAGGGTTTCTAACTAAGGGTTATGGACCATCTCTTATATGCTTGGAGTGAACTTTAGTTAAGTGGATAGCCTTGTTATTTCATTACTCTGGACATATTGGAATATTAATTAACTGATATACACCAGAAGAATTAATTGGAGCAAAAGAAAATATTTCTTTGTGTAGATTTCATAAATCCTACAGAAATAAGTACAGCCCAAGCCAAGCCATTCCATTTGATAGCACTGTTTTTATGTACTTCCAACACAGTGTAACTCTAGTTTTTTTTTTAAATTATGAAACCTCTGAGAGATTTGCCTCCAAGATAAAAAATATATATTTATGATAGGAAAAAATATAACATCTAAGTTGAATAGATCACTACCTGGTAAATACTAAGCACTCAACCCTTACTTTTGATATCAGTAAAATGTATTTTTATGTGGCAATATGTAGGCTGGTAGTGATTTAAAGGTAGGGTTAGCAGAACAGTGGAGGCAGAAGATTGGCTGGAGTGGGTTAAAAGTTGAACCATCTGTTGAACATAACATTCTGTGATGAGAAGATATTCACTGCCACCAAAAGGTACAATTCACCTGGATATGCCTATACAGTTGTCCTTCAGTATCTGTGGGGGTCTGGTTCTAAAATCCGTGGAGGTCCCCAAATCTGAGAATGCACAAGTCTCATATAAAATGACATAATACTATATTGTTCTAAAATATAATGGACATTTTTGTTCTTTGAACATCCCTCTTTCAGTCATTTATTTGTATAAATCTCCTTCACGCCATCTATATTCTTATTTGGAATTTTAAAAAATAGATTCTGGATCTCAGATCTATCAATCTAGAATCTCTAAAAGGGAAATCTCAAGAATCTGTAACTTAAATGTTTCTTTGGCAAATGGACATACAGGTAAGTAAAGGAAACACTGATCTAGTGCCGTTATGACAAAAACACCTCCAATGATCCATTTCCCCCTGAGATTCCAAGTGACCAAATGTCATTTTCACTTACAACCATTACTTTAATATTTCACATTTCAAAATTTCGAACATAAATGATAATTGCTCTCAATTTGTGATCATTTAACAGTTAATTGCACCACAGATTTTGGCACCCAGATGTCATACAGCCAGGGATGCCCGACTGGCTTCAAAACCTTTCAGTTGCTGCATTTCTCTGTTAGATAGAAGCTGCAAATGGCTGACAAGAGTAGTGCATATATACTTTCCCACTGTACTTTGGCAATGTATTTGGTGTCTATCATGAAACTAATTTCCTCCCTCCACCATCACCAATTCAGAGTTCTTGCACTGCTCTTCAAATCAGTGCCCCCGCCAACTCCTTCTTATTAATGGCTTGGGATAATAGAAGCTAGGTAGTTAGATGAAAACCAAATTTCAAGTTAAATTCACCCTTTGAAATTGGATTCATATTTTTTTATAGATGAACAGACAATTGCAGTAGTGTTCTTCATCATATTGTCTCTGCTTGATGAGGGCCACAACCAAGTTAAGAGGGCACCTGGCAGTTTGCTAGGAGGAGTGGTTTCTGAGCCAATTCCATCGAGCCATTAAGATGATAAGGATTCCTTAATGACTGACTGCTGTATCTAGTTTATGTTAATTAAGTTAAGCTGTGTGTAATTAGTTGGGTATATGTACCTCTGCAGTCCGGCAGAGAGGCGGTGCCTGCTACCTAGGGTACCCGCTACTTTAAGTTCCCGCTCAGTTCCCGCTGAGTTCACTCGCAATAAAGTAGTTCCCGCTTCAACCTTCAAGTTGCTTGTCATCTCCCAGTTATTTCGCCCAGCCGGACAACGGCAACTGATCTGTTTATTTTATCTGTGGGTGTTCTCAACATTTGGGCTTGATCGGCAACTGATCTGTTTATTTTATCTGTGGGTGTTCTCAACATTTGGGCTTGATCGTTGACATCACAAAATAGGATCAGAACCAGAAAAAAATTCAACTCATTTCTCCTCATATTCTTATTTTTCACTTTTATTGATGATTGAACTATTTATCACCATCACTTGCAACCTCATTTTACCTTGCCAAGACTAGCTTTAAGGGCTAAATTTTTTCTGTTAGTATATCTCATATTTCCCAGCAATGACCTTCATCTTAGCTGCTATTGGCTTGACTCCAGTATTTGTTTGCATTTTGCACCTTTGTATGTTCTTCTAAACAGGATCTAGAAATCATTCTTTTCAGTGTCCACTCATCACATCTTCAAACTCATATGTGGCTATTGAAAACATTCCAGTACAATCCAGTATCCCTCAGGTTTCAGCTACATGAGATAGTTTATGTACTGGAACAATTTAAACTATACCTTCTTAATATTGCCCAAATTAGCTGTTTCCATATAGCTCTCAGTCTCTGGGAAAGGTGAGTCCTTAAACCACTGTTTTTTGAAATAATTTATTTTCCATCTTTATTTTGAGATAATTTTGTTTTGGCTTAAAACATTAACTCCAGCTGCCTTTGTTTTAATTTGAGATTTATTTAAGATTTATAGAAATTTCTGATACCTCCTTTAAATTGCTCCAGATTGAGTTGATTTTAAGGTGTCATATTCTTTGCCCTAAAATCTTCATTCTAAGACTCAAGTTTCTATACTTTCCCCATGCAGTCCTTTTCTCACAGCTGAAAATATTTAGGGAAAAACTGTTTTTCCACAGAACAATTGCCATCATTCTTTACACATGGAAGGTACTCAAGATATGTTGAATTACTTGTTGGATTCCAGCTTTGTCTAGGTACTGTTTTGGTTTAAGAATTTCAACAGTGAATAGAACAAATTTCCTGCTCTCACAGCGCTTACACTGTGGTGGGAGAGATAGCCGATAAATGAAGCAATAAATACATGTATAAAGTACTTATAAGAGCTATTAAGAAAAAATAGAGCAGGATAAAGGACAGTGAATGCTGGGGTTCAAGACTGGCTGTTTGAGACAGGCTGGTCTAGGAGATCCCTCACTTATGTGATAATATTTGGAGAAACCTGAAGGAAAGCAGAAAGGGAGATATGTAATTATATGGGCAAAACTATCCCAGGTAGGGGAAAAAAATAAATGCCAAGTTTCTGAGAAGGGAAGAATCTTAAGAATGAATAGATGGATGCTTTGAATAGATGAATCGTTACCAAACAGTTAGTAAACCCTAGAATGACCCCCAGTGTTCACACCATTCATAATCTCCTTCTGTTGAATGTAGGCCAAATTTGTAACTTGCTCCTGACAAACAGTATATGGCAACGGTGATGGGATGTCACTTCCATGATCACATTATACACATAGCTCTGTCTGACTGCCTGCACTAGAGAGACTCTTTCTGGCCCTGAAGAAGCAAACTGCTGTGAAATGAACTGCCTGTGGAGAGAGCCGTGTGGTGGGGAACCATAGGTAGCCTCCAGAAGCTGAGGGTCACAATCCTACAACAAGGAATTAAATTCTGCCATCAAATGTGTCAGGTGGAAAGAAGATCCTGATTTCTTTGATATGTTAATTCCAACCTTGTGAGTCTCAGAGAAGAGTGAATCCAGTTGTGTTCAGATTCTTGATTCATAGCAACTGTGAAATAAGTTTGTGTTATTTCATGTCACTAAGTCCATAGCACTTTTTTTATGCATAATAGAAAATTCGCACAACGAATACCACTGAGCTAAGTGACGGATATGAAACCTCATGTTAGACAACCATCTTAACTATCTTCTATTCCAAAGTTAAGAGTAACTAATGTGCTGTGTAATTATTTTTCTGTATCCTCTCCTCTCTCCCAACTCCTAGACCTACTAAAACCTTATGTCCAAGCTAAACCTCAGTTCAATAGCTAAGAACACATTTCTCCTTGAGTGGTTAACTTTTGCTATATAATAATCCATTCCAAACCATACTGCATTGAAAAAAAGTACAATAATCCCTTGGGGGATTGGTTCCAGCACCCTTCTCAGATACCAAATCCCCTGATGCACAAGTCTTTTATACAAAATGTTGTCATCCTCCAGTATACTTTAAATTATCTATGGATTACTTATAAAATCCAATACAACATAAATGCTATGTCTTATTAGTCAGCTTTCCATTGTTATGACCAAATATATGAGAAAAACAACTTGAAAGGAGGAAATACTTCTTTTGATCCATGGTTTGAGAGGTTTCAGTCCATAGTTGCCTGGCCCAATCATTTTGGGACTCGCAAAGGCAGAACATCATGGTGGGGAGCATGTGCTAGAGCAAAGCTGCTCACCTTATGATGGCTAGGAGGCCAAGAGATATTTTTTTATAATAAGCCCCTCCCTCAAAACTCATTAAGCTATAAATCCATAAATGGATGGATCCATTTTGAGGCCAGAGCCCTTAGGCTCCTGTTACTTCCCAAATGCCCCACCTCTGTATACTGCTACATTGGGTATCAAGCCCTCAAAACATGAACATTTGTCAGGCTTTGAGTTTAGATCATGATACTATTCTTTTACTTGCTATGTGTTTTTTTTTTTTTTTTTTTGCAATTTAACTACCTGGTGCTTAGTCTCTTCATTTTTTAAATTATACAATAATATCAACCTCATTAGTATTTATAATAACTAATGGAAAAATATATTAACAAGACATAGCAGAGTGCCAGAAATCTGGTAATCTGTCTATAAGTGACAACTAATGCTACTATTACTGTTGGTTTTGTTAGTTAAATCTTGTCTTTTTTTCTGACTCTCATGACTGGAACTCTTTTTTATTGTCAGGATCTTTTGCATTCTTCTAACAGTAAAAGAATTAGGTCATTAGTTTCAGAACCAACAATCTTCCCTACACTCTAACTCTCTGGGATGATGTCCTGCTTTGCTTATGCTGCCTCTTTGTCCAAGATATTATAATCTCAGTCTCAATCCCAAACAAAGGATTGGAGTTTTATTTTCATTAGTGAATTTTCTGGATGGAGATCACTACCTACCTACCTCTTTTTAAATCAGATTTATTTCTTTTTTAAAAAAATTTTATTAGTTGCTCAAAACATTACAACCTACCTCTTTAGATTTCTGCACGTGGCATGTTCTTTGATTCTCCCCAATAGTTTATACTACATAAACCAGAACACCTCCCAACAGGTTTGAGTTAAACTCTCCGAGGTCCACTGCCAAACTTTAAGTCTGGACTTGCTCCCAGAGTTTGCACCTGGCCAGTCCTTATAAACCAATTTAGTTTTAGATCCAGAATTTTGTTTTCATTTTTTTTTCTCATCCTGTTGGAAGTAGTAGGACAGTTTGGGTCAGTTACTAATATGTGATTTTCAGGATTCTGATTCTTCATTCATCAATGTTTTGGGGCATTTTACTCAACTCCCCTAAGTATATTGTTTTACATACCTCTCAACTCCTTCTTGCTGCTTTGCTTCCTTGCTTTCCTCTACCCTCTCTTTCTTTCCAGCCATTGTCATGTCCTACAACCACAACTCTTCTGCTGATGTTCTAAGAGTCCATCACTTAAACTTAGAATGATCCATCTGTTAGGTGGTCTAGAAAATCAACTGGCATTATTTCAGGCAAACTAAAATGCATGGTCTTCAGAGATATGAAAAATTGTGCTCTATATGTGCAATATGAATTGTAATGCATTCTGCTATCATATATAACAAATTAGAATAATAAATAAATATATAAATGCATGGTCTTCCTAAACATCCCACTCATCCATCTACCTCCCCAAACATCACTATCTCCTCTCATGGGTCATACATGGGGATTGCTGGGCTTTCATTCCTACTTGATGAGGTGATCATAGAGCAAGAATCTATCCTCATTTAATGGAAATTTAGTTCCATAAGGATAGACACAGTCCTCTATCCACAATTAATTTCTTAGAGAAATGTTTTTCACTTTCACATCTACAGAAAAGACAATCCTTTAGCAAGTGTGGCACGTTAGTTTATTGCAAATTTGATGTGAAGGGGTGACCTACAGAGAAACAGCATTGTGTTCCTGCTGCTGGAGATTCATTGTGAAGGACTGAAAACTGCTTTTTACCCCACTAGGAGGCTAGCCAGGCTTTTATCTCCCTAAGGTCTGGGGTCTTCTTTCTCCTACTGGAGACTAATCAGCTTTTAAATTTCAAGGCTCTGAAAGATGTTTTCATGTGGGTGGTAACAGAAGTCTGCCTTAATACAGACTTTTTTGTGTTGAGAAACTTAGAGGCCCACAGATACGATTAAGCTTTATTGTCTAAAAAGCAGTCAGAACAAATCTTTGTACTTAAAAAAATTTGAAACTGTATCAGACATAACTCCAAGATTGGTACATGAGGAAAATAATAGAGTGTTTCCAGTGCTGGAGGGTAGGAATGGAGTGCAACTTGAGCACTTTCTGGTGCAGCAGGCAAGAAGGGAGTTAGTTATATTAATGAGGAGGAGTCTAACTCCACAGTCAGGTATTCTGCAACATGGACCAGTTTCTAAGCTTACCAAGGAGAGAATTTGGGAAAGGAGTGTCTTCAGTGGAATGATCTTGCTCACCTGGGGAAGGCACTAGGCCAGGGTTTCCCAGCCTAGAGAAAAATCGGCTATGTAAATAAAAGTGGCCTTTTGTAGCTTACAAGTGGTAGTAATAATGCATAATAGCCATGAAAATGGTCATAGAATAAGTAACTGTGGCCTATTATAAGAATTAGAAATATGAAAGATAGTCTTCTTGGGGTTACTTCTGTTTCTCTAAGTTGTGATCCTGTGCTAAATCTTGTCTTTCCTACTTTTGATTCATTTCTACCTTCCTATGCTTGCCTAGGAGCAGAAAAGCTAGAAATATATTTTCAGGATCCCCTTGCAAGGTCCCTTGCCTAGATAATGTCACAGAAAGGGACTTAAATGAGATTTTAAAATGTAATGGGCAGAAACGCCATTGTTGTCCTCCTAAAGTTGTGGGTAAGAGCTGGGTTGAAGCATGTAGGGTTTTAACAATTTTTAAGCATCCTCCAAAAGGATCCTCATGCATCCTGCAGACAGTTGGGGTCATCAGTGGAATTCCCTTCTGATCCCTGCATATTTTGTTTTCCTGATGCTAAGCTCCTTGCAAATGTGTGGTAACCCCTGTTTCCCAGTAGTAAATCTCTTTCAACAAGAAATATCTAGAGCGATTCCCATTTTCCCAATTGAACCACTATTTTAACCATGATTTAAAGGCATATCCTTCCAAATGGATCATATTGGCCTTACAAATGGGGATCAAAGCTGATTTTGTCAACTTGAGGAAAGTAATTAAATTAAAAGTCATTATCCATACCTCTTATTGTGTAGAGAAATTTATACTTGTTGCATACCGAAAGTAATATTATAAGAAACTTATTAAGACAAATTTTGGAAAGATATATGATAACTAACCATGGAATATTCTAATATTGAAAAGCTCTCAAAATGTCATTTGTATTATTATGCAATAACTGGATTTTGTGCCATAAGTGGAAATTCAGAGTAATCTAGGCCAATAAGTAGCAACAGCAACAACAATAACAAAATAAAATCATGCTTGCCATTATCTTAGTTGCACACTTCATGATTTTAGGAGAGCATTTAAATGTAGGGAATAGTCAGAGAAGTAATCTTTTTATTGACCAAACTTCAATTTGTTCATCTTTTGACATGTATCATTTTTACACCCCTTTTGACTAAAATAGAATTCAGCCTATCTCTCAGAATACAAAATGGGTACTGACTTCAGAAACAATTGTTCCATTGTGTTTTGAATGAGTGTCCCCTGTCATAATCCATTTTAACCTGGCTTATTAGACATTGCATGGCAAGGGCAAGTTGGTAAGTGTGGAGAAATGGATGCAAGCAGCATTTTTTTTTAATCATGAGAAACATGTAAAATCAAGGAGTGTCTCAACTTGTTAAAAGAAGCAAATATCCTATGAAAAGAATTTGTATTAAAAATTAAGAATAAACTGAAAAGTCTGTAATGATTTAATGAATAGCAGGAAATATCCTGGTAAATTAACTTTGTAGTACAGAAATGTTTCTTTAAAACATGTATAAGTGAAAAAATAACTGGCACACTCAACTGAAATCCTTCCAATTCTCCTACTAAGAAAGACAAATGTTTTCTGGTATACTCCAGGCACCTGTGAGCTTTCAATCTGTCGAATATAATCTAGATGAAGTCAGCAACCTGCACTGTGGCTGCAGCTGCCCAGAGAGATTTTCTCAAGGGAGGCATGTCATCCCCACTGGAGGAAGTATCTGTCATGGTGTACTAGTTATTATGAATGCTCTTTGTGAACTAGAAAATCAAGTAGAAATTGATCTTTCAAATTAGCCTTTTAGCCACTAAAATGCAAATTGACCTAAAATGTCACCCTCCATTGTTTTTTTAATCCAAGTCCTGAACATATAATATTGTGCTGAATTTAACTCAACAAATATTACCAGAACTAAATGAATGCATACATGAATGAGAACATCATTATATTGATGAATATTTTAAGCTGTGTTGGAAATATATTAGAGCATTTTACATTTCAGAAATTGAAGGGATTGGAGACATTAGCCTGTATCATGTGGGAGATCATGTAATGTATGGTTTCCAAAACAATTTTCATAAAAGCAATTGTTAGGTCAGAAGGGACATGTGGAAAGCAGGTGTCAATTGGCACTGTTCCAGGCAAACCATGGTCTGCCTGGAATTCATGGTCTTCCTAAACATCCCAACCATCTCTAATCTATTACTAAAATATTAAATATTAAGGACTAGAAAAGCAAAATCACTTCTAATATGATCTCATTTATTAAAAGATCATTGACCTGCAAAATAGACCTTATTGCATGTGCTGATGTTGTTTGGGTCCAACAAGAAGCAGACTTTAAAATGGTTTTAGGGATGCAAGGGCTCCATTAGGGAGAGAAAAGGGATAATGTAAGTGAAAGATGGTGAATTGTTGGGAGGAAGGAAGAATGGGTAGGAAAAGATTTCATTCTGCATTTCAGACCTGACACCTAAGAAAGGAAGGGAGTGAAAACAAGCAATGGGCAGGAAGAGATCATAGTGTGTCTCTGACAGAGTCTTAACCCATCTATAGGAAACTCTGGGTTAAAAACTACCCATTAAAAGAGAAAACTGCATTGGGAAAAAAATGGCAGGCTCTGTTATTCCCTACATGAAGTCACTGGTTGGGGTTGCTGGAAGATTTTCAGCCTCAGGTCAAAAGCTGAGGCAGATAGGAAGACCTTCACTTTTACACTAAGTGGTTTGTACCCTAAGATGGAGGAATGTCAGCCTCTGAGTATTATAAGCTAGTGAAGGTCTCTCTAGGGTCTGCTTTCCAGTGACTCCTCAAAGAACCATGAATATATATTTCTTCAGAGTGGGTAGAGGAAGTTTTCTCAAGATTAATTGTGCTGGGGTAAGGGGAGAAGTTGAGATTCCAAGAGCTGATTCTGTAATTCCCTAGTTCACTCCCTACAGAGCTCATGGCTTGTGCACCTCAGTGGCTAACCAGGGAGCATTAGCAATTGATATAGAATAAGTAATGCCTCTGTAAGAAAGATGCACACTCACGTGAGTGTGTGCCTATGTGTGTGAGCAGAAAGGCTCTCAAAAGAGATTTTAAATAGACTTCATCTTGAATGAAAACTCCAATTTATTCTGATAAATATTGAATTTCCTAATTCTATATTGAGAAGAACTCTGATACCAAATTCAGGTCTGGTGGGAAACAGCAGTGTGCTTGATTAGTCCTGTTAACATTTCTCTGAGTGTTAAGGGAGTTGGGGTCTGGGAGAACAGGATCTTCAAAACTGACAAAATTTATTTAAGGCAAATTTAAATTCTTTCAGAATGCTCCAATAGTTTTAGCTTGGTCCAAGCTAAAAGGATCGGCCTCTGACCATGGTAGTTCTGTTTTAAACAGAAAAGGCCTATTTTTATCTAACTTGTGAACCCTACAAAGATTTCATTTGGAAATTTTCAGAGGGAGTTCCACTGCTTTACAATGAAAGTCATAATAAAAATTTTGAAAATGGGTGAACGAGAAGATCCTTCATCTCTTCCAGCTCTAAAGGCCAATAATATAACATTCTGAGAACCCTTGCTTTTTCCACCTGACTCATTCAATAAGGGAAACAAATTTTAGAATTTGATGCAGTTGTAGACACATTTCAGCCAGAAAAGGACTGCAGGCTCTTTTTTTTAAAGTAGGGTCAGGTCTGGGAGAAGGGAGAAAAGAATTAAAGATGCATTTGGTGTGAGAGACCGTGAAGAATGTGGCAGCTGCTGCAAGAGCTGTGTGGGATAATTGAGCAGAACCATTCAAGTGAACTACAACCTGTTTTTTCCTTTTAGTTCTCAGGTGCTGCTATTGGAATATTGAATTTTAGGAGTCTAAATAGATGAACTTTTATACTAACATGATTAAACACAAAGGCTTGATATACGATTATTTTTAAAAAGCTTAAGTGACTACTCTATTCATTTCTAAACAGTAACCTCTCGGCATAGCACCTGGCATAGTGTAGACAATATTTTTTAGTGAATGAGAATAAAGGACAACTACATTAATTGTCATTCAGCACATCTCAGTAGAAATCACACTAATTCTTTAAGGTGCAGCTATTTCCCTGGAAATTGTGATTCGGTTGGGCTGTATACTATACATACATTAGAAAGATAAAAGAGATTGGATTAGAATCAGCAATTACAGGTTCATGTTCCAAGTGGTAGATACTTGTGGGCCTAAATTTTTATCTATAAATTCTGCTTGATTCTGAGTTTTGAGTTTGAAATGTGAATTGTTATCAGAATCTCAAAAAAAAAAAATGTTTCTCTTTATTGTCTTGTTCTTTTGCCATTCCCTAAAAAATATACCCAGGATCATGAGCTAGAAGATAAAAGAAACTCTTACAGATCCACATCTCTCCAAGGTCAACCTAGATAGCCTGTCAATCAGTTAGACCCTAGACATGTGAGTCCAACTGAGACTGATAAATAGAGCTTCTAAGATAACCAAATTAGATGTATGGTGAAAAGATATTTGTGTGTGTGTGTGTGTGTAGGTTTTGTGGTTGGTTGTTATATGGTATTGGTATGGCAATAGATTATTAATACAATCCAGCTTCAACATTACTACTTGTGATATCCTGAGCGAACATTTTACCTTGGTGAGCCTCAGTTTACCTAATTGTAAAATAGAAATAATTTCCCCTCTTGTCTCATCAATTTAGCGGTGTGTAGATCAAGAGAATGTGAAAATATATGTGTGTGCACTGAATTTAATTTATTATCATGCATTCTATTATATAAAAGTGACCATGTGGTCCTATCTTCCTATTTATCCAGTCACAATCAGAAGCTTCTCTTAATACCTTGTACACATCCAGAACAGTTCTCTTTCTCTTCTCTGACAGGTGGCAAATTATATGCCTAAGTATATTCTTTCAGCAGAATCAAGTCACAGCTGTGGAGTATTCCCATCTTCTCACAATCAATGATGTTTTACCATATGTTGGAATCATTGCCAATGTCAGGCTTTGAATAATGATCTACTCATTAGGCATTGGTATTCTTGCAGTAATTCCATCTGGACCCACTTTGACCAATATTTTCCAAACTTTGTTTCATAAAGGTCCCATTTTATTATTTTTGGATGTCATAGAATGAACACTGCCAATCATAGCTTCTGGTCTGTATGAGAATAACCCATTCCTAAATTAATAGGATTTCAGCACCAAACAAAGACTATTAGTGTTTTCATTAGTCTTTTGTGTACTATCTTGAATGGAGGTACCATTACAATTAGATTTTCAAATAACAAAATATATTGAAAAGTTTTTGAAAATACCTCAAAAATCTAATTCCTATCTTCAAATAACTCCTTGGGGATTCAGAGTTTTGGATCCAAAACTATAGATGCAATTTTCACTGCACTCTTTTGGGATTGCTCAGGAATGTTTTTACATGTAAAAGAAAAGAAAAAAATAAAATCATTGAATTAATTTTAGAGGACCCACACCATACACAAAAAGAGACTATGGTCTTAAGTTGTTGCATGCCATTGGAAAGTTTATACCATTAGCAAGAGAACCAGGTAAAATTATAACACAGGTCCTCTACTTCTTTCCACTATACAGTGCCACTTTTTGAAGTACTAGAGGTGGGTATTGAGGCTCTTTCTAAAGCCTTTTAGTTGATATCCTTTCACTTTAGAATTCTATTTACTCAAAAGCAAAAGTAAAATTAGTAAGTGCCCATGAACTACATATCACCTACCATCAACCATCATTTCCTTTCAGAATAAAGATCTGACCTCTATAATTCTAAACAAGTCTAATTTTCCAGATTTTCTGATGATTTAATTTAAATAGGTTGTTTTTCTTCTTGCATTACACTAACCACCCCCTGCTTTCATCCCTTCAATCACCAAATATACTAGCTTCTGTCCTTAGTTTGAGTAGCCATTATATGCATTTTTATTTTCTTTGAACACTCCATCTATTCTCTCTTCTCTAAAGAAATTTCTCAAAAACTTTCTCACTGGGGAAATACTATCTCCCAAAATTCATAAGGCATTCCCAACATTCTGCTAAATGCCTATTACTTGAATATCTGTAAATTTTGAATGATTGCTCTCTCCTGCCCTCTAAATATGAGCTCTTAAAAATGGTGAATGGAAAATTTCACCACAACCTGGACCATATGTTCATCTTCTCACACCTAATTAATGAAAAATTCTAACCTAGTTTTGCCAACTCTGATCTCATCTTCCTTCACCTCTTATAAAATATCTCTTCCATATTAATCTCATGAAAACATTACCATGTCATTGGGGGAAAAAAAAAACACCACCATCTAGGCGCGGTGGTGCATGCCTGTAATCACAGAAGCTCAGGACGCTGAAATAGGAGAATCGCGAGTTCAGAGCCAGCCTCAGCAATGGAGAGGCACTAAGCAACTCAGTGCGACCCTGTCTCTAAATGAATTACAAAATAGGGCTGGGGATGTGGCTCAATTGTCTAGTGCCTCTGAGTTCAGTCTCCAGTACCCCCCCCCCAAAAAAAAAAACCACCACCAATGCCTACATTGATACCTTACCTTTTTCCATGTCTGAGTGCTAACTTATTTACTACTGATCCAAAACAACAACTTGTTGTTCCAGTTATTCTCTGGTAGGATTACTCTATTATCAAATCTAACTTGCCAAACCATTTTTATATGGCATACCCAGTTGTTTTTACATGACTTAATGACTGAAATTTTATCAAAAGAATAGCATTTCACCACATATTAAAATTATGGAAAATTCAAATTGCAGTGCTCATTAAAAAGTTTTAGGTGATCACAGTCATATTCATTTGCTTACATAATGTCTGCTGCTGCTTTGGCACTTTAATGGAGGGACAACTAGTTCTAACAGAGATATCATGGCCCCCAAAGTAGAAAATACTTACCATCTGGCCCTTTAAAGAGAGATTGCCAGCTCCTTGTCTGTGTGCCACTTTCTTAAAATATACCTCTGTGTCCATGTTCATGTCATCTGTCCTTGTTAAGGAAATGTATCCAAAACTTAGAGGTTATAATGACTTAGAGAAAGACTGTGTGTTATTTTAACATCATAGTGAAGCACTGCCTGACAGGTCCACTCAAGAATTATTTAATTCTCAGGAGGATTATACCTTTGCTTCACTTACTGTTTACTCATCATTGGTTAGGGTCCAATCTCTAAAGTTATTTGTTAACTTATAAGAGAGAGAGAGACTACAAATGATAGCTTTATTGTCCTGTGGGATGTTAATTTTTTTCATCTATTAGCAAATTCATTTTATCATCCTTTTGACATACTGACTGATTATATAAATCTCTGTTTTTTTTTAAAAAAAACCTCTCCTTTGAACCATTTTTATCACCCTGCTGATTCTCTCATTATTGTCAAATCTTTGATACATGCACATTCCATATTTGTATGAGCATCACGTTTTTAACATTTTGAGAATTATGCTTTGGCACACTGTTTGCAATGCCCTATGCATATTTCAAAGCTAACCTCTATGTCCTGTGTCAAATGGCACCTAATGTTGCCTTTTTTGATCAGACTAGTATAAATCGATCATTTTTACATTATTTATCTTGTTTGTAGTCATATAATTTCTCTCATAGATCCTAAGATCCTTAAAGTCAGCGAGTATATATTTTTATGAGACTAAGTTCTCAAAATGTCTTTGTTATTTTAAAAACGGAACAATGTTTTATTGAATGAGCACACAATGCATTTAAAGGAGAGGTTTTTATAAAAACAATGATGGTAAAATAAACAAACCGAAATTTTAAAAGACATCAAAATGTCACTATATCAGAAGGGACAGAACAGAGAAAACAGTTCAGGGTAACAATAAAGAACATTTTCAATGTGTGTTTGGCATAAAGTTAAGTAGAAAATGAGATAAAGAAGTGACACTAAGTTGCTGTGAACTAAGACAATGATAAATTGCCTGCTTTTAGGGTATGTGGATTTCTCCTCTTAAATGTTAGCAAGAATCTTGTACATGATAAGGCAGGTCTCGTCCATGTAAATATAATTACCAGCTTCTTGTATACTGAACATTGATGGAGCACATTCCAATTTGAATTAAGCATTGAGGAGTGAATTTGCTCTGTCCTCATTTCTCCTTTATTTAGAGGTTAATTGCTGTAAAATGATTATTTTGCAGCAATTAATCTCTAAATAAAGGAACATTAAGGCCCCAATCAAATCCATGGCTAAAATATACTCTCTATTTGGTAGTTCAAGTTTAAAGCAAAAATGTTCTAGTATTTACTTGAATGCCTAATATATCCTAAATGATATACTGAGTGTTTTTGCATGTCTTTAAAATTTTCAAACCACATATATGATTGTAGAAAAATGTTCAGGCATTCAAAAACATGCAGAGAAGCAAAATTACCCATAATCTTATCTCTCAAACTGTTCTCTGTTAATCTGCATTGACAAGCCTTTAAAGTAAGCATTATCATTCTTATTTTGTCATTAAAATTGAGATTCATGGAAGTTCTGAGTTTCAATCAGGTTGCTTTCTATTGAATTCAGCATTATGGTGCTAGAATCATGACATTTGAGAAATTACTTGAGCTAAATACCAGCAAAGACAAGATATGAAATTTTAGGAAGTTAGCTATTAGAACTTCCTTTCTCCTTACTTGGCATTCAAATATTTTGTGCTATGCTATTTTCTAAGATGTCTTTCAATGATTCCCAATTCCTGGTACTTATACTCTTGTGTAAACCCTCTTGTGTTTGGGCTGGACATAGGGACCTGCTTTTAATGAATAGAATATAGTAAAGGTGATAAAATGTCATTTACATAATTAAGTTACAAAGAGCTATGGCTTCTTCTTTTCTGGAATTTTCTTTCTCTCTGTCTTCGGCCTTCAGAGTTACCTTACTTTGATGAAACAAGCTGTCACATTGAAAAGGCCAATGTGGCAAGGAACAGAGGGGAACCTCTGTTTCAATAGTCAATGAGAAACTGAGGCATTCAATTTAATCCCACAAGGAACTGAAACTGTCCAGCAACTACATAAGTAATCTTAGAAACAGATCTTTTTCCCAGTTTAGCCTTCAAATGAGACCATAGATGAGTCAACACATTGATATACATTGATGTAATTCTGTGATAGACCCTCAAACAGAGGTCTGTTAAGCTCTACCCAGATTCCACAGAAACTGTGACATACTTAGATGAGTATTGTTTTAAGCCACTGGTAATCTGGGATAATTTGTTTCAAAGCAATTAAAAGCTAATACATGCTCTAGTGCATAAACTTGTTAATAATACTATCCCTCTACTCAGCATAATTGGTCTTCAGATTCTTCTTTTTTTTATTAATGTGTTTCACAAAACAATGTGACAAATTATTCACATAAAGGTTATTATCTGATAAAAGTCACACTTCACCCAAGATATTTGTATTTTAATTGAACATGGGCTTTTAGATTAAGGGATTGATGATTCTTCACCGTTAGAATTTTAGACATTATTTAGTCAAGGGAGCAGTAGATTTTCTCTTTTTCTGCATGAGAGTCAAAATGTAACAAGATGGCTAAAGCCTCAAAAGGGAGTGGTTTTCTAAGGGATAAAGGGCTACTTGTTCTAATGTCATAAACAATGTCATTGAAGTCCATCCCATTCTCTGTCATTGGGATTACATGGACTGGTTCCACTGGAAATACTGAAGACTATGAGTCAAATATAGGCTAAAGGCCAAGGGGCAATTTATGCATCAAAATTGGAGTATTTACAAAACATGAATTCCTTGGAAGACTTCAATGATATATTTGGAAGCCCCCAAAATATCAGAGCACAAATCACAATGTAAGATCATTTTGGCTTAACCAACCCAACTTCTCTTTTTAAAAATTTTATTTACTTTATTCATGTTAGTTGTTATGGACCTTTATTTTTTATTTATATATGGCGCTGGGAATCAAACTCAGTGCCTCACACATTCGAGGCAAGCACTCTATTACTGAGCCACAACCCCAGCCCCCAAACCCAAGGTTTTGAGCCTTCTAGGCACCTCTGAAATCATGCTATGCATGGAACCATGTACTTGAATTCAATAAATGTACTTTTATTAGAAACTATTATAATTTTATATGATTGATTTTAAAAATTTAGCCACTTAAAGGAAGATTCCAAATCTTATAGTTTGCCCACGTTAGAGCATAAAATTAATTGAAATCTATTTTATATTTTCTTATAATAAGAAGTCTGTGACTTTATATCATGTTTTACATATATCAAAAAGTATAGTTGAGAATTTAAGAGTTCAATATACGTTACTTATATAAAAGGGACACTACAATGACTCAAAACTATATTTTTCCATATCCATGCACATTTGGGAATATTTTGAAAATATAAACACACTTAATGAACTTTGTAAAATTTATGAATTGAAAAATACATGCAGTTGCACAAGTAATGCAAATGCATAATGTAATGAGTAAATTTGATTCTCAGAGTGATATTAATATTTGTATAAGGCACATTATACAGCTTATTATAAAAATGAAATGATTTCTTAGAAACCATATTGGGCATCAGATAAATGCTTGTTTTGATCTCTATCACAGATTGCCACTAAATATTAGTGCTCTCTTTTCTATGATGTGAAGTTGTCCCTAGTCAGGTGACATTTCCCATGCCCTTCTGAAATTCAGTGTTGCATTGGGATCAGTTGTGGTGAAAGCTGTGATATACTGCTTAGAATTCCCTGCAAGGTTTCTAGTATTTTCTTCTGCAGTTTCCTAAACAACTGCCAGATGTTAGCTCTTGGATGTATCACTCTCAGAAAACTTCCCTGAACTGCAACAACATACTTCACTCAATTTCACACAGGTGGCCTGCATCCAATGATTAATCTATGCAGAAGAACAAATGACTAGTACCTTTGCTGCAACATGGCACGATTCTATAAGGCCATTTTCCCTTCACAGTTCCCCAAGGTATTTTTTGGAACTATATCACAAACAAACTTTTTCCTCTGCCCAATCCTGGTTTGTTCCCTTCCTTTCTACCTGTGTTGATTCTAAGAACATTCCCCAATAAAATTTCCACAATATACTATTCATTTCAGAATCTATGCCCTGCAGAATCAAATCTATCATGTATATTATCTAATAGCATCTGAGTAGAAGGAGTGAATGTCGTTTCTAGGTTAGTATCTTTGTTCCTTTAAGAAGTGGGAGGGTCTTCTACCTGCTTTTTCTCTCCATTTGCCAGTTGAATGCAGAGAGACACTGAAGCCTTAGAAGGTGATGGAACTAGAAGTTGGAAGAAAACTTTGTCCTGTGGAAGTGTATGGGATGTCAGAGATATTAGCAATATAGTGTTAAGAGAGAGAAACAAATTATTGGATTAAGCCACTGAAATTTGAGGATTTGTATATTTCATCATTGAGCATGATCTATATTACTCTAAAAATACAGAAAGTAATTACTTGAAGTCAGGTACTACTGCCAACACAAATATGTGTCATTGGATAACATATAGTTGAGGGTAGTGTGGAAACTTATATCAGAAGGCTAGAAAGATAAAGCCCCATATAGTGCAGTGGCAAAACATTTGGTGAAAGTATTGCCAGTGATACCTCAGAAGGAAGATTAAATTCCTACTGAGTCAGAGGCCCTAAGTGAAGGTGTGGGAAAACATAATGTTAGTAATGTTAGTATGTGTTGGCTATAACTTTCTGTGTTTAACCAGTCTCTCTCTCTCTCTCTCTCTCTCTCTCTCTCTCTCT
>NW_026000249.1:18550104-18572988 GCF_001458135.2 Marmota marmota marmota | reverse complement strand
TGCACAAAATAACTTGAGTATAGAAATAAAAATGAATAGACTCAAGAAATTCAATTCCCTACAGGGCTGGAAAAGCAAATTACTTTTGAAGCTATATAGTAAACGAAAAATTCAAGAAAATTTGAGCAACAAATGCCCATTTGAACTTCTTATTAGAGTGGAGGAACTAAACCCTGCAGCAAAGATCAGATTGTGAATGTTTTTCTTTCCACTTTTTTTTCAGATTATCTCAACATAATTATGATTACATTGAGAGAATGACAAAAGGTAGGAAAATAAAGGGATAGGTCAGAAGGGAGAATTGTGTCTGGGAAAGAAATTTGAATATGATTAGGAGCTAACTGAATTGGACTGACTAAATGCTAATCAATCCACGGTCAATAACACTGCTGAAGGAATTGTATTGCCACAGAGATGATGAGCTCTTGTAGGGGTTAAAACTTTTTGACTAACCAAAAGTTAAAACTACTCACAGACATCTGATTTGTGTGTGTGTGTGTGTGGTGCTGGGGATTAAACCCAGGGCCTTGTACATGCTAGGCAAGCATTCTACCAACTGAGCTATATCCCCAACCCAACATCTAAATTTATACAAGCATGAGAATAATATAAAAGGTGTACAGCTATTGAGGAGAGCACCATTAGCTTCTTATGATACAGAATCCATTGAGGAAAGCAGATAGGAAACCCCTCCTCAAATGTGGAGGCTTTAGACATAAAAAACAATGGAGAATGGAGTTCTATCTGGAAGAGTGAAGTCTAGTCACTAATGAGACTTTGTTTACTTCTAGTGTAGAGGGCTGGAATCTCTACAGGTTTGCCTTCCAGCATTTCAAAATTTCTGTAGATCAGCAACCTTTGTGTTTCCCATTCTTGTCTTTACCAAGTGCAATTTTTGAAAACTGGGATTTTCCTGTCTTTGCCCAATCGTTGTATCCTGGAGGTAATAATAGGGCATACAAATTTTTCTTTATTCCATAAGTATTTGGAGGATACTAATGAGGAGGAGGATTCATTAGTTTTCAATTTAAGACTGAACTGAATGCAGATATTAAATGGAAATTTAGTTTGCCACCTGTGGGTAGACAGGCACTGTCTACATAGGGGTAGGAGAGAAAGGTATGCAGGGATATGTACAGATCAGAGGTTGACTATGGTGGATCAATGGCTGTCCATCATATACTGGGACTTCTATAATGTTGAGTTGTTACTGAGAGGAATTGTCCAGCTGTAGTCTATACCTTTCTGTATAACTCACTTTAGGTATCATCAAATAACTAGTGTTGACTCTAAATAGAGAGTGAAGTGTCATATCATTTTTGTTAAGGCACTTTCACAGTCAAATGAGGTGTCTTCCTCTATCCTCATAACCTGTCTGAGGCCTAAGGGTTAGTGAAAATATAAATGGAAAAATCCCAACACTCAGGATGACTGGCTGAAACACCTGTAGAAACAAAATCTAGTAAGTTAGGTGAATGGATATTTTTAAAATTGTTGTTGCAACTAGAATTATATAAAAAACCTAGATGCCTTGTGCCACATCAGTATATAAATTTAATATTCACAAAATACTGTGAGGGTAGGTATTGTTTTCTCTGTTCTATGGATAAAAAAACTGAGGCTCAGGTAGATCAAAACTAACTGGGCAAAAGTCCATAACAACTTGAAAGCCAAGATTGAAAACTATGTTTTCCTAACTTCATGGTTTATATTTTCCTGATATCCTGAAAGGAGAAGAAAGGGGAAGGGGAAGTGGGAGAAGTACAATTAGAATGAGCCAGAATGGAATTAGGAGGAAAAAAAATGGTCTTCTCTAACAGGGACTTAGAGGCTGTTTTGCATAAAAAAAGTTGACCCTTCACTTGGGCCTGCAAATGTAAAAAAAAAAAAAAAAAATTGACATCTCTGCCTTCGTTTTGCATTTATCTTCTTTGCTCTGAGTCACCTTGGATTCCAGGAACAACAGGTCTGATCCATAAACAACATGTGATGAGTCAAAACTATCCCCAAGGCAATAGCAACTCTCTAATCATCACTGACAAGGCCTCACCTTACCAATCATAAGGATCAACCAACCCACAGTTTGACCTTGACTGCTGACTATGCATATTTCTGGTCCACCTTGTCTGGAAGCTCAGGTCAGTACCCCTAACGTCAGGACTGGAAACACTGGTCCCCTTTTACTTTCCAGTACTGCTATACCAATTTAAGTTCCCTTCCCATTCATTTTCCATGATTGCTTTCTCCATTTGTTTTTTTGGGGCAAGTGGCCAGATTAGATTCAGGCCTCAGAGTCAGGCTTCTGGCCTTCGAGTCTGGTAACAAAGATGCCAACTTAAAATGTCTATTTCCAGTAATGGTGTTCAAGACTGCATAAGATTCTCAGTGGAATGTTCAGTAGAATATAGATAATTAAAGGGGCTAAAATGAAGAGAAAGGTTCCAAGTAGGTGAGAATTAATAGTCTCTTTTCACTTTAAGAGATCATTGTACCTGGGGCTGGGGATGTGGCTCAAGCAGTAGCGCGCTCGCCTGGCATGCGTGTGGCTGGGTTCGATCCTCAGCACCACATACAAACAAAGATGTTGTGTCCGCCGAAAACTAAAATAAATAAATAAATAAATACTTAAAAATTCTCTCTCTCTCTCTCTCTTAAAAAAAAAAAAGAGATAATTGTACCAATTTACCCTTTTACCTGTCATTAGTAAGCATAACTATTTCATCTCTTTATGACCTCAGCAACTCTTGGTATAGTGCTTAATTGGTATCTGTAGACTTACTTGCATTTCTTAATACTTTTGAAAAAAAAAACTCATCATTTTAGTATGTCATTCTTTCTTGAATTGTGCAGTTTCTTCTAAATAAAGTAACATGGGTGATTTACTCCTACAACCTCTACTTCTATCATTTTATATTCATAATTCATATTTACTTTAAAAATCATCCATGGAATGAAATGACTGAGCTGAATTTCAAACAAAACTTTGTATTTGATCTTTATGAACACAGATTTGGGCCACTTTCCTTAATCGCGTCTCAATTTAACTGCAATTGTATTCCATTTGGAATCTCTGGGGCACACATGGCATTTTGCTAAGACTTCTCACTGCACAGACACTTATAGTTCAGTTGATAATACATACTTCTTGATGGAGGAGTTCAGAGAGACTCTATTTAATTGTACTTTCCACTGCTTGCTGCTGTGTACAAAAGAGCCAAGTAGAGAAGGTTCATCTTTTCCTCTCTGAGGTGCTGATTTGCATTTTTAAACATTCTGTGGATGCTCTCCCAGTTGCAGCTCAGTGGCTAATGTTTAAGCACATATTTGCATTTGAAAAAAAAAGTTGTGAAAAGAAGGAAAGTATACATTTGATCAAAGAAATGCTAATGAGAATTTAACATAGCTTCAACTTTTCTATTCTTGTTCAAAGGGTTAGTATGACCTTTCAGTTAAGGAAATGTGTCTGTGATTTTTATCCAGTTCCAAGGACTTCAGGTAGGAACTATTTTAACACTACATGTCTCTGAATCTTCACTTAACAAGTAGTGATCCTCAGGGTATTTGGTAATGAAGTTTTAGCATTAGTTCATTACAAGCAAAACTGAACCTTGATATGAAGTCTCCCCCAAAGAGCTGCTTCCCCATTCTGCTAAAATAAGAAAGAACACTTTCAAAAGGAGGGGGGAAGGAAGAGATGATTTTCTGTTTCTGTGTCTTTTTTTTTTTTAAATGGTGGCGATAATGAACATGTTAGGTTAAACTGTGTTGCTGAGATGCTGAAGGTAGCTGTGGACTTTTGGCCTTTAATAGAGCAACCATGCAGTGGTTCTACAAGATGTGGCCCTTCAATAGACTCTAAGCAGAGGATTCCTCCCTCTCATTAATTCTGTGGTAGCCACTCTTTAAAGATGGCCACCATGAACTATGCTTTTCAGAGTTCATGCACCTGTGTGGTCCCTTCTCATCCTGAATCTAGACTGGCCTTCTGACTTGATTCACCTTAATCAATGGGTTGTGGGGCATGTCATGTTGAACCATAAGGCCTGGCTCTCTCCACTGCTGCACTTTTGGAAAACTCAAGCTTATATGTAAGGAGTCCAGTAATCAGTTGGAGAGACGACATGGAGAAAATTTGTGCAGAAGCCAGGTGGAGAGCAGAGACCCCGAACATGGAGAGGGAGAGAGGTGCAGCCATCCTGGCACCCCAGTTTAGCCTCCATAGGACTGCATTGCCATCTCCAATATGACTACAACTGCACGAGATACTAAGCAAGGTCAGCAGAAGAACTGCAGCTGAATTCAGTCAATTCACATGAAATTTAATAAACTGATAATTGTTGTAAGCCACACATTTTGCTGGTAGTTTGTTACAAAGACTCTTTGCAAAAGTCTCTCCTTTCCTATTCTTTCCTTGCACATCTTAGAGAAGAGGTGAGAGTCTCTTGGTTACAAAGAGGCATTACACACTCATCTTTGGCCTCTACTGCTCATATACTTCCACTAAATGATATAGACCCCAATTAGCCCATGGATTGGATGTAGCACATCAAATATCTCATCTGAGTGTATGTTTTGGTTTGTTTTTTCTTACAGTTGATTTGGTGAAATACACAGTGATATGAGGATGAATACTCTTAATGGCAACCTATTAAATATCTGCCTGGACATCAGTGATAAATTACAACTGAAACATGTTTTGGTAAAAAATGTGGAAAGGAAAGGTACTGTAGATAACTTCATTTAACATTAAGTAAATGAAAAATTTTAATTTAATCCCCAAGTCATTTTATGTATTTAGCATCTACTATATGATATTCTGTAAAGAAATATCTATATATATCCGTGCATAGCCATGGACACATATATATGTATGTGTGTATGAGTCTCTATATATGTACACATATATACACATATATATTCTTAATCTGTATTTACAATGACTCAACAACAATCTTTATTTTCTTCCTCAAATACACCAACCTTACTCTTCCCTCAGGGTTTTTTAATTTATTGGTTCCTTGACTGAACAGCTGTTAATGCCAGATCCTCTCTAGCTGTCCCCTTCTCTTGATTCAGTCATAATTTTAGCTATTCCAAGTAGCCTTCCATCATCATTCTAAGGAAACTAATCTCCCTAGGTAGTTATTTCTTTCTATTTATATTGTCCCTGCATGCACTACTGCCTGAAATTTTCTCATTGATTCTGAGTCCTGCTTTTTCTGTCACCATCTCCCAGAGAATAAGAACCATAGATGAGAAATATTGTCTGATTCTCCAGTATGCCCTCAACACTACAACAATGTCTGTATTAATGAATGAATGAATGAATGAATGAATGAAGCAAGCAAGAAAGGAACTTTTACAACTTACCTTAGTGGAAGGTATTGCCATAAACCCTTTTTTTCTTCAGATTTCAAATTCAAGAACAAAAGAGGTCATATACCATGTAAAAGTTCTCTGAACTTTAAATAAGCTATATGTCCACTTTATATTCCAGCTTACTGTCCCTACTAGAGCTTCTATATAGTTAAGTTAGCAGATGGACTAATCTAGTAAACATAACCAGAATCTCAAAATAAGCCCTAAGAAGATCATTTCTCTGGTGTTTGTTTTTTTTGTTTGTTTGTTTTTTGTGGTGGTGGTGCTGGGGATTGAACCCAGGGCCTTGTGCATATGAGTGAGGCAAGCACTCTACCTACCAACTGAGCTATATTTCCAGCCCTGGTACTCTTTATTCCTACATTGTAATAGATAAATAAGGTCTACTAACATTTAATCTGATTATGGACCTATTAATTCCCAAGTTTTCAATTCTGTGAATATTTCAATAAGATTGACAGAGTGCATTAAAACAGGCTGGAAATCACAATTTAGAATTTATATATCCTTTCCATATATTTTCATGTACATATTTATATATTCTATCTTCAAAATGCTCTGATTATTTATGTATTACTTTTGTCAAAATAATAGAACTCTAAAAGCATAGTACCTATTACAAAAGTTAGCATAAGTGATATATGTATTGCTCAATTTAAGTTTTTATAGGTATCCAACATCGGATGATGGGACTTAACTGGGTTAAACATCATCAGCTGATATCAATAGATCTTAATGATATATTGAACTTACATAACAAAACATGTGACTCAAAATTTAAAGATGACAGTTGTCTTCCAAGACTAAAAGAACACAAAGCATTTAAGAAGAGCACCTGTGATAGGCAGAAATTTACAAATAGATACTTAAATTTTGTTAACACTCATATTCTAGGCAGGAAAAAAACAAACATGGCCATATTGTCACATGTAAAGATACACTATTTAATAGGACAGCAAGAGGCATCTGTGCATCCAGAATAAAGCAATACCAGCAGTCAGAATTTGTCTGTCTCTCTAATTCTGAGTAAGAAAGAAAATTCTCAGAATGGAGGCTTACAATAGTAACAATATCTCCATATTGAACATATTATGCACCCTGACATTTGACATTAAGTACTTTCTATTAATTCTATTCTTTATGATTTTATATTTTAAACATACTTTTATTAAGATGTGGCTTTCCTATCAGGTAAGAACATTCTGGTTTATTAAAATCACTATTAACACTTGTTATTTGTTTTGAAGACAGTCCTAAATTCCTGATTAGCATACATCTGTGCTAGAATGATCATTCTAGTCTGTTAACAAATTTGGGCTCAGAAAACTCAATATTAGACTTTTAGACCTTTAACCTAGAGATCACTTAAATTCTACCTCCATAGTTCTTCCGTAAAATGACTAACTCCATTGACACCATCACAAAAAGATTTCTTCAACCACAAAGGAGACCTGAGACTATATATGTAACAATCTACTAGCACTGGAGCAGGAAAGTTTAGAACATTACAAGACAGGGAAAAAATTCTCTCTCTCTTCTCTCTCTCTCTCTCTCTCTCTCTCTCCCTCTCTCTCTCTCTCTCTGTGTGTGTGTGTGTGTGTGTGTGTTTTGGGGTATTGAGATTAATTTTTCTATTTCTTTTGTTTCTTTTGAAGACAGAGGTGACTCAAAGAAGAATACCCTATGTTATTAGTTTAGCCAAATTCCTAGCTGAATTGTAAGAAGGGTAATAAAATTATAACAGTATATTTGATCTAGTGATATTATATAGGAGAGTAGTGATAGGTAAGAGCAACACAAAAGGGTCAATTTAATGGGTTAATTTTTCATTATTTTTATTTTTATTAATCTAAATATTCTTGATTTTTTTTCAAATAAATGCCTATAATACATTTGTAGCAACTGTTTTCACCCACTCTTGATTCTGGCATTTCCTCTGGGCACAACCTGATACAGTAATAACTACAAACTTATACACAGATGTTCAAAATGTAGAATAACTGTGCATCATTAAGAAGTGGTAATACTTACCCTGGGTATAGAAACATCTGTGATATACCAGAAACTAGCTTTTCATTTTAATACCCTTGGCCTCTTGGAAGAAATGTTTTATAAACTTTAAACAAAACAAAACAAAAAAACCCCACCTCTCTGTTATTCCATTAGTTTTTCACACTCCACAGGGCTGCAGTACAACATTTCATATCTTAAATTCATGATTCTTTTTCTGGTTTTCTTGTCACAATAAACAATGTTATTTTTCAGTTTCTATATATTTTTTTCTAATTTAGAAGGAATTCAAAGAACCTACTTAAAACTACTTACATAATAGTCCCATATTTTTATTTGGGACTATTCTTAAATGATCCAGCCTCTCATATTAATCTTCAAGACACATTTGAAGTCTTGTAGGTATTATTTAGTACCCAAATCAACTCACATTTAATTTTATAGGTTTCAAAACTGATATATAAACTAAGAATATTTACATTGTATAGGACATGTGTGTATATATATGATATATGTATATATATATATATATATATATATATATATATGGTATATATAAGCACATATCCATATGCAATACATATATACATGTTTTTATATGGGAGTTAAATATGTACATAATAAATATTAATAAGCACACCATTTTCATAGATGTTCTTTTCACAAGTTTTCTAATATTTTTACCCAACACACCAAACTGCTTATAAACTCAAGAACTATCTTCATATATTAGTTTTGATGTTATAAATATTTAAGATGTATGAGATTCTATTAATTTGTCTTATTGTTCTTCATATTAGAAAACAAATATAATTTTAGACTGAGCGTGAAGAATAAAATTTCTCCCAAAGACAAAACGTTTTAATATTTTTCTTGTAATGAATATGGATATATATTCATGCATTGGATGGTAAACCACATAGATAATTATTTCTAACATTATACTCACAAAAATGGATCTTCTTTTGTTTTCATAATATACTGGCATTGATTAAAAGAAGTTTGCATACAAAACTTAGTCACATTGTTTTATTTTGTTTTGTGTTATTGTTGGTGGTATTGTTCAATTCACACACACACAAAAAAAGAAAAGAAAAAAGAATTTCAAGTCATCATATTCTTGCATTTAACCAGTGGAAGAATAATCTTGAAGGAAAACATTTTACAAACTGGACATATACCCTGTTTATTTTCTCTGAAAGTTGCACTCCATAAAGCAAGTCCATTTTTAAACCTTTCTCAATATCATACAAAAATATTCTTATGCAAGTAATAAATGTATCTTTGAATATCCAACATTTTGAAATTTAAAGCCATCACACCAAAAGTTATAATTATTATTTTTAATCTAAACATAAAATGCCTTGTGCTTATACAAGCTGTTGTTACCATGTGCTCATATACTCTTTGCACAAATCTGGCAAACATATTCTGCCATTATGCATTAAATTTTGTAAAAAGGTAGAGTCAGTGCAGAACTTGCCTATTCTAAATGATGTTCTTCAATGATGTTCTTCAACCATCTTCATCTATATTTGTTTGTATATATATATATATATAATTATATATATTTATTATAATTATATATATAATTGTTTGGAAAAAAATTAAGGCAAGTGCAATCAAAATTACAAAATCACTATCTCCATTGCTAACATATACAGCATTCATATTTAGTGACGATTTCCCTCCCTCTTAAAAAGAAAAGTACAAATTCTAAGCATGTTATGCTTGCTATCATCAGCTATGTAATCTTACCTATAAGCCCTAGTAATCTTTAGAGTATGAATAGAAAATTATGCTTCTCTAATGCTAAACCAGCAGAAATCTCTGCTCTTCTCTTCCTGTGATTTCTCATCCCATGTCCAGTATTCTTGTGAAGATGCACAGCAATATTCAGATGGCTGTTTTGAAGATGATTATGAATACAAGGTCACCTACTGGTGCAGAATACTTAAGAAGCAGTACTCATAAGATCACCAGTTATAAATTTACTTAATTCTATTGTATTTCTATTTCACTTCAGTGATGGCACAGAGTCTGTAAAGAGAAAACTAAAAAAATTCCTATCAGTAACTATTTCTAAAGTTAGACTTTGCTGAGGACATGTTATTTGCTAAGGACGTAATTTAAATGGAATCTGAAAAATAAGTTATTTCACAGCCCTGGAAAAATAAAATCGACCGAAAGATAGGAAACACATGGTAATAACTTTGGTGCTTTCACAGGCTTTTCTTGTGATAGTTGCTGAGTGCAGTATGCCCCTCATTCTTTATAAATAAATAATTCAGGGCTACCATGTAATGGAGAAAGTAGGAAATAGAGACAATCACAGAATTTTTATGGGAAAAGTTAAGAATGAGCTGACTCTCTCTTTTAAGATAAAATGCATGTCCTTAAAGAAAAGTTATTTGAACAGAAACCTAGGTATTTATTTTTAGTCTGTACAAAAACGATTCACTGGTTAATCTTCTGATGGAATGCATTACCTTGGAAACTCATAGCTTTTTAAGTTAGCACATATATTGATTGAGCTCATTTAAATATATTGGTAATGTGTGGTTTTAATTTTGGAGTGTGTACACATTATACAAGTGTACACGTATGTTCACATGCATGCATGTGAACATATTTAGCACAGTAAAGGCTTCTCATTGTCACAGTTTTTGAATGTCACATGATTTTGAATTGCTGTTGTCAAGAATATGTTCTGAAGTTAAATTGGTATGTTGTCTTTTTCAGTTAAGTGCAGAAATATCAAAGGCTATATTTATTGCATTCAATAAAATTTACTGTTGCATATTATTTTTTAGATGTTCTAGTCATATAAAGCCTTAGATGGTAAGAAGACTTCCAGTGAATGTGGAAATCACTGCAATATGAGCAACACCTTTATAACCTTGAAACCAAATCTCCAGAAACTCTTTGATGTGGCTACTCCATGAGGAATGTATAAGAATATTTCCTCTTAACTAACAAGGGCCATGTCCTTGAAATATGCACTTAGGATCAGTGACATGATTGGTTCATGAGGATCTTACATTAAAAAATACCTTCTTCTTAAGAAACTAACAACCTCAACATTGGTAATCATTTTGGCAAAACGGGGAATAGAATCAAAATCTGACAAGTGAGATAAATCTAGGTGACTGGAACTTTATTTTCAAAATACATAGTTGAAGGGTAAAATAAAGAAAGCAACTAGTTTGACATTGTCTTGTAGGTTGCTGAAATGATGCAAAATGATTCATTTAACTGATCATCTCTTGCAGAATTAACTAAATTTATTGGCACTGTATGAATTCAGTTTTATACCTCATGCCATTCACTAGAATAGTGGTTCCCTAAATTATATGATTATAAAAATTTCCTGGGGTTCAATTATTTGGACAGTGAGCCAGGAATCAGTGCCTCTTTTTAACAAATGCTACAAATTATTCATATACTAAATAACACACTGAAGAATCTTCATTAATCTTTTGATGAAATTAATTGTTAACTTGTGGGAAACAATTGTTAATTAATTGTAATGAACAAAATTATTTTCACAACTAGGTTCTTTGGTATCTCTAATTTTATTATTTTTCCTGCACAAATAAAAAAACAAATGGTCGATAGATATGCATTCTTTTGTAAGGAAAGTATGTTTTAAATTTACTGTTAATAGGTGATTTTTTATATTAAAGAATGCACATTTTTTATTCTACAAAATGGAACAAAACATCAAAAAACCAAAAGCATCTGTACTGAACAAGTACAGACTTTTTTTGGTCATTATTCCCTAAACAACACACTCTAACAATGATTTGTATTGTATTTACATTGTATTAGGTATTATAAGTAATCTAGAGATGATTTAAAACATATGAAAGGCCAGGTGTAATGGGACACACCTGTAATCCTAGTGGCTGGGGAGGCTGAGGCAGGAGAATTTCAAGTTCAAACCCAACCTCAGCAACCTAGCAGGCCCTACCCAACTTAGTGAGACCCTGTATCTAGGCATATATATATGGCTGGGGATGTGGCTCAGTGCTTAAAAGTTCAACCCCTGGCACCAAAAAAAGAAAAAGAGGAAGAGAGAAAATATGAATGTTTGCAGATTTTGTGCAAATACTACATTATTTTATAGTATAAGAAACAATGAGCATCCTCAGATTTTAGCATTTGAGGGGATTCCTAGAACCAATTTGTCCTGATGATACTGAAGAACAACTAATTAATTTTTTTTGCCAGTCTATTAGGTAGAAAATTTCTGTTAGTTTATTTTGTATTTTACCTCGTACTGGATTTCTTGAGCATCTTTTCTTATGTCAGTTGGTCTTTAGAATTTTCTGCACGTTGCCTATTTTTCCTTTGGAATGTTTTTTCTTTTTCTTGCTAATATGTAACAGTTCTTTTATAGATAGTGACTCTTTGTCAGTAATCTGCATTGCAACTGTTATCCTAAGTGTTATTTGTCTATTGACTACTTGCTCACCCTTTTCCATATAAAAGTTTTTATAATCAAAAAAAAAAAAAGAGTGCACATTTTGAAGCCATCTATTCTAAGACTCAGCCTCCGGAGTCTCTGAATCCCTGGGATTGTAAATATGTGCCACTGCACCCATCTTAAATCATGACTTTTTAATTGTAGTATCTTATGATAATTTGCAAGTACTTAAAAAGGAAGTCCCAGTTTATAGTGAGATTCATCAGCTGTAATCATTAAATTTTCATTCCAAAGAGCAATAGCAGTTGTAATGACAAAAACAACAAATCCTTCACCTGTGATTCTCAAAAACTGGGCCTCCACATTAGGCTCACCTGGGAAGCTTATCATATAAATAAATTTGGGGTACTGCCCCCATGCTATTGGGGCCCAATATGACTATCCCTTTTTTAAAAATGGTGATGGGTTTGAACCCAGGGCCTTGTGCATGCTAAACATGCACTCTACCATTCCCAACCCTAAATTTTCATTTTTAACAAGGTTTCCAGGCAATTCTGAAGCCTAAAACTTCAGACCCATTTGTTTGGTTCCTATAGTTTTCATCGTAGTCATCCTCTAGAATCATCTGGAGTTTACTAAGAAAATACTAACATTAGGTACAAACATTAGGCCAGATATTTATATATGAACCTGCAGAATTTGGGAACTTGTAAAATCTTCTCAGGTGAATCTAAGTGCACCCAGAACTTCAAACTATTACTAATAGGCACCTTAGAAGGATGCTATGAAAGAGCCATTTTACCCCTCACAATCTTTGTCATAATATCAAGCATGCCAAAATCATAATTTCTATTCATATAATATTTAATAATTGATTTCCTATTTTATTTAGGGAAAATTATGCTGAGAAGTAGTTCTCTGTTTAGCCTAAAGCCACCTAAGAAGGAACTCACATTCACAGCCCAGGTTACTTTTCAAATTCATATTTCTCAACAGCTCTTTATTGACAAAAACAATAGAACTTGAATATTTTGTTGTTTAAACCAATTCTTGATTTTCATAATCTTGTAGTTCTCTTTATTGTTTATGTAGGCGGTTGGCATGATCTTCTGCTTTGTTTTTGGAGTGTTTTACCTTTTATCAGTGTTTTTCTTTTCCTTCCCCCCCCAAAGTTTAGAAAATTCATTGTATTAGCAGCTTTTATTCCAGAAACAAGTCATTCACAGTCTTGAGGACTTTTGCCATATGTTATCATTCCTAGATTACTATTTACCTATGTTTCAATTTAAGTATTGTAATTATATATCATTCTACCATATAAGAAAAACTATAGAGTATCCATGAAACAATACTTATATTTTTAAAGGCCTGATAAATTTTAAATCAACTGCATAACTGTTTAATAAGTGTTTCACTCTGCATGCAATCAAAAAGCAATTGACATATGAAAATTGCTAATTTGGGTAAGCAATTGGCTAAATAATTGGTCAAAATGAGATATTCTCTATCCTCTAGAACCTTACCTGCCTTCTTACAAAAAAAAAAAAAACTGGGATTCTGAGTTAACTAAATTACCTTAAACCAATACCAGTAGACATAAAGCATTGATTTGAAAATGCAAAATTAATCAAAGAGTTTGTTTGAATTACTCTTATAGGCCATATACAAATGCCCCAAATTCCACAACAATAAGTGATTGGGCCACCATTATTACAATCCTCTGAATATTTGCCTCATTCTCTATTTTGGAAGTTAATGTACATATGATATTAATTAGAAATTTTCTAGAAATTTTTAAGGTGTTCTATTAGTGCTAGTTTTTTTTAACAACCTGTCATTAATATGAAGATAATTGAAAATTCCTGAGAATTTATGTGTGAGTTTGAAGTACACAAGTAATGCCAAACATTTTTTTTAAACTTGAGAATTTTCTCTTGATATTTTGAATCATGTGTCATATTCTATGATTCACAATTTAAAATACACCATGGAAATTATACACTGAGTCATAATCCTTATATCATTTTGCTTGTTCAACAGAGGTTATTTTCTTTCATTAAAAAACCCTACTGAGGTAGAAATGACTTTATGAAATTTTAAATATGTTAATTACTTCAAAATTCAGCCTAAAATAACCTTACAGGGTTTTTAAAACTATTACTTTAAATTTTCATGATTTATCTCTGCTTCATCTTTGATAAGTGTTTCTTAAATAGCTGTCCTCATAAGATATGATTCTGCTTAAACACCAATTCATTCTAAGAGGCTTATGGTTTTTCCCTTGCTATGCTTGTGATGGAAAGATTTACCACCATTCCCTCCCCCCAAATAAATAAATCATAAGGTTATTAATCTTAAACTTAAAATGAAAAGTAAGGCCAAAAACATTTCCCTCTAGGAATGAATGTGCACTACAAATAGATGCAAACAGAGTAGAATAACAAGATGATTAAAGATTTGGTCACTTTAAAATATTACCTGAGGGGACTATATTTTAAGGTTGTTATGTGAATAGTACCTTAAGAAGAAAGGAATAAAATATCTGGGGAGAAAAAGTAAGAAAGGGAAACAGCAAAGAAAGACTCTTAAGTTATCATTCCTTTCATTTTTGTTTCTTAAAGTTTATGAAGGAAAAATGTGGAATTTAACCTTGAAGAGACCATTAATGTGATAATGACTTTTAAGTGATTGAATCAGTGATTTGAATCTCTCCATAATCCAGTAGCAAGAAAAAAGAGGAATTGTAGGTTTCTCTTTCCTTTTTTTTTTCCCTCTGCCAACTGGGCATTTCTTAAGTCTCTTTCTCAAAACCACAACAAGAATTAGGCCTAAGTGTTATAAGCTTAAATAGAGAGGGAAGGAAAAGTATTACAAGAGTTATCAAATTAACAAACATACTTACATATGTTCCAACAACACATTATTTAATTTATTTTCATCTATGATCACGTAGAAATCAGAAGAAACATTTGTAGCTTAATAAATAATTTAATTTCTTGAATTTCTATGTAACATATAAATTTATTTTTACAGGATATATAGAGAGCATACTCATAGAGAGCAACAGACTTATGAAACGACTATAAAACACAAATTATAATTCGAGTTTAAAATTTTTCATTTTTACACTTGTATTTGTCTATTTTCCTATTGCTAGTCAAAGCAAAACCAAATATATAATTGTTAAATATTCTAAGAAAAAAAGGAGTGCCTTCATCACCTACGCATGAGTTACATACATTCTAGATTGTACAAAATCAAAAGGGGATAAGCAAAACTAAAGGGAAACACTATGTAAAATGCACTTTTTACTGACTGTTGAACAGATCTGAGAGTGTCTGAGTTCAAAATATGACTTGAACACCAGCAGAGGAAAATGACTAAACCACTTTCCTATTGGGTTCCTTCAAACTCTGAAAATGTAAAAGTTTTTGTAATTCAATAGCAGATTATATGAACATACCTCCACTACTTTGGTGGAAAGAATACACTACGGATTCTAGTTAACAGGAACATATACTGCAAGGAATATGGACAACTGCCCATGTATCCTAATATTAAGATGTCTTCCTCCCAGTTGAGAATAAACCTAAAACACTCACATCTGATCTCCCCAAATTTAATTTGTCATTGACTAGTAAAGATAGATCCAAATTACTTTGCCACATATTCATGCACTATGTAATAATGTCATTTCACATTAAATCTTTTTTTTAAATGACACAGCATGCCCTTTGAAACTTAACATTATCTGGGTTATGAAGATTGAAATTTACACGACATCAATATTACATGTGGTACTCTGAAGTTCATGTGCAGTTTTTCAGATTCTACTCATTTAGTAGTGGAGGGAACACAGTGTGATGATTATTTTTAGAGTGATTGCTTTTGTTAGAAAGAGAATAGTTTTCAGGCTTATGGACTCTGGGAGATATATCAATGAAGGTAGTAAATGGTAGGAAAAAATAGTACCGTACTTACTTTAATGGAGAATTGAGAAACATGAGTTTGTCAGTGGACCCAGAGGCTATTTAGAGGTAAATTTACTAGTGAGCAGAAGGAATTGATACACACACACCCACACATATACATATTTATAAGATATATATAATATATATACACCTATATATATATATATTATATATATATATATATATATATATATATATATATATATATAATCTTACACATCTGTAATGGAGAAATTCTTTGTGTTCTGAGCCTGGAGTGAAGAAATGATACTGAATAGAAGATTGGAGTGACTACCTTTTTAGTCTTCATTTTCTACAGATGTGACTGAAATTTGATGATGACAAGGCACATAAGATTAATATTAGAATTAACTCATCACATCTTTGTCCTTATTTTATTCAAATTTAGTCAGTTCTTATAGCTCCTTATGGCACCACCTCAATTTATAACAGCATAAACTTTCACTTTGCTATGGATTACAAGTAAAAATTAAAACTTTAAATAACCACCACCTTACTTCAGTTTATTCTCAAAATTTTCTATATTGCCCCAAATTCATATCATAATTAATGAAACTGGTCAAGATTTAATTGTTGAAAGTCAAGTTACCTGTTCTAAATCTTTGCACAAAAGAGCTGGGTCTTTTTGGAAAGACACATCAAAAGGTTATTTATTCTCTTTGTATATTATATGAATTTCAGTTTTGTTGAAGGAAAGATGAGTAAACACAAACCATAAAGAAGATTAATAAATATGCTATCATTGCCAATTGCACAATTTTACCCCAAACTACCCTTTGAATAGGTGAAGAAATTAATAACTATCCCAATAATAGTAGTCAATTCTCATTTATCTGGGCATAAATATTCATCATGAAATTTTAGTTTACTATTCTCCCACAAAGAAAGGCTACACTGGAAGAGGAATTGCCTCTATTAGAAGAATAATAGTCATCCCCTGAATTTTCATGAAAGTAACAAATGATAGATATAACATGTCTACATGATATGTGGGTTTATATGAATTTTCCTGTATGAGACTATCCTCTAAATTCAAATAGTAGTAGCTTTTTAGGTGATAAGTGTCTTCAGATTCACACCCAGAAAAACAGGTTTATTGATTTTATCTGGAATTCCAAGGGCTTATTTCTTATAATCCTTTTGTAGATCCAAGGTATCCTCAAGTTTAAGGTCTATTATTAAGGACATCCAAAATTTGTAGGTTACTTTCTTTGTTCAGAATAATCAAGGGGCAGGATTCAAGAGAAGGCAAGGAATAGCCTCTGCTTCCATTGACAAGTTTCTCCTTTTAAGGAGCCCAGTTGCATCAGCATCTTTTTGTAATGACTGCATATGCTGTTAGAATTTTTTTTTTCCCCAAAAGGGTATATAGGTCTGTAGGTGGGATTTCTAACTTATTTAATAATATTTTACCTATATTAATTAACTACATCAATAGTGGTATTAAGGGCCAAGCTAGTTCAGACAATAAAGGATTTTCTTCTTTCATGTCTGTGTATTCTTTTAGTTCTATTAAGTCACTTTGCTGGTACAATGTCAATACTATCCTTTGAATTTTAATAAGCTTTTTTTCTGGGACTAATGATTATAAACTAAAACTATTTTTTTTTAAAAAAAGACATTAAGCACAAGATAAAAAATACCCCTAAAATAGGGAGAACTTGTGTATCATTCCAGAATCAGAAAATACTTCACAAATTTATGAATGAATGTTTTCCTAGAAATGGTGATATCAATTTACATAAATTGTATCTGAAAAGGACTATTCTAGGATAATCAAAACTTAGAGTTTAGGAGCTGGCTGTCAGTTAATATTTGCTCTTGTTAAAAAATGATTAATAATATTGAAATATGGAAGAAACCAGCATCTATATATTTAAGATTAAGTCAGTAGGGTCCAATACATATAGTATGAACAAAATAATAAACACAAAATCATTAACTATTTGAACAATCAGGTGTTTAGCTATAGAAATGTAGTAGGTTCGTGACTCTTAACTATGTCTTGGATTTCATAGAATTGATCTAAACTTAAATCAGCTGGCTACACAAGATACAAATATCTTCTCTGCCCACAGAAGACCTAAGAAATGGGGTACAAATTAAATAATAAAAGATTTGAGCACCAGAATAAAGGGTTGGACGCTCATAAGCAGCAAGTTGAGGTTACACTAAAGAACCAGATGGACTTTTGAATCCGTATGTATCATTCAGAGCCCAAGCGGCGATTGATGAAAAACAGGCAATACCAAACGTCACACATGACCAAGTCTGGAAGTCCATTCTCTTCCCCAGCTTGGCTAACATATTCACATTTGCAATTGTGTTTTTACAACTAGAATATTCTTATCCCCCAGAACCCCACCAAAAAAAAAAAAAAAAAGAGAGAAGGATGAAACCTAAGCACTAGGGGAAATACATTTTTTCTCATTTTATTGTGAGTTCTAACAGAACTTTTGTTAAACATAGAGCACGTGAACACATGACAGTTTCCTTCATTTGTTCTCATATGGAGCTGATAGAAGAATACTTGGGAGGAATGTTTCTAAATCCATAGATAGCTTCTTTTGCATTTATTTCATTTTTTAAATATGACAAAGCATTAGAGGAAAAAAAAAGTTCCTTAAGTTGTGAGAATATCAAATATTACCCATCAATCCCTGAATCATGCTATTCAAAGTGCTTAAATCTACGCTAAAAATAGAACAAAAAAATGTACTCCCAATGCAGCTAAATTAACACCTATGGATGCCTAAAATATGACTGTGATCTGATTACTTCCTCTACATTTATTCCACACTTCCATCGTGCACATAAAAAAAATAAAAAAAAAATAAAAAGTTTCAAAAAAACCCCAAAGAATTAAACCAGGCCATTGCCACATTTACAGTTTTCTGAGCAGTGGGGGAGTTTGGAATCCAGTCCAATGAGGTTCACTGCCACCAGTCCCTGACAGGTGTCCATAATACAAAGTAAACAATGGCCTTCTCCAATTCTGAACATAACCCAATGTGCAAAGCTGACCTTAAAGTTTTATGTGTCCTTGTAGCTTCAGTTCTGGTTTGTGAAAATGTGACACGGATCCAAGGGAGCACAGGAATAAAGACAGATTTGTAGAGAAGGACCCAGGCAAGTTGTCAGGGAAGTAAACATTTTTTAAGCAAATAAAAATCAATGCACATCCTAAGACTCCTTTACCTTGTCAAACAGATACTGGGACCTTTGCACTGTTATAAAATGCTTATACTCATCTCTCACACGTTTGCAGTTCTATCTTACCCTCCCCAATGAACTCTATTGCAGTTTACACTTATTCTTTTTTTGTGGCCAACTCACAACTCACACCAAACTGTAGAATTGTTTTCTCATTATATGGTGGTAGGAATAAAGCAAATGTACAATAGTCACTACACGAGTCCACAGATGATGACTGGGATGGAAGTTCCTTTGATGAATCACTAAAGTAATGTTTAAGTTCTATTATCTGTTTCTGTCACATTGATTTTTGTAAAACTAAAAGCTACATAGGTAATATTTCCTTTTAACAATTCTGTTCTCTGTAGGTTCTTTTGTGATTGATTTTACATCATTCTTAACATGAATATGAATTAGCTGCTTATATCATCAATTTCAAACATAAAGCTAAGTGGTAAGTGATGAATTTCCTGGGAGCATCAGCTTTCTATTTCTGAATGATATAATCATATAGCTAAAATAAAATTAATTCTTTATACAGTAAAATTAATTATTTTAAATACTTTCTGATCTAATTTAAAAACTATCTTTTGTAAATAATGTTTACTTTGAAAATACTGATCTCTGTTGTTATTCATATGTTTGACCTCCTGAGTTCTTATTTAAACACCTTATATTAATATGTGTTGCTTATTCACAAACTGAAACCAAACACTTAGTCCTGAATGTAGCCTTAAATATTAAACACAAGTGAGTTAACATTTAAATACAAGGGGACCCACAATAAGATTCACAGATTTTCTCTGACTCTTTAGAAAATAACATTTTGTATAATACAAGGTGACAAAACATATTTGATGACACATCCTGTTCTTCCCTTTGGTTTGAAAGCCTTCAATGTAAATTTCATTTTGACTTGCCTTGATTCACCCTTTTGAGTTAACTTGCCTGGCATTTGCACATAATCTCATTTGCAGAAAAATTATAGCGGGAAAAGAGGAAGTAGAATATTAAACAAAAACAGCCACAAACACATTCATGCCTTTCCAGGAAGTGATCAAATATAGGGCTTGATTTTTTTGTTTTTTTTGTTTTTTGTGTGTTTTTTTGTGTGTTTTTTTTGTTTGTTTTGTTTTGCTGTTTCATATATATTTATATTTATATTTATATTTATATATATATATATATAAGGGTACATCAACTCATTTAAAAAACAGAAACAACACTCTCCCTCATTTTCATGCCCTCGAACTTCTCTTCTTAGCACTCTGTAGTGGTCACTGTCAAGTGACTAGCACGCCTTTGGGTCTAGAGTGTATTCTGAAGAGCAGTGAATTAAATGTTAAGACAGTTAGACCCACCCCCACCCCTCTGCAGAGTTTACACATCATGCTGCCATTAGAAGGGTAGAGGAGGGGAATGAGGTGGGACAAGGAAGAGATTCAGGGCCCTGACAGGTAGGCCCTCCTATGAACAAGTGTTCTTCTCTCTCTCTCTCTCTCTTGTTTTTCACAAATGGCAATGCTGGCGTTCATTGCACTGCTCTCTGAAGGCCGACGTGGCCCAGCTGATCCTAGGCAGAACTCGAGAGAGGATCCGGTGCTCCTTGTCCCATCAGATAGATTTGTCCAAGCACCCCAAGGAAATGTTAAAAGCAAAATAAAAATTTAAAAAAGGAAATAAAAACCCATTCTAAAACTAAACTAATGAAGCAAAAAAGGGTTTTCTACCTATACATCAGTCTCTTCTTTAAAAAAAATGTAAATTTACAAATTCCAATGACATATAAAACAAAGTCAAAAAATGTAATGGTAAGAGACATGGTAAAACAGGAAGACACTGATGCTACAAAGAAATTCCAAAAAACATATGTACAAGACCCTGTTTTTCCTCGTGTTCTAGAGATTGTAATGCATGTTTTTAACAGCAGCAGTCGAGGATTTAGTTCCAGGCACTGGACTGCAGATTCCGCTCAAACTCCCAGGAATGGGATGTCCCTTGCTTTTCTGTCACCAAATTACACTGGATATACTGGTCTCCCTTGGCAACAGTGGCAGGATGGCACTGTTTGTGTGGGCCTCATCTGGATTCTGCTCCCTGCTTGATTTTGTCTGTGGCCGCTGCCCGTTGATGAGTGTCATAGGGATGTTACAGTAGGTATGCTGATTTCCTATGGAGGTAAGAGGCAGGGTGCCAGTAGGAGGTACGTCGTACTCATAGCTTCGGTAGTAGTGTTTCTGACGCATTTGCGAATGGTACGTGTTGTGAAAGGTAGAACGGAGATCTGGATGGGCAGTGGCTAGAGCTGTGGAAGTGGCTGCGGCCATGGAAATGGCAGAGACAGTCTGCAGCTCCCCAAAAGGCCCCTGCTCACTGACATCTAAAGCCTGCTCGTGTGTAATGGGTTCTATCCTCTTAAAAGGCATCTCATACTGTAAACGTTTCCAGAACTTAGAGTTCAATTTGTTGCATTTTGGTCCATGCCATTTAATAACTGTCAGGAGCTTGATGGTGTGCTTGAGGGCCTCCACCTCCTGGTAGTTCATAATTCCTCGTAGCTCACTGCATTCAATTAGTATCACTTTAATTTCTCCAGTCACAAGCATATTTCGAAGTCTGGTCTCCAGTTCAAAGATGCTCCAGCCCCTTCTAACTACGTAATTTGGGGTCATGACAATGATCAGCCGCTTGCTTTGATCTACACATCTTGCCACATCTTCAATGTATGCTAGAAAGAGAAAATAATGTATAAGAATGAACAAGCTAATCATTTGGTCCAGAAAACCCTGGTAAATTCTCTAGTTACATGAGGATTGCCATTTGTTGGGAAACACTTTGAGAAGATGAAAATAGCCAATCATCACTTTGAAGAGAGCTTGGGCCTTACATCTTGTAATGTTTGAAGTATTTCTCCCAGATACAAATATTTCATTTGATTTCATCAAGGCTCATAGAAGGAGATGCTTTAGAGAATAATTAAGCATCTTCTCTGTGGTATCAAAACTTAAATTTCATATGAATGCACAAAGACATTTCCTTTTTCAGAAACTAGTAGATACAATTTTTGAAGTCAAGAACCCCAAATTAAAACTCTATGCAAAAAGTAATGATGCAAACAAATTATGCAAATGAAAACACTAACTTACTTCCAGTTGGGATTAAATCTCTATCTGGTATAAACAACTTATATCCATAATGTTTTTCAAGCATATCAGGTAGAATTTCAAGGGCAAAACGTTCTTCTTCCCCAGTCTCTTGATTCCACTGGTCAGGATCCACTTTGGTATATGATAGGTAAGCATCATAATCTTTATTATCTGTTAAAAATACAGATACAGAGTAAAGTTGAATTCAGTACAAAGAAAATATTAGAACATAAAAAACAATCATTTATTTTCATAAACACCTTCAAATGTCTCATTCCTGGAAAACAAATTGGGAAGCCTTCATTAATTTTATTAAGTGTTCAATAAAACCAAATATTCTGGGACTAGTTTGGAAGTAGAAGGGGTCATATTTTGATTTTTGTTGTTGTTGTGAAAATAGTAGGAGGAAAATCAGTGAAAAGAGTAATGAGGACTGGAGGTGTAACTCAGTGGTATAGCAAGTATGTAACATGCACAAACCCTGGGTTTCATTTCCAGCAAATGCAAAAAAAATACATATAATGAGATGCTGACTTCTATCATTTTTGATGCATAGAGTATAAGAAATATTTACTGTTTATAAAAACTGCATGTTTGAATAGTAGTATGCTCTTATTGTAGATATTACATTCTTACATTCAACCAATCCTGTCTTTGGTTATTTAACCCTGTTGGAAGAGAGAGAGAGAGAGAGAGAGAGAGAGAGAGAGAGAGAGAGAGAGAGAGAGAGAGA
>NW_026000249.1:18533943-18547332 GCF_001458135.2 Marmota marmota marmota | reverse complement strand
TTCTCTCTCTACCCCCTCTACTGTCATTCATTTCTCCCAGGAAAATAAGTTTAATTCTTATAGTCAGATAATCTTGAGCCATGTGAGAAGTGGAAAGTTCAGTGGTCCATTTTCAGAATATAGTATTTAGCCTTAAGTGGGATATTAAGATCCAATCATAGGTGTTTTGAGCTTCCCAATCTTTATCCTATCATAGCCATTTTAACTGTAGCCCTTCCTTTTGCCTGCCCCAATTTTAAATTTAGCCAGTTGTGTAGATTGTAATCCCAAATTCCTCCTATCAGAGCAGAGGACAGTGATGGCTTAGGGATAAAAACAAGTGGACTGCCCACCCAAGTGTTCTTGCTTGCCAGACTTTGTTCAGTAGCACACCCTTCTAACAGAAGTCAAGTTTTCCTTGCTGAGCTAGTTTGAAGCAGTGTTTCATTCTTTGGCACCCTGGTATTTCTAACAGCTGTCTAGAAATCATTCTATGATTACAATTTTCAGGGCAAACTGAGAAAACTGATTAATACACTGAAAGTTAAAACAGGTATCTAAGAAGCTAACAATGCCACTATAGGAACCCTGGTAGAAAACTTTACACTATTGAAGATTTCTTTTTTTAAAGCAGCTTTTAGGGAAAAAAAAGTTTTAGAAAATAGTAACCATCCAAAATGTGTTATATTTTGGTATTTCCTCTATTCTTTGTTCAAGATATAATTGCACATATGATAGATTACATTCAATTTTCACCAGAAAATATTATGTTTGGCATAGGAAGGCTTTGTCTATAGGCCAGAGTCAGTCTAAAATGGCACCATGTGCTGATGCAAACACTTTAGTTGAGTAAGCAATCATAGCACATAATAAAGAAGTATATCATTTGGGATTAATATTTAGTTAAAATACTCATTCTATAGCTATTCCCATGCATTTCCTATAAAATATAAATTTTTCTTTTCAATATAGGTCAGGTGATTCCAGTCTAGTAGAAAATAGATAAATCAATAGTCTATTTTTATGGGATAAATGTGTTACTAGGAGTAGTACAGGTATCACAGGCCAAAGAGAGTACTTTGTAAGTCAGAATAATATTATTTTGTGCATATAATACTTTTTTTGTGGGAAGTTTCTTTTTTTAAGCTTGCCCCCTAAACACTACAAAGTGTTGAAGCTCTTCTAAATCTGGGGTGTGTTCTAGTTAGATTCTTATTCTTTGCCCTTTGTCTTCTCTAGGATTAAAAATAACATGCTTACAACATAACAAGCTTCCTATCCCAAGTTCTGTTCTTCACCTTTTATTTAATTTTCATTTTAATAGTAAAACATCTCACTGCTTTAGTGTTTAAACCTAAGGTGCAAGTTCTATTTACTTTCTTTTTTTGCTAGTCATTTCAAAGCTATTCATTAGTACAAAGAGTCTATGTTCGATTTCCTTCCTAGGTTAAGCTCAGTTCATTTGTCAGCTGTTATATTTTACCCAATTTTCACTTTCTTTCTCTGTATGGATAATAAGAATAGAAAATGGTCATGGTCCCCAATTAAGGGGACCTTCCTGGACTACCTGGTAAAAACATCAACGGACCCATCAAGACCTTTTTCATATGCAAAGACTCCTTTGTCTCAGAGTCTACAAAAATGCTAGGTGGGATGAATCTAGTTACAGGAAAGATTAAAACTCAAGGCTAAAGAACACAGTTCATGATTTTGGTACTTTTTCAATGCCTGTTTAACATAGATTTTGATCAATTCTCATACCCCAAAAAACTATATAAGCCCTTGAGCTAGCATGCTAAAATGGATTTTCCTGCTCTCAGGTGCCCTCTTGCATTCATTTTTCTTCTCACTGAAATAAATACTGTTCTATTTACTCTTCCCTTCTGTTATTGTCCATGGATTTTATTCTTCAAATTTTTGAGACAAGAACCCAGAGATAAATTGGTGAAGCAGAGAATCTAGTTTCATCTCAAATCTTCAGTTTCAAATTCAGCCACCAAATTTATCTTTCCAAACTAATCAAAACTTATGGAAGCTCAAAATCTCTATGGCTACCCATTGATTGTATAAATATTCAACAACTAAATCTGTAGTTTGGTTTCCTTTAAATTGAGTCTGATTTCCCTCAGTCAGAGGTGATCTCTTTTCAAATTTAGTATATCATTGTGTTCTTTATCTTATTTTCTCCTTTAGACTTTATGACTCTTGTCTCAGACATGTAAGTAGGGATAGATAAGATGCTCAAATATACTTGTTGAAAAAATGAATGAATTGTCTTTCATTTGGGCCATATGTGACACATACTGTGTCTAGTTTCAAGAATTTTTAAATATCTGGCCATTTCTCAGGACATATGGCTTTGGATATGTAGATTCCATGGTGCCCAGACTTTTCAAGAAATTGCTAAGAGCTGTGGGGGTTAGAGGTTAGCAAGGTTCCTTTGGACCTTTCGGAGTAGTCTTGAAGTATGGCTCAATATGGTTCCAAAAAATCCAAAAGACCTATGGCCCATGTCAATGCCACTAGGAATGTGTTTTTTAGACTGGAGCACAAATGACAAACATTTGGAAGACTTGATAAAACATAGATTTCTGTGTACCCCTTCCAGTGTTTCTCATTCAGTATTTGTAAGTCTTGAGAAACTGCATTTATAACAAGCTCCCAAGAGATGCTTCTGCTGGTCCAACGATTATACTTTGAGGATCTTTGTTGTAGAACAGAGTATAGACATGCAGAGATCTTGATGACATCAAGCAACTGCAGTCAGCTTTAAGGTAATTGAGCAGAGCACCATAAACAATGAACCTTGCCCTCTTAGCTCCATTAGAAATGCTTTTTTTAAATTTAATTACCATCCACCAGTATTTTAATTTCACTGACTAAATGAATAAAAGGCTTAAACATAGATTGTTACCATACTTTTAATCTCTTACTAGGAAAAGCACAATTCAGCCGAGAAATAAATTTGGAGAGATCTTTTTATCTTCAGAGACTATTTTAACTGGCATAAGATAGGTTTGGTTTCTCTTGCCATCTAGGTATTAGATGGAAGCTCTTACCTTATGTGTACACAAAGATGTATGTTATCTCTCTCTCTCTCTCTCTCTCTCTCTCTGTCTCTGTCTTTTTTTTATTAGTTACACATGACAGTACAATGATCTTGACAATTCATACATTTGAATCAGATGGGATATAATTTCTCATTTTTCTGATTATACAGGTTGCAGAATCACATTGGCCATACAGTCTCCTGTATACCCACAGCAATAATAATGTCTATTTTATTCTGCTGCCCTTCCTATCCCCCCTTCCCCTCCCCTCCTATCACTTCTCTCTCTACCCAATCTAATGTGACACACTTTTTTTTCCTTCTCACAACATCATACATGTATTCTGTATTACAGTGAGGGTCTCCTACCATCTTCCTTGCAATTCCCCTTCTCCCTCCTTTTTCCTCCCACCTCTCTTCCCTATTTACTGGTAATGTTTGAAATGTTTTTAATACAGATGGCATACAATAAAAACAAAATAGATAAAAAATCCACATTTTGTTCAAAAAGGGAGCCAGATGTGGTGGGGCATACCTGCAATCACAGTGTCTTGGGAGACTGAGGCAGAAGAATACTTCCCAGGAGTTTGAGGCCAGACCAGGCAATATAGTGAAACCCTATCTCAAAAAGGGGGAGGGGAATATATTCTTGTCTAGACTAATATATAAAGTGACTACATTAATGTTAAATGAACTTTGGGAATTGATGCCATGGCCTCAGTCAGTTTGCTATCACTTCATGTCATCTAGATGAATTTACAGTATTTAAGCTTATAACTCCTAGTTAGAAAGGAGTTATTTGCAAGCATTATCATGCTGGCAGAAATCCCCTTTGCAAGAATCCATGGCACCATCTTCAAATAAATGGGATGCTTGATTGATATCTAATTTCTATCTTTCTCTAGAGTCTATGTCAGTGTAGTAATGGGTTAGGCGTTTATTTACCACCAGAAGCAAAACCCTGATTTGTAAGTTGTCAGACAGGAAATACAGTGCCAGATACCATACTAAATTCAGCAATGTTTTCTGACTCAAAATCATATGGATTCCAAGGTCTCATCTATTTTCACAATTGGCATCTGAATATGCATCATGGATAATATTTCTGAGGTTGTTTTTGACATCTGTATGAGCATATTTTGACAAATCTTAATGTGTATGAGCTTCAAGTGTCTAGTGAAACTTTGAAAAAGTTAGCAGTTTCATTACTATAAAAACCAAAATTAACCAGGTATGGTGGCGCATGTTTGTAATCCCAGTAGCTCTGGAGGCTGAGGCAGGAGGATCACGCATTCATGCCAGCCTCAGCAATGACGAGGTGCCAAACAACTCAGTGAGACCCTGTCTCTAAATAAAATATAAAATAGGGCTGGGGATGTGGCTCAGTGGCTGAATGCCCCTAAGTTCAATCTCTAGTTCCCCCCCACCAAAAAAAAATACCCACCAAAATTATACTAATATTTTTAAGGGACAGTGCTATGATCATTTAAATTAAGCTTTGGTTTATAAACAGCTTAAAAATTATCATATAGTGGACAAGTTTTTTTCTTATTTTCTAATTTCACCTAACAACTATAATTTGGTTCACTGAAGAGGTAGAAAAACAGCAGCTGGTAGATAATTCTTTGAAATAATTCTTCATAATCTCAAATATAGTTATTAAGTTAACTCTTCATGATTTTCAAGTGATTCTGACTGAGTTGTCTCACCCCACAAAAAGTCAAAACAAACAAATAAAAAACAGAAAATACACAAAATACCTGAGATCAAAATCAATCAATTTCTATCTATCTATCTATCTATCTATCTATCTATCTATCTAAAGTCAAACAGGTCCTTCAGATTTTATTCATTACATTGACTGAAATGACTACTGGCTTTTGTCACTGTTTTATAAGAAAATGTTTTTGAGGGGAGAAAAGGAAGTTTAGACTGTATGGAGTTAATAAATAAAACAACGAATTTAAAATATTATTAAGAAGGCTAGGGGTGATGGCATGCATTTTAGTCCCAGCTACTCAGAAGGCTGAGGCAGAAGGATCACTTGGGCCCAGGAGTTCAAGACCAGACTTAGAGACACAGCAAGACTCCATCTCAAAAAAAAAAAAATCTTATTAAGAAATCTTAATGGGGGTAGGCAAATTGAAACTGTTTTAGGAATTCAAAAAAGAATTGAGAAAGGTTATAAATAAAGACATATTTCTTTTTAACATATGAAAAGATATTAACCTCAATGCTCTTTAGGAGGATTGAGAAGTCAAGGGATTCATGCATGTTTTAGAATAACATAGCATTTAAAAATATCAGAAAATGTAATTTGACAGCTCCCTTTTCAAGATGAGAGTGGTGGTTATATTGGATCTGGGGTACAGAAGAGATTTACTGACAATAGAAATAGTTTGAGATTGACATCCAGGTCTTCAGTAGCTTTTAACCTTTAAACACCTATTGAATAGTTGTCAGATGTTATTGGCAGCTGGCCATATCTTTTTTATTCTCAAATATTTATAAGTCACATAAGTGAAATTGACTAGTGACAAAAGCCAACATTCAGCAAATGGGTTACCAAATGAGAATGGAGGACTCAAAGATATATTGTGTATTTTATCTTGAAAGCTTATTGTGTATGTTTAGGCATAGCATGTTAGCTTAAAAAACTGTGATAATTAGAAATTATCATTTATATAATTTGAATAAATAAGACTTTTAGGAAAGTAAGCCTCATTCTTTCTCATGTCTCAGATTTGCTTTCATATACTTTCTCACATTTCTAAGGCATAGTTTTTCAAATAAAAAAACTTTGTATAGCTAAATCATATTTATTTGAATGAACATGCATTAAATATATATTCTTTATATTTTGATTTTATGATTATTGGATGTGATTATTGAAAGAGTGAAAAAGTTTCATTCATTTTTTCAGTGCTGGTATTTGAACATAGAACCTCAGACATGTTAGGCAAGCACTCGTACTTTCACTTGCTTTTAATTTCACTTGTGTCATGACAATCACTGACAATTGTATTCTAAAATAAAAGTGCTTGAATTGCACATTTTAAAGCTATACAATAATGTTCAGTTTACATGTTGTGCCATTTGGTACTTTTCTGGACTATTTTAATTCATAAGGAATCAAACACTTGAATATGACACTAATTAAAATATTTATGGCTGGGTATGGTGGCACACACCTGTTATCCCAGAGATTCACAGAAGGATCACAGGTTCTAGACCAGCCTCAGCAACTAGTGAGGCCCTAAGCAACTTGGGGAGACTCTGTCTCAAAATAGAAAATAAGGGGGGTTGGGGATATAGCTGAGTGGTTGAGCACCCCTGGGTTCAATCCCTGGTAATAAAAAATATATGGTGTGACATAATGGAAAAAAAGTAGCAAAGCTCAAATCCTGACTTGATGTCATATTTCTTTATATTTAAAATAGTACCTTGGGGGGCTAAGAGTATAGCTTAGTGGTAGTGCACTTGTCCACCATGCAAGAGGTCCTTGGTTCAAACCCCAATTATTCCAAAAATAAGAGAAAACAGCATATCTTCCTGAAGCTATCCAGGGGAAAATGAATCCTTATAACAACAAAATGCCCAGCCCCAAAGAGTCATTTGTTAGATATTAATTTCCTTCCCTTGCTTCCTTAAGAGGGCAGTAGGTAACAGATTAGAATCCTTAAGAGGGTAAGAGGTAGCAGAATAGTACAGGAAGCAGAGTATTTGCCATTAAAAAAAGGCTAGATTCTTACCATTTAATAATAATCATATACCAAAAAGAACTATATGTCACTCCTTCTGGAATTCAAAAACTCATCTAGGTTGTTCCTGTGTATGCAATTTATTTAATCACCACCACCAATATATTTTTTTTTAAATCCAGAGAAATAAAACCCCAAGCCCTATAGTTTCTACATGATTTACAGAAATGCTGTGTCTCACTGATGGACACGAGGACAATAATTTCTGAATCAATGAATAAAGAGTAACCTTGTAATGGAAAAAGAAAGAAAAATAAACTGTACAGCCTAAGATTATATCAATGCCAATTTGTTTCATATACCTGAAATGAAACAGATGTTCACATTTTCTGAGGGTGGGGGTGTAGATTATAAAAGATTGCTCTAACTCATTTTGTTCAATACTTGTAATAACTCCCAATGTCAGGCTAGGAGATCTATTCCTTCATCTTTAAAATAGAAATCGTGTTAGTTATTATAATGTTCTTATAAGTTTGCCCTGCTGTCATTATGAGTAAGCATGCCCTGGATACCCCACAGGCAGAGAGAGAAAAACAACAACAACCAAAAAAATATCCCCATACTATACTCTGGGAAAAACAAACATAAAGCAGGGTTACAAGCTTTTAAATAAAGCTGGAAGGGATACTCCAGGCAGAGGCATGGAGGAGCAAAGAAGCTCATGTTTTTTTGATGTTTGTATTTTCTTTTTAATTATTCCAGCACAGACTGTGGTACTGTGTTTTTATAAGTTCTACTCTAGAGACAATAGGTTGCCCTTATCAGGATGGTCAGCTAGTATTTAATTAGAAAAAGGCAGCACCTACAAGCATTTAAACTATCTTTATTTCTGATTTTAAAAAAAGAGATATTTTGGTAATTAGCATGATATACATTAGAAATTGGGTTTCATTGTTAAAATTAGTAAATTTATTAAGCATAAGATCTTTGAAATAGTCTCTCCAGGGTGAAATCAGTGCTAATTAAGATATGGATTACTTAATTTAGAAACACACACCTCATCTATAAGAATCTACCAGGGTCAGTAGCCTGCCCTCTTGGGAAAACTCTTTTAGTTTTAAGTCCACAATGGTCCTGTTACCTGATGAGGAATATTTTTGGATGACATTGGATGGAATGCCTGATCCTACCCCTGGAGTACTGCCACATTTGCCACAGAAAATTTCTTGCAAGGTTTGCATGAACTCCCCCCCCCACACACACACACACTACAGGGTAGGAATTTCTTCAACTTTAAGGATCGGTTATATGCCTATTTGTTAATAAGTATATATGTAGCAGAACTTGTCCAATCAATTTTTCATTTTATTATGGAATCAAGATGATGACAGAGTAGCTAACCTTTTCCTAATCCTTAATGATTATGGTTACCTCATTTAGCTAAAAGAATTTGAGAATTATGCATAATTACATTGTCTTAAGTTAGTTCTCAACAGCTGTGTTTGTCCAAAAACCAACATCTCACTGTAATTGGAATGGTGTGTGTTCAGATCCCATGGGAGTGGCAATGATGCACAGGGAAGTTTGGCCACCCTTAGCAACTGCTTTTGAGCTAAGAAGACTGGATTTATTCTGGAAGGCAAAATGGGCCTTTTTTTTTTTAAATTTTGGGGGGCATTTAAAAAATTCTGTCAGAATGTGAAGGGTAAGTAGGGGCTCAAGAATGATAGCAAGAAGAGGTTGTAGGAGGCTTAGGCAGAATTATAATTAAGGGTAAGGAAAAAAGGGGGTGCAGCTTCAAGAGGTGCAATTTACTGACCTTGAAACTAATTGGAAATGGCAGGTGAGGAGAAAGTATGGCCAGTGAGGTAACAGATGGTGAAAAAACCAAGCAATGAAATTCAGGACAATGAGAAATGAGTTATGGGAGGGGAGCAGGTAATATAAAAGCAGGGTTTGGGATCTTTCTTGGTAGAAATAACCAGTAACTAGAAAAAATTAAACTGAAATAGCAGAACTGGAAGCAGGACTTTTAGATTTAGGAATTATGGGTTTACAAATGTAATTAAAGATAGAATGTTGGACTTGGGTTGTGGCTCAGAGGCAAAGCGCTTGCCTGGCGTGCATGAGGCACTGGGTTCTATCCTTAGCACCACATAAAATAAAGTTATTGTGTCCACATATAACTAAAAATAAATATTTAAAAAAGATAGAATGATAATGTGATCCAAAAAGTTGAGTGTTGTCACGTTAGAAGAGAATTGGTAAGGCCTGAACCCAGGGGAAACAATAAAATGTAAGGTTATATAGAGGAGAAGCAAGCAGATATGTGAATAAACCAAGAAATTAAAGCATATTCTATCTCAGAAACATGTCAGAATTCTTCTATATCAAAATCTTTCTGATACAGAACTGATATAATCAATTAACACTCATTAGAACAACTTGATAGCAACTGACTGAATGTGCCCCAAATACCAAATACTCCATTTTCCATCTGATACAATGGCAGCAATTCTTGGGATTAAGAGTCATTTCTAGTTGTATGATTATTAATGATAAACATAACATTTGTTATTCAATAAATATTCAATGGATCTGTTATTATAATCAATCACTGCATTAGGCCATCACTTCAAATTATTAGCTAAAGTTTGTATGCGTGTGTGCACACGTGTGTGTGTGTGTGTGTGTGTGTGTGTGTGTGTGTGTCTGGTTCTGGGGATTGTCCCAAGAACCTTGTGTTACCTACAAAAGTGCTCTGCCGACACAGAGCTACACCCCAGCTTCCTATTAGCTAAACTTTGTTTCCTTGTTCTTCTTCATACCTTTTGCTTTTCGTTACTTCCAAGAAAATTTTATGAAATTCCCCTTTCAGGAGAGGTAAAACTGATAGAATGGCCAAGAATAAAGAGCTTTGACCTCTGAATTACATATTTAAAAAGTGAGACAATAATCTGAACAGTCTGTTCTTCTTAATAGTTCTCCCCTCTTTGGAAGAGAAAAAGACTTGTAGGAGAGCTAGGAACCATGTGGATTTGATGATGTCAGAGAAGCTTTCCACCACTGGAAGCATATGCCATTATTAAATCATAATAGTATGTGTAGAAGGATATAAAGGGATGTGATTAAGGTATAGAGGTTGCCTGGGTTTCTGAGAAGGACTCAAGGTCACAGGGAGGGCAAGGCGCTAATAGAATCTCCTATAGTCTGAGGCAGAATCTGTAAATAGAAAGGATTTGTGATCTTTTCCTCAGGGATTGTCTTGGGAAACTACTTTTTAGAGAAATTCTGCACACAACATGGGATGTGCATGTTAATGAGGCTATGCCTAAGGGGATGATTTTTTTTTTTAAACAGGGATATGGGTTTGCAATGTAGCAGAGTTTATGGTGCTAGAAATACATGTAAGCATGTCTGAAATTTCCAATGGAATAAAGTCTGAACAAGTGTGTGAAGCTTGTGTCTGGAAACTACAGCAAAGATTTTGGTCTTGAGTAACCAGGGCTCAGTCCAAAGAACTGGTGGGAGTATCTCAAATAAGACAGACGGTGTAGGCACCAGAGGCCTTTCCCCTTTACCAGAAAGCTGTATGTGAGTTCCCTAGAAATGGGTTTCTTGAGGGAAAAGGGAAGGAGAAGGGAAATGGAAAATCTCAATTTAAAACTCAATGTTAACACATAAGAAGCTGAATTCTAAATCAGAACTGACAGTTATCTTGGGGTTGCAAGGTGATAAGATTTTATTTGTTTGTTTATTTATTTTGCTATTGCTGGAAATGAGAATTTGAGAGCCAAGTTGGATACATTTAGATGACTAAAGAATTAGAGAAATGTGATTGTGTGTGTGTGTGTGTGTGTGTATGTGGTGCTGGACATTGAACCCAGGACCTTGTGCAAGTGAGGCAAGCAATTTACCGACTGAACTATATCCTGAACTCTAGAAATATGAAATTTATGTATGCCTGACTTTTGTTAAGATGTAGATTTTGAACTTACACATTATGGTTATTATCGTATTATGGTTCTGAAGGAACAATGTTTCTGAAAGTTCGACAGGTCAGATGAGATGCAGCAGGATAGAGTTAAGAATGAGGTTCTGTTCATTTCAGCTGGAGAATGTCTACTTTTAATACAAGGAGGGTGCTCATATCATTGCACTTGTAGTAAGACTTGCTCCTCTAAAAGACATTTGAAGGTGAGTGTGGTGGTGTACACCTGTAATCCCAACAACTCAGGAGGCTAAGGCAGGAGGAGCACAACTTATCCAGGGGCTAAACAACTTAATGGGACCCTGTCTCANTATATATATAAAGGGGCTAGGCATGTAGCTCAATGGTTAAGTACTCTTGGGTTCAATCCCTGGTCCAAAAAAAGAAAAAAAAAAGAACAAGCACTGCCTTGACACTCTTTGCTTCCCCCTTCCTTTTAAGGGGATTATTTGTGCATTAACCTTATCTAGATGATAATTAATTTAATTATATTAGTTTTCTTTGAGTCTAGTGCATTCACAGTAGCATGTCAAGGAAAACCCTTCTAGTTAGATCCCTGATAGTGCATTCAACATGACCCTAGGGAGAAGGTTCTAACAAATTCTAAGGCATTTATTAGCAAAATTAGCTTTCTGGGAGATCCTTCTCATCTACTAGAATATTATTTGTTAATGTATCCTTGCTATATTTTTTTTTTGTTTAAAACACAAGAAAGTCTGAGAACTCAACAGCTTCAGAATAGCAGTGAAATCTAATAAGCAGGATCCCCAAAGGAATGTTCAAATTAGGGTTAGTAGACAAAGTAAAACTTGTCTACAAAATCTGCTTTTTTCCCAATATCTTCTATTGTCCAAATTGTTCAAATGACAAGAGATCTTTAGATGATGCCGAACACACCAAATTTGAAAAGAAAAAAAAAATAAGATGGGGATTCAGTATTCAATAAAATAAAGGATTTGAAAACAGACTTATTTTCAAATCCCACCCTGGCCACTTACAGTAATACTTGTATTATCATCTTAAGTAAGTTATTTAACCTCTGGAAGACTCAGTTGCCTTATCAGTAAAATGGAGATTATAATATTGACCTTAGAATTTATGTGAGGCTTAGCAAGGATGATTTGAAGAATGTCTAACACCCTGCTTGGTATGCTCATCCAACAATAGCTCTGACATTGACAATTTTCTCACATCTCTTTGAAGCAGTAGCAAAGAAAACTAATAATCTATGTGAATAGCCAAGACAGTTAGAAACAGGGAACAACTAGGCAAGCCATCACTTAAAACAAACAAACAAAACCACAGTTTTGCTTCAGCCCAGACTTCATCCTAATGGGAAAGGGAGAACTATAGTTTGCTCCCTTTATAAAACTGACAACCTCCTGTTCTGCCTATGGATTTCTTCCAGAGGGCCCTGCACAGGTGGCAACAAGGGAAATTGCTTAATTTTTACTTTGTACTTTTTAATGCAAAATTGACAGTGAAAAAAGTTTATAAATATGATAGAAAAAGCTTTATAATTTGCACTATTCGTTTCCAACTGGTATATGCTTCCTATAGTGCATGTTTATCTTGTGTTTTTCAAATGATACAAAAGAAGGGGGGAAAAGACTGCTTAATTTCTCTAATGAGTGGTTTAGGGAGTTCAACTGTAAGAGCCCCAAATTCTTCTTTTGAATTTTGAGAAATAGAAAGTCCAGTGGTCAATTTTCAGAATATAGCCTTAATTGGATCCAATTGTAACCATTTTGATTATAGGCCTTCCTTTTGCCTGCCCTAATTTTAAAATTAGCCAGTCTCATAGATTATACCCCTGAGCTCCTCCAATCAGGATGAGAGACAGCACTGTCAGGGTGAGGGACAGCACTGCATTAGGGATATATGCAGGTGGACTGCCCACCCAGGTACTCTTTTTTTTTAAGAGAGAGGGGGGAGAGAGAGAGAGAGAGAGAGAGAGAGAGAGAGAGAGAGAGAATGAATTTTAATATTTATTTTTTTAGTTTTCGGTGGACACAACATCTTTGTTTATATGTGGTGCTGAGGATTGAACCCCGGCCGCATGCATGCCAGGCGAGTGCGCTACCGCTTGAGCCACATCCCCAGCCCAACACCCAGGTACTCTTGCTTGCTTGCTAGCCTGGTTCTGGTGGCATGCCCTCTGGCAGAAATATAGATCACCTTGCCTACCCACTTTTGAGCATGTGTTTGATTTCTTGTGGTACTTTGATATTTCTAACAGAATGTACACATATACCTGGCTGACCAAAACCAATATGCAAATATTTTAATTTTTCCAAAAATGACAAGAAAAACACCTATCATGAATGCTCCAAATATATTCACTGATGGGTCAAATAATGGTACAGCAGCAGTAGTTACCCCTGATCAAACTTTTACATTTTTAGTACCCAAACAATCAGCTCAAAAGGTAGAGCTTAATGCAGTTTTACAAGCTTTTGTGATGTTTAAAGATTCTGTATTTAATTTATTTTCTGATAGTCAGTATATAGTTAATGCTATAGTATCCCTTGAAGATGCTGGTAGGATTTCCCCTTCTTCTACTGTTTTCTCTTTGCTTTCCACTATACAAAGTCTAATCTGGGACAGAAAAGATCCATTCTTTATAGGACATATCAGGGCACATACAGGATTGCCTGGAGCCCTTAGTT
>NW_026000249.1:18444121-18532638 GCF_001458135.2 Marmota marmota marmota | reverse complement strand
TGGAAAGCCGGTGGTGGCAGTTGAGGCTCTGAGGATTTTTCCTGAGAGGCTGTTTTGTTTGGCGTGTGTGGTTCTAAAAATAAAGTTAGTTTCTTTTGACAAGTGGCTCCTGATTGTGCCCAGCCAGACTGCGGCAAAAGAATAATTATTTCCACAAAACAATATTTATATCTTCAATTGAGTAAAAATGTTAGATGTGTTATTATGAAAACAATGTGCTTGTGCACTTTTTTATCTGTTGGTCTACACTCAGAATAAAAATTAGCCTATCTAAATACAGCAAAATAAACAAGATTGAAAAGACTGCTGGATGAATGCTAAAAGATTCAGTACAGTTTATTATACTGATCATTTTAACAGGAACAAATTAAGATTCACTTCAAACTCCTAGGCTAGGGAACACAATTAAAAGAGACACTCCTTACCTATAGAAAAGTAAAGCTGGCCTTTCAGTACTGATTACAAGGTGAGAGAAAATGAACACTCTGATGACATTGCAATCAGTGTTTGTAATTTGTAAGTGCTGTTTAGAATACAATTCTAAAAAGGGTAGGTGTTGCTTTACAACTTTCAGAGGAAAATACCTATTGGCTCCAATGTATCATACGCATATTTCAGTACAAATTATGAACTTACAACTGAACATGGAAAGATTATAAGACCTGCTGCCAGTGATTTTGCAAGTAACTTTTCTTTCCCTTCAATAAAATAAAGGCAGGGAAAAATAATAAAAATATTCAGAAACAACAATAAAAGGGGAAACTCATCTTACCTCCATCCAGCTCCTCAGCTCCAAAATGATTCCTGTAGAAGAGCATGATTTCTATCTTGTAACACTTATAGATGGTCACCAAACAAACAAGCAGCAGGAGAATAGCACCAAGCCCTCCAGCAAGTTCAACTGTGTACATTAGCTCTGGAAAAAATAGCAATAGAGAATGATACAATTTTCACATCCTGAAAATCATGAATTCAATTTAATTTCACATTTTTCTGCATGAGACTTGATGTGGGTTATGGGTTACCATTATCTTTTCCTTTTTTGCATGAGAATTTGACCTCTCCATAACTTTAAGCTACGTTTCCTTGGTAACTGGATAAGGTGGTATGTGGTAACTGTGTTGCTAAGTAACATTGCTTATGGTAAAAATGAACCTTGTTTGGTTGATTGCATTTGGACTGAGAACAATATAACTATCTGATTGAAAACTATAATATTGGGATTGCCTGAGTGCAGTAAATTTTATATATAAACATATCTCTTTGGAGATCCTATAAACTATGCTTTTGGAGATGATAAGAGCAATATTGGTTCCTGTGGATGTGAAGCTTTTAAGCCTGGGTGGTTTCTGCACTCACCAAATATGAATCTTGATCTCTCTCACTTGGGAGTTGGAACCATAGGAAAGTGAGGTGTCAGTGCCTGGAAGGCACTGTTGACTATTGCATACAGTGTCCAGAGGACTGCCTAATCAATGCTACTTGCTGACTTCTGCCAGGAGCAATGACTTCCCAACTACATCTTTCTAGATGGGTGTCCTGGAGGTGGACCATAATCTTGGAGGCTGAATGCTTACTTGTATTTAAGAAGTAGGCTCCCTAGTGGATACCAAAGCAAAATATATTGTTAATATTTTCCTTTCGGTAAGCTTAATTTTTTCTATTTCTTTGCTTCCCATTATACCAGGGATGTTACTACATTCTATCCAAAAAGGGGGGTTTTCTTGACATCTTATATATCAATTGTGTGTATTACATAAATACTTATCAGAAAAATTAGGGGGTAAAATTTTCTTTTTTTCTCCTTTAGCATTTATGAACATTATAACAAAATTAAGATTACTTGTAAGTCACCATACACATACTTTGAAATCACATTACCTAAGTGTGTATGCATGTTGTCCTTGATCATTCTATTCCAAATATTATTACTGAGGGGTAGCTATTCTTTCCTGAGGCTGACTATTACCTCAAAAACTACTAGTTTCTTTAACTGCCATTAAGTACTAATATTTCTGAAATGAAAGCATTAAAATAATGATATTTTAGATTCCGAGAGAAACCATCATTGGATGAGTTATGTAATTTCATCACAATAGTCAACATAAGCTTAGCCTGAAAACTGAATCTATGCTAACATGTATTCTTAGGTTACAAGATCACTCCTGAGCTCTTACAAATGGGATGAAATCATGATTGGAACATTAGAGTAACATCAGTGAAAACTAGTTTTAAAAGTGTGCACATCATATTCTCATAAGAACATTGTATGTGTGTGTTTACATGTGATAGCACTTTTCCTATTACAATTACAGAAAAAACTTAGCCATATTTCTTATCATTTTGGCCTTTATTCCTAATTAAACAGTTTAATAAAGTAAATGCATATAATTACTGTTTAATTGAGTGTATTTTTCTCTATTTATAAAAAATAAATGGGAGTTAGAAGAAAGTATTTTATTAAAAGGCTGGACTTTATGAATTAAACAGTAAAGTGAGGAATTAAATATTTTAAGAGTCTAAGTAAATCAATATAAAGTGTGGAAGAATGAGGTAACTCTAGCAGCTTTATCTGTTGACCCTTGTGAAGAACACACAAGATCCTACTGCAAAGGTACCAGGAACGAAATACAAAACACTCTTTCAAATGATGTTTTCCTCCTGTGATGTGAACAGAAAGGATAAGTGGGTAGATAATACTGTGGAGTGAACTGGCTCTCTTAGGATATGAGTTAAACTCTACCATACACAGAAGCCTGTATAAAACTGGAACTTACACCCAGAGGGTGGCTTATATGCCAGAAAAATCTGATTTAAATACATTGGATATTATGGAAGAGATAAGCATTTAGACTGTGTCTTTTTCTTTCTTTGCAATGCTAGGGATCAACCCCAGGGCCTCCTGCATGCTAGACAACTTCTTTACCACTGAGTTATACCCCCAGCCCACACTATAGCTTTTTTTTTAAGATTCATTCTGTTTTCTAATTTACTATATTAAACACAATTAAAAACTCTAAAATTACTTGCATAAAAGTAGAAAAATAATCAAGAACTCTTAATTTCACCCAAAAAACTGCTAGTGAGAATACACAATAGTATTATTACATTGGAATATTTGGGGTAAGTTTCTAGCAAAATATGAATCTACTCTATGCATATCAATTTCACTCAATGGAATTAACCCAAGAGAAATATAAGTAAATTTCTGCAAGACTTGTACAAGAGTGATCAGAATAGTTTTAGTCATTGTAGCCACAACCAAAAACATTCCAAAAGTCCACTAACAGGAGATGATACATGAACTATTGTATGTCCATGGGAGAAAATATACTCAGAGTAAAGTACAGATATGCACAACATGCATGAATCTCACAAAATTGTTTGGTGAAGGAATACAGATACAAAGTGATGTCCATTGTATGATTTTACTTCAAGTTCAAGAACATAACAATATAATCCATGGTGATATAAATCAGAATCTAATGGTTTGAGGATGAGTGAAGGGAAAATTTATTGGAAAGAGGTAAGAGGAAACTTTTTGGGTAAAGGAAATATTCTGTATCCTTTTTGCATGTGGATACACAATTTTATGCATTTATCACAACTCATTGAGCTGATCTATGAATTTTATCTCTTTTTAAAACAAATCATACTTCAATTCTTAGTATTTTCATTTTTAAAATAAAAACTCATTGTAAGTTCTGACCCAAAGTCTATGTGGGGAGAAACTCACAAGAAAGAATGGAATCAGAACAGCTGCTGTGCTGTAGATAATTGCCTAGGCAGAGAATGATTCCTCTGTAGTGCCCCTAAGCATACCCTTTGCATCTGGAGGTGTGGAACGAGGCCTGAGTATGAAGTATGCCTTAAGTGCCCATATCTAGTTAAATAGCTTTGGAGACAATCAAAAACTATGCCCCAAACATAATCCTAACAACCCAATAAACAGAACTCTCATTTTCTTCAGATGGAGTTCATAATAATGGTCTCCACACACTTTTTTTTTAATTTTTAGAAATTGAATATGTGTAAATTAGAGAAAAAAGTATGAATGTAAGTCCTTATTTTTATAGAATTTCTCATACATGAGCTATTCCAATTTTGCTAGCTGTCATCAGCCATTCAAAAAAATTATACCTACTACCTTAAATATTCTATTTATTTAGCCCATCAATAATATTGCCAGAAATGTAATAAGAGAACAAGGTTGCTGTAGCTTAGCAATTACAAAAACAGTCCTGTGTTACTTAGAGAATGAGCAATAAGCAAAAATAACCCTTCTGAGCCACAGATAGTAATTTACTAATAATAGGAATTCTAAAAACTGGTACAAAGAAAAAGCATTTAAAAGGACTTATCTGAGATCATTAGAGAATCTCAAATTCCCTACTCCCACCCCATACAGAAACATGGTATTCATCTACTATCCTTATAAAAAGGTCAGGAAGGAAACTTTGTCATTTCCCACAGTGCATACAACAGTGCCTGCTCCTCAGTTATTTCATATTTTTATGTGAGTATAGTATGCATGTACACATATTATAAATGTGTGCAGGTTAACACATTTTCCATTTGATTTAAGTTAGTAACATTGACTTATACAGTTTGTGTTAAGTGTTGACTCTCACAAGGAAAGTGGTGCATTAGATTTGGTCTCCACATTCTTCTGCTCCAAGCTGGATACATTCATTAATAAGAGTACAAAATATTATTATTTATCCTTAGGTCAGGACAAAATTATTAGGGGTTAAATTCTGTCACAGTTAAGAGAAATTATTTGTGCCCAATGCTACATTTTATCTTTACATTACAATGTGCATGTGAATAGTGTTGCCCCAGCAAATGTCATTTTCCCTTTGAAATGGGATCTGTTTTTCAGCTCTAGTTCAAGTTGCCTGGAGTGGCAGCATTTAAAAAATAAAAAGATTCCATTTCAGCACAATTCAACATCTGAGGATGGAAAGAGAAAGTGCAGACCTTTTAAAATCTGTTTAGCCTTTGTGTTATTTTGTTAAAATGATAGACTGTACCCCCTTTAAGGGACTGAGACTGAATATTGAAAATTGTAAAGCAAAATCACTAGGCAAAACCTAAGGGAAACTGGCATTTGGTTAAACACAACAAATGAACAAGTGCCAAAGAGTTACATTTAAGGGCACCAGCAGTCATTTAGTTACAGGCAATTAACAATAGTCCTTGGAAAGCTCCAGTATAGGCTAAGGGAAAACACATTGATTATTGCTGCAGTGGTAGACTACTTTCGGAATAAATTGCTTCAATTTAAAACTAGATTTGCTACAAGCATTTTGAGCAATGACTACAATTTTTTTCTTATCGAGACAGTTGGAGCAAGCAACCCTTTAAAAGAAACAGCTAATTAAAATAAAGTACATGCCATCTCTTAGTATATTGGATTACATTGCAAATAATAAATGCATTTATTTGGTTTACACTAATCTGGGTGCAATTACCTAGTATAGTTTTGGATCCTATTTTTTATTGGCCTGGACCTGGTGTTATTGTTTGTAAACTTTTCTGCTAGAAATGTTTGAAGAAGCAAAGATTTTGACAAAGTAAATAAAACTTCATGAGTGTTTTTGAACTCAAAAGTTTTTATTTTATTTTATTGTATCAAGGTTTGAACCCAGGAGCACTTTTTCCCTGAGCCACATCTGCAATTCTTTTTCTTTTTTCTTTTTTTATTTTGAGACAGGGTCTCCCTAAGTTGCTAAGGGGCTTGCTAACTTGCTGAGGCTGGTATTGAACTTGTGATCCGCCTGCCTCAGCCTCTTGAGTTGCTGGGATTATAGGCCTGTGCCACAGTTCCTGGCTGGAGTTTTCATTTTGTATCTCTAGTCTTTGAATGTCCCCTCCACCCCCCCACCCTCTCTCTCTCTCTCTCTTTCTCNATATTCCAAAGTATAATTGAAGATTTTAGGTGGCTTATTCTTAAATAGTTCACCCAAAAATTGGTTCATTCCTTATATAAAGTCCTTTGAAATGTTCTGCCCTGATTTATATGCAGTAAAACTCAACTTAGTGGAGGAAATGCATGATAGACACTATAATGATCCCAGTTTATTCATTAGCCTCACCAAGTACATTTTTTCTTCTCTCATTGTGTTATAAAGAGCTAAAGTTTATAAGGATTTATCCATCCACATAAATTTATATGCATATTTATTTCACTGGAGCAGTATAACTTATTTGTTCCTGGCAGGAGGATAATTATGCTCAGCCTACAAAGATATTCAACTCAATTCTACAATACATCAGTGCAATTTAGAAGCAGTTATAATTTTTTTGGGGGGGTAACACATTAAGAAACTGAATTGCTGTTCACATAATATCAGGAAAATGTTTGGAGAAGATATAAACCAGTATATAAGGATAGCAGTTTTGCTCTTGCAAAAGTCTTTTTTAGAACAAGGCAAGGAAAAAGTAGAACAATGAAACTGAAAATAGCCCTGAATGAAACAGCTTGATCTATAACCAAACATTTGGAAAAAGATTACCTTCAAAGTAGTATATTTTGCCATTTTGAAAACTTGTTTTCAGCCAAATCATCAAATTAACTTTTTACTTTTTGCCAATCAAGAGTGCAAATATGGTCACTAGATAGGACCCATCATTAGGGCCTAGTTAGACTAAGGTCCCAGAAACCTTAGCAACTTAATTGTTACATGTTATTGAACCATTACAAAAATTAAAAACAAAAGACTAGAGAAAAAATGTACTATTATCTAGAGCAGGAATATGCTATTCCTCTTTCCAACCAGATAAGAAGTGTATTAACCTGGGAATTTATTCCCTCGAAGGAAGAAACTTTCATATGTGGTATGTTTTAAAAATGAATTAAAATGAATAATGGCAGTATTTGAAAAAACATTAATCCATGAGTTCATATTAGTTATAAACAAACAAAAGCTCTCTCTAGAATGCTGAGTAGTAAATACATAAGAAATGATAGAGTTAGAAATCATCATTTTTAAGCCATAATAATAACAATGGATTCACACCAGACTGATAAACCAATGTTAAAATTATTGGATCAAAGTTTGGCGAGGCAGAATATTAGCACTGTCTCAACAAACCTCTCTTCTGATTATTTATTAATGAATAGATGAAAGTGGGCACCATCTTACAGAAGTGACCAAAGTTAATATCAACAGTAATCGGACAAAGTGATATTATTTGTTGCCTGCTGTAATGCAAGAAGAAGCCACATTACTTGTGTAGTATTCTAGCTGGATATACCTAAACATTTGAAAAATTAGGCAATGTCAGACCAACCTAAACTGAGGGACAACTATAAAATTCAAATTACTTGGCTTCTACTCTTTAAAAACGTGTTTTGAAAGACAGAGACAATTTGAGGAGCCACCCGAGGTTAAAAGGAGACTAAAGAGACTTGACAACTAAATGTAATGAATAATTCTGGATGGGAACTATTATATGAAGAACATCTATTGAAACAATTTCTGAAATCTGAATATAGACTGCATATTAGAAAATGACATTTCATCATTTTCAACATTCCTGATTTTGATAAATGTATTCCAATTACAAAGGAAATATCCTTGTTTTTAGATTTGCACTGAAGAATTTAGTCAGTCATAATGTCTACAATTTACTGTCATGTGGTTCAACAATAATATGTACTATAAATTTGCATACATAGTAGGTCTATATTTTTATCTACCTATATATAGGATTGTCTATAACCTATGTTTATAGGTTAAAGGGGAAAGAGTTGCAATGTATGGAAATTTATTGTAGCAGTCTTATAATTTTACAAGATCATTTGCAGTTTTCATTCCAAAGCAAAAACATAAAATATAAAAGAGAGGTCAAATGATAAGATTATAGCATAATAATTGTTATTACAAATAAAATGCATTTTGGGTTGATTACCTTTAGATTAAAATTGTATCATTTAATAGCTATTTTAATCTGTTCTATATAAAGCTTTCAATTTAATCTTCACCAAATGTATATTCACCTTGGGATTTTCCTCAGTAACTATTATCTGATTTACATTGCCCATGAAAGAAAGTTAGAACACTTTATATTGACATTTATGGGTTTTTTTACTCTTTTAATTGGCAACTAACCAACCTCCAACCAAAATCACTGCTCTACCGTGAATTGATTTTTTCTTTTTTTTTTTGATTCCAGGGATTGAACCCCAGGGGTGTTTAACCACTGAGCCACATCCCCTACCCTTTTTATTTATTTATTTTTTATATGAGACAGGGTCTCACTAAGTTGCTGAGGCTGGCTTCAAAGTTTCAATCCTCCTGCCTCATCCTCCCAAATCACTGAGGTTATAGGCATGCCACCAGGCATGAATTGATTTCAGTGTGTTTTCCTGATTCTGTACCAATCTAGAACCTTTCATTTTCATTTCTTAAAACCCTACCCATCTTGCAAGGGAAGGCTAAAATCTATACTTTCAATGGCTCTTTCCTTGCTAAAGTAATTTGCCTTCCTTAAAACATGTATTTCTGGTTGCTTTTTTCATGACTTTCCCAATTTCGTATTAGCAGAGCTAGTTTTAGCTATGGTTTTACATTATAAACAATTGCTTTATCTTAGCATCTTTGCTCTGGTCCTTCCTTCTCACTAGGAGTGTCCCCCATCCTCAGATTTCTGTATGCCCTTCTCTTTGCTTCTTAAGTCATTGTTCATACAGCACCTTCTCAATGTGGCTCACTGTCTATTCATTCCAAAGCACAAACCCATGGTTGCACTTTGCACCCACTTCTCTTTATTTCTTCCGATAGTGTTTATCACCATAGAATATGATATTTAATTTGCATATTATGAAGCTAATTAATGATTATCATCTGTCTTCTCCTATTGGTATTTAAATTCTATAAAGGTGAGGGTGTTTTGTTGTTGTTATCATTGTTTTATATTTGTTTTTTGTCTTTATTTTTAAATTTTTCACTGATTATCCCAAGTGCCTTGAAAACTATCTGACACACTGTAGTTACCGAATGATTTTTTGTTGAGTAAACAAAAGACTAGATGATTAAGAACAATTTTCCAATTTCAGAATTTCATTCTGAAACTCCAATATTTCTGTGAGCCATTTTTCTAGTAGATGTGACACAAGGTTCAAGCAATTGATGAGGCATAATTATTTATATTCACTTTATTAAGTTGGTAATAAAACTTCATTATATAGAAAAATGGTCAACTTATTATAAATTTAAAAATTGTCTTTCATTCATAAATCCAATGATGGTATATTCTTGTATAGACATAGAGAACTAAGAAAGTTTGTATTCAGTTGACATTTGGATATCAATCAGGTACTGCTTCACATCTTTGATATTACTATACAGCTTGTGTGTGTGTATGCACGCACATACATGCACGTGCTTGTGCACACTGAGGATGGAACCCAGGACCTAGCAGATTCTAAGCAAGCGCTCTCCCACTGAGTTATATCCTAGACACCCAACTTTTATTTTCAAAGATTGATTCATTCATTCATTCATTCATTTTATCTTTATATAATAAGTTTTAATAATAAAGTTCTAGAGATAAAGTTTTGGATGTAATGTGATCAGTGCTTTAAAAGAGCTCATGTCTAGGTACAGTCAGGCATGTAAGCAGATATTTAATAACAAAATAATAAAAGTATTTATTGAGCTTTAAATTGGCACTGTGCTAGACCTCTTTTGTATGTGTCTAAGAAATGCCACATGCATCATTATCATGAGCCAGGTGGAGGAACTCATTTGGAGTATGTTTTGTTTATACTTGTGTGGTTTCATTGGGGTGTTTCAAGAATAGGAATCAGGTACTAAGTGGCACAGTACAGGAATGCCTACAAATGTTTTTGGCAAGTACTTTGGGCTGTAGTACTAGGAAAGCAAATATGTGGTGTGATGGATGATAGTAGGCAAAATCACGTTTTGATTTCTCTACTAATAGAGGTTATTTGTCTTTTTTTCCTTTTTAAATCAGATAGCATGCACCTTTTCACTAAATATTTGTTTGGGCAATTCAAGTACCAGTTAAGCCAGTTTCCAAAATTCGGTCAGAACAGTGGGACCATGATTGTCCCTTGGAGAAATTTGGCATATATTTTCCAAATGTACACTGTGGAGTTATTAATACAGACAGAGCTTTATTGCTGAAAACTTTCCCCTTTAGAATGTAAAAACAGTGTTGAAATTTTTTTAAAGAGTATAACATGGGCCATATGCAAATCATTATGTATTTAAGATGGTGTTCCTTAATCTTAGATCTTATATGATTAAGTATGATGGAGAGAATTCAGACAAAGAAAGAAGATACTGCTATAGTAAATAAAAAGGGCCTTGAGTGATCAGCTTGGAAGACAGGGCTATTGTATATCAAGGTGTCAAACTTCACTGATATCTAAAAGAACATATCTTAAAAGAAAAAGTATTTGCTTTCCCTCTACTAGGAATTTCCTTCTTAACATGTCATACAAATAGACAGGCACAGATGGAATGTTACAAAACATCTCTTGAGAGAAAACTGTCAGAGTGAAGGTGGCATTGCCATTTCACTCCTTTTTGTTAAGGGAATGCGGTGTTTTTTCTGAAAGCCATCCTCCACCAGAGGATATACTGTCACAGTTAGAATAATTCTTTCTTCCATTGGGAATGTTTTAGGTTTCCCATAGAACCCAGAACATCTGCAATGCTTAGATAACCAATAGGAGACATGTTGTCTACAGAAATATTAAGCACTTTTAAAAAACATGGTATGATGATTTGTAGTATATTCAACTGATGGAAATAAATTTATAAATATTGTAGACAAGTAAAACCTTAATGCACTGAAGTATACAAAATGGAAAGCATTAATAAACTTCAGAATTTCATGTTATTATTTTAATTTTCTTCCTTTAAAGGATCTAATGTATTTCCTAATTATCGAAAGCATTAGAATAAAATGTGTTCAGCAAAAACATTAGTAATAGTTTCTCTCTTGAGATAGTTTCATTCAAAATCTTGGTGATTCCAGAGTCAGAAACTATTAAGGCAAACACAATAATCAAACCATATGCTGGATCATTCCTCCCAATGAGACCAACAGAAAAAAATCTATTTTTTCTCTCTCTTGAATGCTTTTGATCACTCCGTTTTCTGAATACATAAATATGTTTGGGAAAATGGTAGAAAATTGGTCTTGCTTTCTCATTTTGTAAAGAGATGCAAGAGTTTATTAATTTTTTCTCCTATAAAAAAATCTATACTGTGTGTATATATGTGAATGCATGACCAATGTGATTCTGCAACCTGTATACTCAGAAAAATGAGATATTGTATCCCATGTGATTCAAATGTATGATATGTCAAGGTCATTGTATTGTCATATGTAACTAATTGAAACAAATAAAAAAATATATGATGAGCAGTGGGGGTTGTGGCTCTGTTGTAGAGCACTTGCCTAGCACATGTGAGGCACTAGGTTAGATCCTCAGCACCAAATAAAATAAAATAAAATAAAAAACTAAGATGAAAGGGGCATGTTTGGAGATAACCAGTAGCAGAACCTGATAGTACTTAATTCCCCCTAAAGAAAGAGTTCCTTATGCCAAAGCTAAGAACAAATTTGTTTGCTCATATAGTTTAGTGGTATCCGTAGTTGGCATACATGAAAGGCCTATTCTTGATAATTAATTCTCTTAATTAATGGCCATTGTTCACAAATAATAGGCCATTATCTTATCATTTCACTCTGTGCATTGTTTTTTGATCCATAAATATCAGCAGTGGTTTGTGAAAACTTTGTAGAAGCAAGGTGTCCCTTAAAATGTAATGTTTTCTAACACAGCTAGAAAGTGGGATTAAGAGTGGACATGCAGGCCAGGTGTGGTGGTACATGCCTGTAATGCCAGCGACTTGAGGCAGGAGGATCGTAAGTTCAAAGCCAGCCTAAGGTGCTAAGCAGTTCAGTAAGACCCTGTCTCTAAATAAAATACAAAGTATGGCTGGGGATGTGGCTCAGTGGTCTAGTGCCCCTGGGTTTAATCACTGATATCAAAAACAACAACAACAACAAAAATGAGTAGACATTCAAGGGAATAGGTTTCAGTATAATTTTATAACACATAAATTCCTGGATCTTATAGCAAAAATGATAGAATTTTCCTATAAGCATTTAAAAATATTCATTAGCTATATCAAAATAGACTTATTTTTCTCATCATTTTTTCTGACTATAAAATATGCTTATTGTATAATTTGAAAAAAGGTATAGGGATGATAAGAAAAATTGAAAGTCATAGGAATCATACCACCTCAGATAACAATTGCCATTAAGTCAGCAAATTTCTTCTATCACTTTCCATCACTTTCTATCACCTTCTATCACTTTCCAATGTATTATGTTTTTTTATGACTTTAAATATTAATACTACAAAAAAGCTTATTTTTGCCTTTTACTCTGAACAGTTTGGAATGGAGATATCCAACATGGTTTGCAAGATGTGTTCTGATAAGAGGTTTCTTGATAACCACTTTATATTAATTATTTATTTACTTGTATATTTATCTAAGCATCACTTAAAGATGTCCAGTTCAGCAAGGAAAGTATATAAGAAACATTTTAGCACCACTAATGAGCTTTTCTTAATCATTTTTGGCAATATTTTATAAATACTCACACAATTAGTAGGTTAAAACAATCTGATTTTAGAGAAAGTGTGCATTTCAATTTTTATTGAGACTAATTACATTGTTTTAATGATGGGAAAACAAACTGGTATGTGACTGACTAAACAGTTGAAAATATATTTCAATATTATCAAGTTTTATGTAACTACTAAGTTGCCACTGACAGCAATCTATCAAGAAGACAATTGAATAGAATTTTATTGTGATATCTTTAATGTATTCTTGTAAGCTACTTTTAATGCTCAGGTATTTAAATAATATAGACAGATTTGTTCATTTGTGGAGAATTAGAAATGCACCCAAGGAGTTGTGAGTCATTACCTTGATCTGTGGGATAGTATAAATGAATTTTCAAGTTGTATTCATTTTATATTACATACTAGAATTAGAATTTCAAACTGATTTAAGCAGGCAATTTATGTTTTATTCGTTCAGACTTTGATAATGACCTCTTCCATTTTAGTTTGCATGAATTTGGAAACCATTACAAGTCAGTACTTTGAACTGCGGTCACATATCATAAGAAATTGTAATTTCTATTTTGCAGTTATAGAACTAAAGATCTGACGCAACTTTAAAAACACTTTAAACATAAGAAATCCCTGAGAAGAGAGCCACTTTCATTTAATTTCAAGATTGGCAAAATGGGGTACAATGTCTCAAAGCTCCAAGAATCTGTAAAATCCGACAAATGGCCTAATATATATGATTAGTCACTCAGTGTTTAATAAGTTCTTTCAAGTTTCCTACACTGGAGATTAGAAGCGATTAGTTGAAAAATGATAAAATAAAAGAACAATGAAGCAAAAAGACTTGCTTTAAGTCACACACAACTGAATAGGCAAAAACAAAACATTCTCAAGAAATTGTCCTATTTTTTCATCACAGTTCATAATTCCTCTCCTATTTAGTCAGTCTTCATTCATGTCACAGTTAAATTAATGGTTTATAAAATGACCTTCCTATGCTTTCCTAAATGTACCAATGGATTTTCTTTTTGAATTAAAAATAAAACCACTTCAATATCTTTTAAATGTCCACTTGCAATTTAGAGAACTTGACCTCTAGAAAAATTACTCATCATAAAGCATGTGCTAAAAATAGAACATGTGTCCTAAAAGTAGAGACAAATAGCTAACATATTTTTTACAGATGGCAAATGTAATTCTCAACACTGAAATCTAATACAAGTTACCATGGTAATCTATTGAAAATCAACACATTTTTTTTATTTCCTGCTGTATGACCGGAGAGAGTAGTTAGCATTTTTTATGTGTCACGTCTAATTTCTCACTTTACTGACCTGGTTGTCAAAGTTCGACATACAGGAACTGCTTATTAAAAGTTATATCTTGCATTTTATGACCCAGTTGTGCCACTTCTCAACCAAATGCTGGAATTCATAGTCCTATAAATGCATAACCATCTCCCTTTCCCAAACAATGTTGCTTTAAAGCACCAGAATGGTGAGAGACATCCCTTGGGAAGTAGTGACTTAACTCTAAAGGATACTTAACCAGATGCTATACCCATAGCTGGCACTCAGTGCATATTTTGTTGAATGGGAATGACTTGTTGCTTTTCATGAAACAGCATTTTATGAATTATCTCCTTTGAATAGTGTGCAGTGAAGTGAGATTTCAAGTGAGATATGACACATCATCAATAAATGGTTTATTTGACCTAGAAATAATGAGAATATAAAGGTGGATCTGAGAAGGAAGAATGAGTGATTTTTGACAGGTGGTAGCCCAAAATATGCTCTCTTGCTTATGCCCTCTGATCATACATGTCAAATTCTGCTATGTATGTACTAGTTGATTTGGGTGGGCTTCCTGCAAATGTTTTAAACTGAATTATTTTTTTCTAAATAACCTGTTTGTCATTTTTTGATACAAGGATGTAAGTTCCAATGGAGTCCCTTGGCCCTCACTTCACGATAATTTTTGTTTTATAGCCTCATTTAGATGCTAGACAGATACCTGTTAAAATGAATTAAACTTTAGGATATGTTGGCAGAGTTTATCTTGTTTGTGCTATTTTTTTTCTTTTTTTTTGCCTGGTTTGCAGCTATATGGGCAACCAATAATATGTGATCATTCAGTCCCCATACTATGACCATCCTTTCTCATTAAATGTAAATGAAATTTAGTGGAATGTAAAATGGGAAATTAGTAATATAAACTGTTTACCAAATATCTTTTTGCTCCTTGGTAATTCCTATTTGTATAGGTTGAATATAATATACAGCCTATTAGCATAGGCTGAAATATATATATATATCTCCATATGTATGTTGCAAAATTCCGAAGTGTATTTTTAAAACAGGGAATGTAGGAACTTGGTCCAACAATGAGGGCCCTCTTTATTTAAGAGGTTAATTATTTTAATACTTGAAGAGAGTGGCCTCTCAAACATCTCTCTGAGTAGTGAATGCATTCTATAAGGCACAATTTCATTGAATATGTGAGGCAAGTAACCTCATTAAGAGTAGAGAGTGAGAGCAATGTACCAATGTTTAAAAAAGTTCAAAGGTGTTGACCATGTAAAAAGAATGAGACAATTAGATGGAAATAGTCCCACTGACTATACTTGTATTTATTCCTTTCTCATAGAAACAGTGAACTTAAGAAAGCTAATTTCTCATTGTGTATTAGATGCTACCATGTTTTTTAGAAGAATCTGTTGTCTTGGCAAGGGCCTTAGTATGCCAGTTGTGGTCCACAGACCAGTAGAAGCAGCATCAATAAGGAACTTTATTGAAATTCAACTCTTGAGTTTCACCCCAGATTAATGAATGTGAATTACGTTTTAACAAGCTCCCTAGATGATTTGGGTGTACCATAAAGCTTGCAACCACTAGTATAGGGATTTCTAGCTGATGCTCCAAGAGTGGAAACCCAAACAATCTAACTTGTCTATTCCTGTAGTATAAACTCTTATTATGTTGAACATTTAATCGAATTTGGTGTGATTTTGTAGGGTTTTCAAGGTGAAAATATTTGTGCATCTATTTTGAATTTCCCTGATTTCAGTAGCTTAGGTGCTAAAAACATTTCAAGGAAGGAATTGAGTTTCTGATATCCATAATGTATAGCAATAGTTCTCAACTGGGAACAATTGTATGGTCCCTGTCCCTGGATATTTGACAATGTCTAGAGACAATTTTGGTTGTCACAACTATGAAGGTACTATAAACACCTGATGGGTAGGAGCCAGGGATGCTACTAAACAATGTACAATGTACAGGACAGCACCCATCACAACAAAGAATCCTGTAGACAAAAGAGACAAGATTGAGAAACCCTACTGTATGTAGATTACTCAGAAAACATTTAATCAATTCATTCATCACATTTAGTAACTGAAAATAACAGAGAAATAAAAGATCTTTATCGATAATTTAACATTTAGTTAGAAAAACAAGAGTAAAACAATAAAGCAAGTGAGGAACTTACAGTAACTATGACTATGTATAAGTAAATACTTAAAGGCTTTGGTCAACATGAATGATAAAACTTTGAGTTTATTAATACTGTTTTTCTTTTTTCATGTTTTTTTTACTTGTAGATGGACAAATACCTTTATTTTGATTATTTGTTTTTATGTGGTGCTGGGGATCAAACCCAGTGCCTCACATGTGTGAGGCAAGCACTCTACCACTAAGCCCCAGCCCCAGCCCTGAGTTTATTAATTCTTATGGCCTGATATTGTTTTTGTCCAGAATCATACCCTTGTTATTTTTATTAAATGAGAAATAAGTTAATCATTACAGACAGTAGTCCTTTTTTTCCCAACAAATATGCCTCTTGGAAATTGTTCACAGGGAAGAAAACTGAGTGACCAAATTGACTGAAAGTCAAAACTAAGTTTGGTGGTAATCAAATAGCTTCATTGGAATGTCCCTTATCAAGAAGCTCAAGGGTACAAGATTTTTTTATTGAACAATATAGACAATTTGTGTAACTGACATTTATCATAGCCTCTGTGTATGTTTGTTTCAGCATTAGTTACCAAAAAATAATATGAAGCTGATGCTTGCTGTTTAGTTGTTTCACATAATTGAAGAGCAGAGAATCAAGAAAAATGATATAGGATGGAAAAAAAATTGACTGCAAAATGTCAAAGTTCTGATTCAGAGATGCTACAGCAACATAACATTTTGACATTGCATAAGCTAACACTCATTACAAGTTAACTTTTTCATGGACACCAATTTGGCTCTTAATGGACCATTGCCTTTTTAGGGCGATGTTCCCATATAGAAGGTAGGATATTTTGATAACTGAGCCAGGTTTGGCTTTTTAAAAAATATATTGATTTTATTTATTCTAATTTGTTATATATGACATTAGAATGCAATTCAATTCATATAATACAAATAGAACACAATTTTTCATGTCTCTGGTTGAATACAAAGTAGAGTCAAACCATTCGTGTTTTCAAGGTTTGGCTTTTAAATATTCTGAAATTAGTGGTGAAAGATGTCAAATGGCCAGCATCAAAGAGAGGTTTACAAAATTTTATGATTTTACTGAATTACTCAATAAATAAATGTACTAGACAAATTAAAAACAAGGATGAGGCACGTATTAAAAAGGTGATTCATTACAAGAAGAGATAAGGAGTCCACTGGGTTTAAATTCATCCAGTTTTAAAACAATGCATCTTAAGTGATATATATGTTAATTATATTACTAAAGATATTTTGAGGACAATGGAGTTTATTGAGCAAGTCTAATTCCTATTGATTGCATTCTTTGTAGAGAAAAAGAGAGTGCATACAAGAAGTAAAATGGTTTTGAGGGGAATAGAGAAAATCTAGATGTTTACCATTATTAACTAGTGATAAGTCTCTCAGATAGTTACATTGCCATTTCCTAAACTACTTTGTGATGAATTGCCATATTATTGTAATCAATAAAAACAACATAATCATTCACAGAAGAATTGTTAATGAAATCCTTGGTGTGACAATTTCAAAGTCAAACATTCACTAGGAAGCACAATTATATATTAAAAATGCTTGATATCAGTGTAATTTAAAATGTAGTTGATGGCATTCCAAATGATACTGGTCTTCATTTTCTATTCATTTAATTTTATGAGTGGTTAGCACAATGCCAGTCATATAGTATGTTCTTAATAGTCATTAAATGTATGAATAAATGAATGAAGCTTTCCTATATGACAGCATATTCAAACCAAAGTAACTCTATGAAAGTTCAAATTTAGAATTGATGACACAAAATTGCTAGAGCTAAAACTGACCATTTTAATCAAAGATAAATTAGAATTCAGGGAATTTTTAATGGAAAACACAATTGATGCATCTTCATTACCCAGAATATCACGTAGCACAGAAATCTTGTAATAGCTTGTTAACATTTATTGGATGCTAAGTATGTCAGTCACTGTGATAAGTATTGACATATATGAGTTCATTTAAACTTACAGCTGCTCTTTGTGATAAGACTTCTTATTACTCCCATTTTATGGAAGAGAAATCTGAGGCTCACAGAGATGGAATGGTTTTCCCAAGATAGCACAGCTAGTAAGAAGAGTTTGGTCTTGAGCACAGTCAGCCTTGCTCCCAATGTAACCATGGCTGCTCCTTTGCAAATTGTATTTTGCCAGGTTACTTCCCTTGCATTTGCCCTTTACAAATTAACATCCCATCCCTTTGCCTGGCATTCCAAATTCTAAAGAGAGGCTACATCTTAATGTTTAAGATCTTAACTGCTAAATAATCTTTCTTTACATTTTCAGAAACCACAAAATCTGGTGACCTTCAGATAACATCAGAATGTGTAATGTCACTTCTTATTCTTTAATTTTCTGTATAAAAAAACACAAAGCATGTAAATTGCTGTGATGTTTAGCTTGTAGAAAAGTAGTATGTCTGTCTAAGCAACTACATGAACTAGCTTCAGGAGGTCAAGGTGGATTGAGATATTGTGACCAGAGGAGAGAAAAAAGAGACACACTTCCTGGAAGACAAAGACCTTGCTCAGCACCTAATCTTTCTGCCCATTGCCACCCTAATCCTTCTTTCTCTTCCTGTAAAGGCCCTTTGTACCTTTGAGTTCCCTAAATGGAGCTTTGAGGATGATAGCCCCCTTCATCTTCCAGGGTCCTGGCCCTTGAATAAAATTGACTTCCTTCCTCTGACTCTCATCTCTTGAGTATTGGCTTTCAAGTGGCGAGAAGCCAGACCTGGGCCTAGTAACACTGGGTACATGTCTTTCATCACTATAGTATTTGGCTACAGATAGTAAACATGTCCACACTGTGAGGTCATCCAAAGTGAGAGTACAGATGAAAGATAAGTAGAACAAAGAAATTCAGTACTAACTGATGGATGCAGGATCAGGTATGCCTGAGGCCAGAGCACAGTGCTGCTGGATATCCATCTGGATTATTATTTGAATCAGAGAAATGGAAAACATACAAAATGGAGGCATCAGGAAAGGTCAGAATTGGAGGAAAACTGAAAATCAGCGTCAAGACACAGAGTAGCCATGAGAAACCAAGCAAAGTCATCTGGGTAAAAGATTAAGAGATGGCATCAAGATGCCAAATTCAATCAAGTATGGGCAATGAGAAGCATAATAAATAACCTGATAACTAATGAATCAACACTTTATTTTGATTCTTTTTGAATCCAGGATCTAACTCCCAAGCTTGCTAGGCTGGGGACTGTCAAAAAGGACTGAATAGAAGCTCTGAGCTACAGCAGAGAGTAAGAAGTAGGGCAGTTATAGACCAATAGTTCTCCATGGACCTTGTGCTTTCATTCCTCAACTCTCTTTCATTGCATATGTTAGTACTCTGTATAGTAAGTAAAATATATCTACATTGTATATCTGGCATGATTCTAACTTTCCAAATATCTTCTCTGGTGCAAAAAAAATTGACAGGTTTTTATACTCTCAAGCAAGATTTTTTTACTGGTCAACAGTTACTAATATGGTATTATGTAAAAATGTGGATGTGTAACCGATGTGATTCTGCAATCTGTATTTGGGGTAAAAATGGGAGTCCATAACCCACTTGAATCTAATGTATGAAATATGATATGTCAAGAGCTTTGTAATGTTTTGAACAACCAATAAAAAAAATTTCTTGGTGGATTTTCAGCTGGCTTTTTACAAAATTAAGACTCTTTTATAAAGATAAAAGGCTAATGCAGGATCCAGCCTAGCTCAAATGTAGACTCATTTGGTAGATGGAAGTGATGTTTCAAATGAATCTATGCCACCCACTACAGGGCTCTGAAATCATGTTATTATGTCAATAATAGAGAACAAAAGGTTAAGAGTAGAAGAAAAACACTTAGATAACTTTAGCAAAGGTATGCCCTGCTAAAGTTCACCTGCCAGAACAGATGGCTGTTTATTGTGTACAAGATCTGTGTCAAACAAATGTTGTAATATATTTTTTCAGGGAGTTTTTCAAAAGGAAGACCATAAATTAAGAAATTGGGGAGTCAATGACAAAAACACAAGATTAATAGTGACAGCTTGCAGTAGTTTTTGTGACCCTTTGTTCTCTAAGTTATATTGCGACTCATCTGATAATTAGATGATTGCTAGCATGAAGAAATTTTACTTTCTTAGGGACCCTCTGATCAAATATCCAGACCTATGGGCTCACATATGCTGAGTCTGGCCCTTTTGAACCAGGCAGGGGTGATGAAGTTGTAATGATGTCATATGTTGACTGGTGGGATTATTCTACATGATAATGAGCCCTTCAAGAGCCTGAGTTTACATCTATTACTGCCTTTGCAAATTGATGAGTCATTAACTCCAGCTCCCTTAAAAGGAAAGCACCCACTGACTTTAAGAGGGACTTTTACAGTATATAACTTTGAAGTATTTTCTGTCATTAAAAAAAAAAAATGGTACTGGGGATTGAACCCAGGGTAGCTTTACCACAGAGTCACATCCTCAGCCCATTTTATTTTTTTATTTTGAGACAGGGTTTCATTAAATTGCTGAGGCTAAACTTGAACTTGGGATCCTCCTCTCTCAGCTTCTTGGGTCACTGGGATTATAGACCTCTCCCATTGTGCCAGCTCTTTTTGACTTCTTAATGCTTTAATTTAACTTAATTTTTCAGTACCAGGGATTGAACCCAGAGGTGTTTAACCACTGAGCCACATCCCCAGCCCTTTTTATGTTTTATTTTGAGACAGGGTCTCACTAAATTGCTTAGAGCCTCACTAAGTTTCTGAGGCTAGCTTTGAATTTGTAATCCTCCTGCCTCAGCCTCCTGAGCCACTGGGATTACAGGTATGCACCATCATGCCTGGCTTAATGTGTTCATTTTAATCAGAACAAAATGCTCTTGATATACACACAAATTTAAAAAAATAAAAAAAAAAAAAACAACATGTAAGACTTAAATATTTAAAACTGAAAATTTGGCCACAATTTTCTTTTCCATGTTTAACGAATCAGACTTTGCTGGAAAGTTTTTTCCAGATAATTTCCTTGATTCCTCAATCATTTGTTCTTCTATAACTAGAAGCTTTTGTAGCTTTGGGCAAATTAATCTCAGGCTAAATCTGGTAAAATATCCTGGGAGGTTTTGACCCTTCCTGGCTCTGTGCCTGTCTGCAAAATCAGAGCTTAAATAGCTTTACCCTTAGATACTCTTTGTTTTCCTTCCCCTCTCCTTGTGATTGATTGCTATTTAACTGATACCCCTATCTTGCCCTCTAGAGAAACATGTTGTCCAAAAAAGCAGATTTTTATATGTTCAATATAACATCTCTCTACTACTTCTGTTCATAAGGAATAATTCAAATTCTTCAATTAGAATATATGCAAGAGAGTGATAAGAATGTTGGAGCCAGGCATGGTGGTGCAAGCCTGTAATCCCAGCGGCTCAGGAGACTGAGACAGGAGGATTAAGAATTCAAAGCCAGCTGTCAGGATCTGTTCATGGGTTCCATGTGGGTGACTGTGCATGGAAGCTTCATAGATAGAGACATCTGGTGTCTGGGAATGGCCAGTGGACATTTCATCTGGTCAATTGCCCAGGGACAATGTGAATCTCTTTCCTGTTCTGCCATGGCCCACACAGCACCTAAGATGTCAATCAACCTTCTGACTGCAAGACATCATGAATTAAGACTCTGTCCTAGAAACCTTATCCCTGCCTTTGATGTACCCCTTTAAATAAACTACTGGAGCCATTTTCCCTTTGTCTAGTTTCAGAACCCATGTGGACTAGATCTATCAGGGGCTTCACATCCTGTGAATATATTCTGACTATTTGTGCTTTGTTACTAATTATCTGAGAGTGTAAGTTTTAGGGTAGCTTGGACTCCTGTGGGCAGGAAGANCCCCCCCCCCCCAAAAAAAAAGAAAGAATACTAGAAGGGTTTCATGCATACGAATAAAGAAATGAAGGTCCAGCAGGTTTATGGTGACTGTCATTCAACATTTGAAGGGCTATTTTTGGAAAGAATATTTAAAAGCATAGAACTAGAGCCATTGAATAAATGGTGAAATAGGGATGCCTTTGAACAGCATCCCCCACCCCCAATGATAAAATGGGTTTCCTTGCGAGGGAATATAATCCAATATAAGCTGATGGGCCACTTGGGAAGATGTTATGGAAGGATGAGAAGGTAAGTTCCATGACATTTAAGTTGCTTCTAATCCTGAAAAACTATTTCTGTCCTTGTATATCTATGATATTTCTACTCAGATTCCTTTACTGATTAGCTGCATATTAAGCTACAGAAAGAATCATATTGCTAGATGCTACATACATTTCTCCTTGACTCACATCCCAAAAGAATAGACTATTTTAATATTGTAATCACCTTGACAACAGAGGTGTCTATTTTAATAGCTTTCAGTAATATTATTCAAAGGAATCTCTCACCCAATAAAGTAGGGGAAAGTCTTCATGTTCTCTTTCTTTCCAAACCTCAAATAGTCTAGGATTAAACATGTGCTTTGAAATTAAAATCATTGTAAATTTGCTGAGTAAGAGAACATCAAGTGTCCTTATCCCAAAGACTAGAAAGTTTTACTTAGCATAATGTGGAAAAATATATTTTTCTTATGTAATGTGCATGCAAAATGTTACTGAGTCAAAGCATGCCTCACATATTACAATCATCTCTAATTTAAAACAATTCAATGTACACACACACATACACACACACACATATATATATATATTTAACCCTTTATATAAGGTGATGGGGCTGCTGTGAAGTCAGAGTTACTATGGCAGATGCTACACTCAACCATGTCCTATATTACTTATAATAAATTATTGTTAATTATGGGAGGACATTACATTTATAAAAGTTACACAATGTAGAAAACTATCAAGAAGAACTGCACTGGGAAATTAATCACACATGGTTCTTTCACTAGAGGGATAACTTTCCAGAAATGTACACAATCTTTGATTTAAAAACATTTAGTTTATTTTTAATAACTTAATGCCTATTTTTGATAATAATAAGTACCATTTAACTAAATATTTTCTGCATATAGATGCTATGTCAAGTCCTTCAAGTTGATATCTTTTATCTTTTATCTTTATATTGTATCATTCTATATATCAAGAAACGGATGCCAGGGGAAGTTAAATATCTTGCTGAATATATTTTTTAATACCTTTATTTTATTTATTTATTTTTATGTGGTGTTGAGGATCGAACCCAGCACCTTGCACGTGCTAGGAGAGCGTTCTTTCACTGAGCCACAACCCCAGCCCTCTTGCTCAATATTATACAGTATTAAATCAGAGCAAGGATTCCAAATTTGACTCTAGAACTGGAGCTAATTCACTCATCCTTGGTACTCTCTTTCTTGATGATCATAACACTAATTTATTGTTTTTATTTTGTATAAGTTTCTGTATAAAAATAAAATTTATTTTTTTGTGGTTCCAATGATTTGCCTCCACTGTATGCTCAGTTTATCACTCAAGTGTAGAAAATTGCACTTACCCCGTTTATGAAGGAGGACGCTGGCATGGCGACGTCCATTTCCATTTTCAACATAACAAGAGTAATTTCCCAAGTCACCCTCTTCCACAGAGTCCACAATTAATGAGATAGAAACTTCTTGTTCTCCAAGATGCTCCTTAAGAATTCTAAAACATAAAGCAAAACGAAACAAAAAATCCCACACAAACATATACATACACATACATAAAAAAGAAAGAAAGGTAGATTAATCTGAATGTAATATGAAATTATCTACAGAATCTGTGCTTCAAATGTGGCTCTGGATTGATGCTAGGATAATTAAATTATATCATGCCCTTTTTTTCTTTACTTCTAATGAGGAAGCTTGTCTTTGTAGATGCTAATGAAGTTGCAGTTAATTATCTCTCTTAGCAGGACAATCATAGTGTCATAATAAATAGGTGAAAGAGACCTTGAAGAAAAGTTTATAAATTGCCTTTCCTTTAAGAAGAAATATGATATGAAGGGAGATAAGAAATTTTAAAGTCTTAGGTTGGAGCCCTAATTATATATCAGGCCAATTTTTAAAAAGAAAGAAAAGAAAATTTCTAAGCTATTTTGACATTTCATTTGAAACCTTCAGCCTGACTTCCATGAATAATACAACCAGTTGCCTATTTTTTTTTAAAAAAATGAATTTACAAACCTGTAGATTAAAAGTTTGATAAGCATTTAACTCTGACATTTTAAATGACTGATAAATGCTAACTAACCTCACTGTTAGATAATTAGCAATCTCTAAGAGTAAATGGAAAACTTCTTCAAACTAGAGATCCATTTGCCTGCTCTCAATGTTTGCCCTCACCCTCCTATCTGTTTGATAATTCATCTCTGTGCAGCACTTCTTAATGCAGAAGTAAAGAAAAATACCTTTCTAGAACCTTCCCCAGACACACACAAAACTAAAGAGAATAAAAGCTAGAAGGATATGGTCCCTCTTTAATTGTAGCATTTCCAAGAGTGTGGGTCAGAGAAAAGAGTGTAGTAGGGTAGTTTTATGTATGAAGAATGGCAGAGGGACATTTTTAGTACACATTGGACAATTGCCCATCCAGGCTTTCCAGAATCCACTTAGAGCATTCCAGACTGAGATATTCTTGTATAATGGTTGCCAAAAATAAGATTCCGATAGAAGTAATCTTATATGACAGCTTGTGTGTTTTTATTTTTTATTGAAAAACATTTTCTCTTCTACATTGGATAAGGTTTTAAAAGTCTTAACATTTAAAAAGAGAACCATGGTTTAAATACATCATATATATATATTAGAATATGCAACCTTTAGATGGGAGAAGGTTTAGAAAGGATCATTATTATTTTGATTTAGTTATAATTATGAGTATCTTCTTATTTATGTCATGATTAAAAATAAGTATTTATGCCTAAGCATAAGTTTAGTCAAAATTGAATGACTTGATACTCAAAAGTAAGTTAATAAATACGTAGGTACATTGAAAAAATAAAGAGGCTAAAGCATTAATGCCTTCAAAATAGATGGTATTTTAATTGGTTGGTTCTCTTCATATTATTTCTATTAAATAAATATTTAGACCTGAAAGTCAGACTGAGAAAGATTATTAAAATGTTTTATAAATCCTTTGTCACTCCATCAAGTGTTTTATATTCTACTTTGTATCTTAAATATATAAAAACATAAAAGGAAATGATGGATATTTTGTTTGAGTCCTTGTGTCTTGTTCATGTTTCCTCTCAATAATTAAAAAAAAAGCTTTTACAAACAAAAGGCTCACTGATTTTTTCAAAGATAGAATGGGCTTCTTTATTTTCTATATTTAATAGTATTTTAGTCTCATATTAAGTATATTCTTTAGTGAAGCACATCTTTTAAAAGTTCTTTTAAATTCTTTGCAAATGGAATTCATATTTTACAATTCCATAATCAGTTTCTTAATAGAACTTTGTTTCTTTGTCCTCAAATATTATAGTATTTTAATTATGATAATAGGAAACCAAAAAAAATCACTTTTGGGGAGTGAGTAGTTAACTTTTTATTCATTCACAGAGCAAATGATAACTTGAATGAATGTACAAGTTAAAAGAAAAAAAATTATTTTACCTAATGTCACTTTCCCAAACTCGATTTTCATCAAGATCTTCAATAAACTTCTCTCCTTTCATCCAATAAATTAAAGGACTGACATCTCCACTGTACCCAAAAAAAGCTCTGCAGGTTAGATTAGCCGAGTCACCTGTGGAGAGAAGTGATGGAAATGTGTCATAAAACTATTTGTACACACTTATTTTAGGCAAACTGGAAGGTAACATTTTGAACACTTTGTTGATTTAATAAAACATCTTTATAAAAGTTTCAAAAGCAAGTTTCAAATCAGAATCATGATATTTTTTCAGGTATTTTCCCATCTTTGTTAAATTTATAGAATGTGTGCTTTTTTACAGAATTGCTTATTTAATGGAATGAGAGTTACTTATAAGATTTAGAAGAAGACCAGTCAGTTATTCTATGGAATGTTCTTCCAATTAAGTTTACCTGATGTTTTCTCATGATTAGATTGAGGTTATGAATTATTGGGAAGGATACCACAGAGGTAATGTGCCCTTCTCGAGGCATGATATCAGAGGGTACATAACATTCATAACTACAACATTCTATAAGGCAGTTAGGAAATGTTTCTCAGTCTTTAATGCAGGAAATGGAAAGGGAGCACACTGTGTAGCTGAAAAAGAAAATAAACTATAAATCTGGGAAACCAAGAAAATGCTGTTAAGAATTTTTTTCTTTATAAAGAATATCATTTTAATACATCTCTAGATAGAAACATGTATTTAAAAACAAATAAACAATTCATGTTAGTAAATGTTTGGGATTTTCATTAGAGATAAAATCAACAATACTACTGTGAATTTCACTATGCTGCTCAGGAAGGACTATTATAATGGTGAACACAGGTTAGTTGACTACTTAATAAGGTAAGTGGAAGTCCCACACTAAAATTGGAAGTGAAGTTAATGCCTGCAGAATGGTTTGTGCCATTTTGTAAATACCTGGTTTACCCAAACCTCAGCCAGCACTACAAAACTAAAATATTCTAACACACAATAGTTTTATGATCTTGCTGACTTGAAATTGAGTCAGAAATTGGGAGGTGATATGGGGTGAAGTAAGAGCCTACTCCAGTTGCAATGGGGAAAGGGAAATCTTGAGAAAACTTTTTCAATTAGTTTTAGCCATATATTATGAGATATTACTAGAGGGTCCTGATAACTCTATAATTTTAAAGTGCAAAGAAGGAAATTCCTCAGTACTGGAAATCTCAGAAGTATGTTCTGAGTTATATTATTAGTGAACATCTTTAACATCTTTCAAAATTGTGCTTATGACCATTTCTACAACATGAACACAGAGAAAGGCAAAATTCATTGAGATATAATTGCTTAGAAAGCAGGCATGGGTATTTTGTAATTTACTTCTACAACAAAAAACATTTTTTTTGGTTAAAATTAGTCTTGTTCTCTTAATTATGTGTGTTGGATAAGAGGAGTTATTTAAAAACTTGCTCTTATAATACTTTAAGATGGCAAATTATAATCCTTCTGCTTTTATCTTTGTTCATGTCCACATGTTCTCCAAGAGTTTCCTCGCCGACTTTGATTCTATATATAATAGTTACCACTGATGACCACATAAGGCAAGTCCAGAAATTATCTAGCAGCTTTTAAGAGGCAAAATGGAGCTTCTAGAAGGATCTTTCATTATTAGTTATTGTATGTAAATATTCTTGAAATATTTTAATATGGAATTCCTCTCTCTTTTGGAGGATATTTACACAACAAAATGGATAAATGAATATCAATTTTACTGACTGGGAGTCAACTACACATTTCTATGGAAAGTATTGACCAAAATTATAAAATACTCTTAAATATCTTATGTTTTCATGAGAACATTAGTTCTTTTTTATGTAACTGAATTACCTGTTATACTGTCAAGTAGTCATAAATTCAATAGCAAGTTTCAAATCAGAATCATGATACATTGCAGGGGTTTAAAAAGGTACGTACTAGGCATGGTGCTTCACACCTTAATCCCAGGGGCTCAGGAGGCTGAGGCAAGAGGATTGTGAATTCAAAGCCAGCCTCAGCAAAAGCGAGGCACTAAGCAACTCAGTGAGACCCTGTCTCTCTATAAAATACAAAATAGGGTTGGGGATGTGGCTTAATGGTTGAGTACCCCTGAGTTTGATCCCCTGTGNAATGTCAGTAGAGGGGGCAGAGAGAGAAGAGGGGAGGGGAGGGGAGGGGAGGGGGGATAGTAGAGGATAGGAAAGGCAGCAGAACACAACAGACACTAGTATGGCAATATGTAAATCAATGGATGTGTAACTGATGTGATTCTGCAATCTGTATATGGGGTAAAAATGGGAGCTCATAACCCACTTGAATCAAAGTGTGAAATATGATATATCAAGAACTATGTAATGTTTTGAACAGCCAACAATAAAAAATTAAAAAAAAAATTCATTCATTAAAGACTACATGTCTACATATCTCAATAGACCAAATCTATCTTGTAAACTACCCTTCTCCTTGCAAAAAATGATCTCCTCATTCAGGTATTACTTAAGTGGTGTGTTGGAGATGGTCCTTACCAACTTGTACTAAATTTTCAGAAATTCTATAAGCAGGTTATTAAATACAGTCATTAAAAATTAAATTATGGGCCAGGTACATTGGCACACTGCTATAATCAAATGACTTGGGGGGCTGAGGCAGGAGGACCATTAATTCAAAGCCAGCCTTAGCAATTTAGCAAGGCTGTGAGCAACTTAGCAAGACCCCATTCAAAATAAAAAATAAAAAAGGGCTGGGATGTGGCTCAGGGTTAAGCATCTCTGGGTTCAATCCCAAAAAATAAATAAATAAAATAAAATAAATTATGGGCCAGGTGTGGTGACATACAACTGTAATCCCAACTATTACCAAGGTTGAGGCAGGAGGATTACAAGTTTGAAATCAGCCTCAGCAACTTTGCAAGGTCCTAAGCAACTTAGGAAGGCCTGGTCTCAAAATAAACTAAAAATAGAAAGGGTTGGGGATGTAGCAGAGTGACAAAATTCCCATGGGTTCAATCCCCAGTACCAAAAATAAATAGATAAATAAATAAATAAATTATAGGATGGGGTGTAGCTTAAGGGTAGAAAACTGCCCTGACATGCATGAGGCTCTGGGTTTGATCTGCAGCACTACAAAGACATTAAATTACAGGAAAACAATGAAACAAATTATATTAAAATAGATACTCAAAAGTTATTTACAGGGACTGAGGTTGTGGCTTAGTGGCAGAGCACTTGCCTCACACATGTGAGGTGTTGGGTTCGATCCTCATCACCATGTAAAAATAAACAAAATAAAGATATTTTGTTCATCTATAACTAATTTACTTTTTAAAAAATAAATTAATTATATTTACAACAATAGTATCTACATGTTGGAAATACTATATAATGGTGCACACCTGTAATCCCAGCAGCTTGAAAGGCTGAAGCAGGAGGATTGCAAGTTTGAGGACAGCCTCAGCAACTTAGAGAGGCCTGTGGTAACTTAGCCAGAACGTGTCTTAAAATTTAAAAAATAAAAAAGGGCTGGAGATGTGGCTTAGTGGTCAAGTGCCCCTGGGTTAAATCCCTGGTACAAAAAGAAAGAAAAAAATACTATATAATATTATACTACTGCACAATCAGTGACAGTAACATTATGTTCATAACTTAAAATCAGCCATGGTGGGAGTATTTACCCTATAAATTGTCAAATGCAATGAATGAGGCTAATGATTTATTATTTATTATTTTATTTATTGTCTATACTTAAAATAGTGACGGGAATAGCTTAAATATTGTGACAGAACTTCATTTGGAGAGCCAATTATAAAACAGTTAACAGTATACTAATATATATATATATATATATATATATATATATATATATATATATATATCCATACACACACACACACACACATATATATATAATTTTTATTTTTGCAGTACTGAGGACTGAACCCAAGGCCTTGCACATTATAGGCAAGTGCTGTACCACTAAGTCACATCCCCAACCCTTTGGCTATTATGAATACTTCTGCTCTGAATATTTTCATACAAGCTTCGAAGAGAACATATGTTTTAAAATTTCTTGCATACATACTTGGGATTGGAATTGTTGAGTCATGAGACAATTTAATATTTAAATCTTTGAGGATGTGCAGAACTGTTTTTCAGTGGTTGTGCCATTTTACATTCTTACCAGTAATGTTTGAAGTTTCTAATTTCTCCACATGCTTGCCAACATTTATTATTATCTGCCTCTCTAGAATACTCCACCACTGTAGTCATTTCAGATGTCTTCACTTTACTTTTTGAGCAGTCCCTCCCCTCCCCAAGACTAAAAAGTAAGTCTATGGTTAGCCAGCAGGACACTAAGCATATGAGTGAGTCTATCCTTTTTGTCTTTATAACTGGCTCTTCTCTTATCCTTATCAAATAAGTCCATGTTCTGTTTCCCCTCACGTTGTGGCATAACTCCAAGTAAAACCTCTTTTGGATGATTTCATTTTGCCTATTTGTGATTTCTATCTCAAGAATATTTCTATTGGACCTGGTTGGACTCACAGCTGGTAATACTGAGGGGAGCTGGTACTGACAGTTGCCAGCAGCCAGAGCTGATAACACCAAGGGTTATCACCAATACATGTTGCAGCCAGAATGTTGCAGACAGCTGCCAAAACCTGCAGGAAAAGCTGCTGGGAGAGATGCTAGCTCCAGCTATAGGAGGAATTGTTAGCTCAAGCTGCAAGAACAACAGGGAGAAACCTCTAACACTAAGCACTGGAAACCACTGGCACTCAAAGCTCAGAACTGCTAACATTAAAGGAGGTATACCTTTTCTACCCAAGATTTCTATTTGAATTGAGCAAAGGAACCCTTAGATAATTGGTAACAGTATCATCTCCTTTCAATTGCATAAAAGTACACCTGTTGGTCTTATTTGGATATGAAAATGTTTTAAAGGATCTGCTGATGCAATAAGACATGAAAAAAGCAATGTAATGTTTTGAAAGAACCATAAAATTATTATTTATAGATAATAGAATTGCCTCCTTATGAATTCAGAAAAAACATTTGACTTCCTTTGAAAAGGAGACTTTTCATTTTCTAACAAAGTTTAAAATTTTCCACCTGTTATAATATTATTTTGTATTTGTATTCCAAAATATAAAAATCTGTATGGTTTGAGTTATACTAAACAGAAAACTCATGCTAAAAATATGACACCATCCTGTTGGACACAGTTTAGATGGTAATGCCTAAAGAAGAGGCTGCCCAACCTCTAAATATATTTGAGTAGAACTTTAGGTCCAGAAAAAAAAATACCCTTAAGAAAGAGTCAGAATATGCAAAACAATAAGCATTAACTCTATAATCATTAATTCTAAAAAGTATTAATTCTAAAATTATTAAAATCTTCCTTATGACTTTTAAAAATTAGATGAAGTCTGCCTCAAATTACAGAGGGGTCTGCCTCAGCATATTGGGGAATCTACAGCCATAACCATTGACAAAGGCAATTTAGAGGAAAAAATTGGAACAAATTATCGGAGTAAGTTTGATAACCTTGGTTATTTTTTTGACTAGATGATTTGTAGATACTCAATGATTTTTACTTAAGTAATATAATTTAAAATTATTTTTATTTATTTTTTACATACATGACAATAGTGAAATATGTATTACACTCATTATTACTCATTAAAATTATTTTAATCTTATTTTTAAAAAGACATTGAATTATTTTCATAATTTTTTCATCCTCAGTAAGAAAATTCTGTGGTTAGCTATGTTCTATGACATTTAAAAGTCAAAAATACATGATTTACAGTTACTAATCAGAAAATTGAAGAGATCTTATTTATACCAGCAATAAATAATCAAACAATTCAACTCCCAAGGTATATTTTTAGATTTAATGTTATTGCTGACAAATTCCAATAAAATGTAGAACTCAACAAAATTATGAAGTTGCTGAACAATTATCCTAAAGAACTATAATGATGATAGGACTAGACAGTATGTTGTTTGTCCAAACAAAGAAAAATTTTATTTAAAAACAATCTTAACAACAAAATTGTTTTTGTTCCATAGGTAGAGATACTGCATATCTCTTTGACATCAATTATAGTGCTTAGAAACAGTACCAAATTTTATTCCAAGCAATGAGTTATCAGAATTGAATATAATCTGGAAACAAGTAAGTAGTTTCAAAAGATACAAAAAAGGAGTGTGAGGTTTATTATAGAATTAAATATTATTATATAACAAATATACTATTTAGGGGAAATATATTATTTTGTAATGTGTATAGGAAAAGTAAATTCTTAGAATTTTAATCTAGAAATGATAGAGAATTTCTACTTTGACAAATCTATTTATATATATATATATATATATTAAAATTTCAGTACAATGAAAAAAACAAAGAAAATTAAAACAGTGATTACGAACTTTGTTATGTTTGTAATCTAATGTGTGTCTGTGTTAATAGTAACCTTCCCCAGAGTTTCTATCAAAATCTGCCACTGATTATTAACATGTTGAATACCTTGAATATCAATCTATTAATAGTTGTTCTAGGTACCATGCTAAGCATTTATAGATTGGTATTCCAGGTATTTGACTTGTTAATAATCATTGTCAGATTTTGATAGAAACTCTGGGGAAGGTTACTTATTGCAGTTCCTAATACTGCCATTAACTTTCTTCCTTTTTGCAAAATTTTACTTTCATATCAGTTTTTATTTTATCCTCTTATGTATTCTATATTGTTATTTATCTTGGAGAAATATGACTTCAGATGTTGCTATTTTTTTTTTTTTACTTAAACCGGTGACTCCCAAACTGATTGTCAAAAAATTTAGCTTCATTCCTTACCAGATTTTGGTAAGACAAGTTTAGAGTGTTCTAGGGTTTTGAATTTTTAACAAGAATCTCCAGGTCATTTTCATGCAAGTGGTTACAGTTAATTGTCTAGAACAATTTATTTTTACCTTGGACTTTTTGTATAAGGTAGAAATGGAGCTCAGAAAAACAACTAAATTGAAAATCTTTAGGACAGGGCCCATAAGCAGGAAGCAATGTCAGGGTTGCCAGGGAAGAATAAAGCAAAAGAAGTTTCACAATAATAACAATGACAGGTAGAGTAGTAACTGGTGTTCACAGGGATGTACAAATGTCTCACTGAGGAATCAATCCAAGCTGCAAAAATATAGTCTCTCTCCAAACAAATGTAGAAAGAAATGTTTTTCAATGGAAAATTACTCTTTGGTCTATGATGCACCTCTCTGGGTTATCAGATTATTGCTCTTTTTTGTTTTCGAGCTATATTTGATGCTTTATAAAGTGTAGGTAACTGATAAATATGCGTATTCTCTCCTTTCTGACAGTGATTTAACTGACTCTCTTCTCTCTCCCTTAATCTGCAATCTATGGAAGAAACAATGTTATCCCCAGTTGCAATTGATCTCAATACTCCCTTACTCCTCCATGTAAATTTATTGTTTTGACTTCTTCTTTGAACCTGGTAAGACATCTGCTTAGTCCCCTCATATCCTATGAGAAATATTTATATGAAAACTTATCCATTCTTATATTTGTGTTAAGAATCGTGATTATAGGGCTGGGGTTGTGGCTCAGTGGTAGAGTGCTCACTTAACATGTGTGAGGCACTGGATTCAATCCTCAGCACCACAGAAAAATAAAGGTAAAAAACAAAATCATAATTGTATGTTTTTCTGAAAAATTATTTGTTAAAAGGAATACTATGCTTGGCTCTAGCTTATCACTGCCATTAAAATAAGCAACATTTGGGCTGGGGTTGTGGTTACCTAGCATGCATGAGGCACTGGGTTGGTTCTTCAGCACCACATAAATGTAAAATAATGATATTGTGCCTACCTAAGACTAAAAAATAAATATAAAAAATAAGCAATATTTATATACATACAATATGGCTCTGACATTTGTTGGGTTATCAATTGATTTCATGAATACTCTCTTATTTCTCTTTCATTTTTCAAACAGAAGAATCAGAAATAAAATTTTATCTATGCTTCTGTTTAAGTCAAAACTATTTAACTTGTTATCAAGAACAACTACCCATCTCTTCTTTCATTCTCTAACTTTCTGGAACGTGCAATTTCTTATAAGGCAATCCTAGCACATGATGTAGGAGCCAAGTACCATAGCTTTTCCTTATCCTCTTCCATTTAGATATTGAAAAAACACCTCTACGTCTTATCTCTAATACTCACCTGATAGCACTAACGCTATTTGCTACACTTAACCACAAATAAAAGGAATTAACATCAGAATTCCACAAGTTTCAGAGAAGAGAGAGATACACTTATTTAATTTTCTTCTCAATGTTGTCTTTTAGTTTTCCTTCAAATAACAGATAAATTTAAGCTAAGGCCTAGGGACCCACACATCAGATGTATCAGTCAGCCAGGGCTGGAGTCCTGAAGATAATGGTATTCTTGCTGCTTTAAGTTGATATCTGTAAAAGCTACAGTAAATTGCACTAAATGCTTCTGCTGCCTTTTTGGCAGAAAGGTGCACTGTCAGCTCAATCATACCAGGTTCAGAAGGAAGCACTAAAATTGATCATAAAAAAATCATTTGCTATCTAAAATGAGAACAATGCTTGTCATGCCACAAGCTTTCAACTAGGCCACATTGTGAGGAGGTCTTTTCCTTCAACCAGTAAATTCCAATCAGCTAAGTAGGGAGAGACATTTGTTATATAGTGCAAGCTTTTTCTAATTAGATATCATTTAGCCATTTCGAAAACTGCTGAGATCAGAGTCTCTCTCCACTAGAGGACACTCTTAAACTTATTGAAAATTTTAAAAAACGCTTTTTTTAATTAAAAGAAAAAAATCCCCCTAATTAAAAAGCATCTGCATCCAGAGATCTTACTTGTTGCAATTAGGAAATAGTGAGCACTCTTTTCTTAAATAAGATGTCGAGTAGTAGGGGGACTTTAATTTCATTTGCACCATTAATCATGTATATTAAAATTACTCTATGGTCATAGTAAAGATAAGTGTTTTGACAAATACTCCCCATTTAAGATAAAAGCAAAATAATTTACAAAACATATTTATCTTTTGTCATTAGTTAAACTAAATGGTTCATTTTCCAAAAGCTATATTCGGAAAAGAAAAAAAAAAGCAATCTCTCTCTCTCTCTCTCTCTCTCTCTCTCTCTCTCTCTCTCACACACACACACACACACACACACACACACACACACCAGACCAATAATGAAAGTTCCCTTGGGATTGCCTCAAGATATTTTACCAAAACAAATAAATAATAGGATATATGTTAAGCAATCTTTGCTAATATCAAATCACAGGTGGTTCTGAAATCAGAGATTTATATAAGAATATTAAAGAAAAAAAGTAATGCAAGGGATAGGTTATATTAAGCTCACAGTTAAGGACACTACTCCTACAAGATATGACAACATCTACTCAAATTTCAAGAGAACAAAAATCACAAGAGAAAAACAGGCATGCACATTTAAATTTGGTATCCCTAATTCAACTCTAGTGTCAAATTTCTTTATGAAAATGGAATTTTTACAACCTCACCACATATTTCTGTAGCATTTAGGAACAAATCAACACACTTGGCTGACAAATATATTGTAAGAGGGTTTAAGTAACCAAAAATAACATGGAGGTAACCAAATGTTTCATTCAACTGTTTTGCCACTGTAATCAAAAAATCTGAAAAGAACTATTAGAGGAGGAAAAGTTTATTTGGGGCTCATGGTTTCAGAGGTAAGAGTCCATAGATGGCTAACTCCATTGTTCTAGGCCCAAGATAAGGCAAGACATCATGGTGGAAAAGTGTGGTGGAGGAAAGTGTTTCAAGACATGGCCACCATGAATAAGTGATGACTTGCATGGAATTAGATGAAATTATCCCCTTCAGGAGGAAGAGGGCTACACATTAAAATTTGAATAAGCTGTTGGGGATACTTTCCACATTAGTAAAGTTAAGAGAGGCAGTGGCAGAGCTCTTCCAGAATGGAGAGGAAATCTTGTGCACTTGAAGAAAAAGGGTATGGAATATGGAAACATTATTATCACATTATGTTTGAATGGTTCAAAAATTCTTGTAGGGACTCAAGTTTTTGCACTTGATGACTGCCTTCTGTCTGCATGAAATAAAAATTCATGGTATCTAGAGCAGTCATTGGACACCAGGCTGGAGAGGGAAACACATCAAACATCTGTTAACATCCAGTGTCACCAGATAACCTCATTGTTCAGAAGGTGCAATATTGTAAAAGATGTTGAAAAGATGGGCATTAGATAAAGATGTGGGAAAATGACTGTGCAGTGGAATTTATTCAACTGCCAGGAAATGAATTTGCTCCAAAAGGGTAATAAGAAACTCTTAGTGATACTAAAGGGGAGGAAGTAGGAAATTTTTTTGCCCCTGAGATGAAGAATGGATGGAAGAAGCAAGCATTGATGTGCTTTCTGACAAAGATGTTAGAACTGCTTATGATTTTACTTAGGTCTAAAATTGTTTGAAGTCATCCACAAAGTAGACATTTTTTTGTAATGGAGATGTTTAGATTTCATTGCAGAAACCTTGACATCAAGTTTTTGTGATTACATTTTGATAAGACATTTCCTTTATATTTGTCATTTTAATTACATAATCACTGTACCAAATCTTTCCTTGAATCCTTCAGTTCCTTCAATACATTTTCATCATTCCAGAGTATTACATTTTTAAATCAAATTATTACATTTACCATCTCTAAGTATATCTAAATCAGTCACCAAAAAGGCATAGAGAGCCAAAAAGACGGTGGAATGAGATGGACATCATTACCCTAGGTATATGAATGACTGCACATATGTTGGAATGCTATATCATATACAACTAGAGAAATGAAAAGTTGTGCTGCAATTGTGTACAATGAATCAAAATGCATTCTGCTGTCATATATACCTAATTCAAAATAATTTAAAAAAAAACAACAAAAAATGCATACAGAGGGTCTGGGGTGGTGGCTCAGGGGTAGTGTGCTTAGTTAGCACATATGAGGCACTGGGTTCAATTCTCAGCACAGGATATAAATAAATAAAATAAAGGGCCATTGACAACTAAGAATATTTTAAAAAAATGCATAGAGAAGCTGCACACCTGTAATCCCAGTGGCTCTGCAGCCTGAGGCAGTAGAATTATGAGTTCAAAGCTAGGCCTCAGCAATTTAGTGAGGCTCCAAGCAACTTGGCAAGACACTGTCTCAATATAAAAAATAAAAAGGGCTTGTGATGTGGTTCAGTGGTTAAGTGCCCCTGGGTTCAATCCCTGATACAATAAAAAAAATGCATCGAGAACATTTATCTGTGGTCAACAATCAGCCAACTATTTAGAGTTCAGGATCATAAGCAGTTGAAACAGGAAAAAAACAGAGTGGATACATACAGATATGAAAAGGAGGACCAAGAGGGAAAGAAAAGTGAAAGGAGGAGAAAGAAGGGGGATATTATGAAGAAAAAATTGTGAAGCAACAAGATATAAGGAACCTGGGTCTCTGAATGACTTAATGGAAGAGAATAATCTTAGACTGGGACTACTCTCTAGTGGTGTATTTAGTGAGAGAAATATATTTCTAATTTATTGAAGATGTATTTTGGGATATCCTTGTTACCTATCATAGCCTGTATACATAAGCACCTCTAAAATCTACATTTTTCACCTTGCCTCATAGAGTGTATTGTGGCGGCATACAATCATGACTCTATGCTAATTTGACCTACTTAGTGATGCAGACAAGAACTACATTTATCCTTTGCTAATCCTAAAAATTTCCCATAGCATCTATGTAAAAAATGAAGAAACAGAAAAAATATACTCCCTGTTTCAGAAAAAAAGTATGAAATTAGGAATGAGTCTTTTTAAAAAAATGTATTTAAGTTTTTTTTTTTTTTTTAGTTACTGGGGATAGAAACCAGTAACTTTTACCTGAGCTATATCCCCAGTCCTTTTTTTAAAAAAAATATAATACAGGGTCTCACCAATTTGCAGAGACTGGCCTTAAACTTCTGATCCTCCTACCTCAGTTTCCAGAGTCTCTGGGAATAAAGGTGTGTGCCATCACACACTGTTATGTCTCCTTGCTGAGCCTCCTTTTTTTTTTTGACAAAGGCATTTTCTATTATAGGAAACCTATAATGCATTTACATGGACCTTAGTTTCTTTAGGGGTAGTACAGTGAATGGTATCTGCTCTAAAATACATATAGACCCCTGTGAGGTGAAAAGGTTATTTTGTTTTGTTTTTTATGGGGCTCATTGTGGGTTAAAATGAAAGGTCCTATTCAAATTGCATTTTTCTATACTCTGTGCATTTTAATAAGACACACTTTCCTAAGTTTCCTAACATTCAATGTCTTACAAGCTAACATAGATATGCACAAAGCCTGCTTTTCATGTGTTTTTAAAAATACAATTCAGAATCCTCAGGTTTATTATGGCTTTCAAGGTTAATGAAATATTCTTTAGGAAGTTTTATAAGCTTATAAAACATGTCTACTGCAGGACATAATGATAGTTCATGCATATTGCTTATTATTTAAAATGTAAATGAATACTCAGTGAACTCCCTGTTTTGTGTTTTCTCCTTTCCTGTCTAGAAGGACTTTTGTTTGTCACCACTGTATTAAAAGTAGGCTGTATAACTGCTGGTGTTTCAGACAGTAGTTTGCTCTGCTTGTCTTCCTTCCATGTGGCTTAGCAAAATGATTCTGACAGCTTCTGAGTCTAAAATACACCATGGAGCTTAGTTTTTTGGTCTACATTTGATAGAAGGAGATGAGCTAGTAGTTTGGACTGCCATGAAAGTAGTTTTAACAATTGAAGTTCAAAATGGGAGGGAGTTTTCTGTGCTGAGTTAATCAAGAAAAGTTTCAGAAGTTGGTAGCAGTCATAGATACTCGCAGTACTTAAAAAAATTCACTGTTATTTTCACTTTCAGTCTATGACCAGAGCTATTTCTCTCAGTTCTTTTCTTTCTTGAGAAAGACACATTATTTCTTTTTGCAACCTGTATCTCCCATCTCAGTCCATTGTACTATTAGTGTCTCTCAAATCACTTGAAACTAACCCTTTGACTCTGTTTTTTATCCCTCTTTTCTGATCATGTGTTTGGTAGACTTTTATCCCCCATGCTTAAAAAGTATTTTTATTATCTCTAAGCATGTGATTTCTTGAGAAGCTCTGACACTCCTGAAATTTCTTTCCTTTCTTTTGGGGTTCCCTACCTTCTTTTACCTTTCCTTATTGTGTTAACTCTGCTCCTGAACTTTATACTAAAGCAGTATTTCATTAAAGTATATGTGCATATACATCCCCCATAGTGGATAGAATAGCTACTCTTCTGTGAGTTACTGGAAGGTGTTTTACTTGTTTTTTAATCACAACTGCATTATGTAAGACTTATAAGACACTGATCTAGAAAGTTTATAACCCTCAAGATGTGTTCAATAAATGAGATTGTAAAGTAACCTTTGAGATGTGTCAGCATCTAATAAGGATTACCACTTGGGAATATTCTTACTGCTTTCTTACCTAACGAAAGTATATGATTTTCTGAAGTCTATTTTTGTGCCCATCACTATAATTGTCTGTGATACTTTAATTTGTCTTTTAATATTAGCAACCTGTAAATGGAAAATTGTAGAAGTTAATTAAAATAACATTGTTTTTTTTTCCTTTGGAAAATAATCACTTGCATCATTGCATAAAGATGAAAACTTTCCTCAACGTATGTATGGCCTTATTTACATTATTGTCATTCTATCTTTGGTTTTATTAATAAGCTTGATTCCCCTCTCAGTATTTGACTTTTATGGGGAATGCCCTTTAATATAATTAATCTGTATATGAATTATAATTAGTTCTAAATATTTCCCAAGAAACCCTATCAAGTTACACATAGATCAAAATAAAGGAAAGAAGAAAGCCAGTTGTTTATATTGAGATGTTTTATAATATAGTAACCCTTGGTGGTAGTTGTTGGAATACCCCATGTTGAAAGGTGCTGGTGGGACTCCAAATTGGTGCAATCACTATGGAAAGCAGTATGGAGATTCCTCAGAAAACTTGTAATGGAACCACCATTTGACCCAAATATCTCACTCCTTGGTTTATACCCAAAGGACTTAAAATCAGCATACTACAGTGAGACAGCCACATCAATGTTTATAGAAGATCAATTCACAATAGCCAAACTATGGAACCAGTTTTGTTAAATGCCATTCAACAGATGAATGGATAAAGAGAATGTAGTATGTATATATAATGGCATACTACTCAGCCATAAGGAACAAAATTATGACATTTGCCAGTAAATGATGGAACTGTAGACTATCATGCTAAGTGAAATAAACCAATCCCCCAAAACCAAAGGTCAAATGTTCTCTCTGATATGTGGATGCTAATTCACAATAAGGAGAGGGTAGGAAAGAGCAGAATTAGTTCAGAATAGATAAAGGGGAATGAAGGGAAGGGGGGAATTGAAATAGGAAAGACAGTAGAATGAATTGGACATTACTTTCCTATGTACATAGATGAATACATGACCAATATAATTCCACATCATGTACAACCAGAAGAATGGGAAGTTATAATCCATATATGTATAATATATAAAAATGCATTCTACTGTCATGGATAACTAATTAGAACAAATTTTTTAAAAAGAAAAGCTAATGGAAAGTATTGCTGATGGGATGTGTGTTGTGAATCATATGCCATCTTGGATTAGTGAAAGTATTCATTGATTTGACCAATTGGATTAATCTGAGAATTAATTTACCAGGGTGAACTCTACCATATAGTAGAAATATAGTAAAAATTAACATAAAATGAATAAAGTTTGTAAGCATAACCAGATTCTGTGAGCAGAAGAGCCAGTTATTTCAAAATTATTGCTCTAAACATTATTTAATTAGTACTTTTTTCTACCAACCTCCATTTTATCAAAAGATGCTTCATGACTTCTTCATTTGAAGTAAGAAAGAGGATATTTAAACTTTAAAGCATGTTTGATATATCTTGGCTACTTCTCATTGTCCTCTATATATGTCTTTATTTTCTAAAATCTATAGAATGTAAAAATACTACTACTATTATTTAGGAAGAAATAAGCCTATATCTTTAAAATGTCACATGTATTCTATTTCAAGGTAGGATAGTAGATCATATACCATCTTCCTCCGCTACTCTTTTCTCCAGCAATCTGTAATCATAGGAAAACCCTTGGAGAAACACCTCTTCCTCAGTCAAAATCAGTTCCATGACTTTAAGTATACTAGAAAAGTGCATTTGTGTAGACTATGGGTCAGTGATATTCTTTGGGGGAGTAGCATTAACAGAAAGCAAGCAAATATTAAAAGAGATATTTTGCTCATCCATGATTAGGGACTGTTTTCCCCAATACATATGAAAATCTTGAATTAGTTTTATTGAATTGGTGATTGTTTTTACACTAGTTCTGAATTTTCATTAGATTCTTATTTCAAAACCAGATTTTGGTAATTTGAACTTCTTTTTTTAATATTTTTTGTAGTTGTACACAATCAATTTTATTTATTTATTTTTATGTGGTGCTGAGGATCGAACCCAGGGCCTTGCATGTGCAAGGCAAGCACTCTACCATTGAGCCATAACCCCAGCCTCAGTAACTTGAAGTTCTTCCACTCTTTTGGATAACAATAAATAAGGTTATAACCTGGAGCAAAACTTGTCCTTTAAGATAGTCAAAGAAGAGATGTAAATAGTATTTATCTTCTCTCCCTTATTTGAGAAAACACTGTCATTTCTATTTGTTCAACTGTTCTCAGAAAATCATCAGATATCCTTTTATTCTCAGTGGAATGATTAAAACCAGTGATCTTATAAAAACATTGCCTGAAAAAAGTAGAAGAAAGTGGACATTTCCATTAAATATTAGAATTTACTGTTTGGAATGGGAAGTAGTACATAGGAAAACTGAGGCATTTTTTTACTGCCCGATCCCATTTTTTATTAAATTTGAATACATACATGTAAGCAATGCCCTCAGAATAATGGAGAGGAAGAACAAATTGATTTTTGTGGTTCCATCCTCTAATTTCTACGTTACTTTCTTAATTTATCTTTCAAGTGCCCTTACTCTAGCAACCACCATGGCTTGCTATCTATGAAAAGGCATATTGTGATGGCTTAACAAATCCATTTGGCTATGTTGTCCTTCAGTTACCTTGATTCCCTTTCCTTGTATGTGTTAAGTTACAATAGTTCATGAGAGAAATTATCTCACACTAGTTGGAGGGTCAAAATAGGAAAGCACCCATTTGGGATTGTGTATGTGTGTGTGTGTGTGTATGATTATATGTTGACTTGCCTTGTTAACATGAAGCAGCAGTTGGAGCTATAATTACTCTTTTTTCTCTGGAGCATCCTCATTGTCTCTGACTCCTAGTTCAGAAGACTGTGTATCCTTCTTATTGCCAAGGTCAGAGGAAAGAGTTCAATACAGCTTTCATTATATTCTATTAGAGTTCGAGCCTGCTCATGATCTTTCTATCTAACTGCCTACTTATAAACTTCAGCCTTCAGCATTAGTTGCAGAGACAGCCTTGTGGAGACTGCATGGCTAATTCCCAATTCCTGTAAAATATGTATATGTATGTGTGTGTGTGTGTGTGTGTGTGTGTATAGTCATATGTTGTGAATATCTATCTATAAGTATGTGCATGCACATAGAATTCATATACAATACCCTATTATTTTATTCTTGAACTCTGACTGATACACATGATATGCCTAAGTTATCACTGTCTTCTCCTTAGTTAAATGTACCATTCTCTCAATAGATTTTCTTCTAGGAGTAGGAAGAAAATAATTTTATTATTTCTAATTAAAGATATTAAATTGGTATGCATAAAACAACACATATCAGATGCTAAATAGTGAGCTCCTTTTCCACTTTATCTCTCAGTCCTTTTTTCCTGAACACATAGCATACTGAACGGTCATTTCTCACCTATTTGCTCTGATATGACTCACTTATAGCCTTTGACTGATACTGATTTATAGCTGGGGTGTTTATGTTTTCTTTTCTCTAGCTCTTTCAGTATCATTGGGATCCCTCCTTTGGGGACTCTTACTGCTTACTTTCTTACAACCATCACCCAGTCTCTTTGACCCCTTCGTGTATCTTGGGAATGTTGACTGTTTTTTTCTCTTTAACCTCTCCTCACACTATGCATCCAACTATGAGTTCATATATATCAATGACCTTTTTTTCTGGATATATTTTTATATTTGTTCTAAGAAGTTATACATGACAGTAGAATGCATTTTTGACATATTGTTCACAAATGGATCACAGCTGCTCATTCCTCTAGCTGTACATACTACAGAGTCAATCTAGTAGTGTAATCATATGCATCTATAGAGTAATAACATCAGTCTCATTCTACTTCCTTCCCATCCACACAGTCTCACCTCTCCCCTCAATCCCCTCTACACAAACCAAAGTTCCTTCATTTTTCCCTATCCCCCACCCCACTATGTATCAACATCCACTTATCAGAGAAAACATTTGGTTTTTGTTTTTGGGGGGTTGGCTTATTTTACTTAGTATGATATTCTCTAGTTCCATCCATTTACCTGGAAATGCCAAAATGTCATTCTTCTTTAAGGCTGAATAATATTCCATTGTGTACATGTACCATATTTTATTTATCCATTCATCTGTTGAAGGGCATCTAGGTTGGTTCCATAGTTTAGCTATTGTGAATTGTGCTGCTATGAACGTATTGATGTGACTGCGTCACCGTAGTATGCTGATTTTAAGTCCTTTGGGTATAAACCGAGGAGTGGGATAGTTGGGTCAAATGGTGGTTTCATTCCAAGTTTTCTGAGGTATCTCCAAACTGCTTTCCAGGTTGGTTGCACCAATTTGCATTCCCACCAGCAATGTATGAGTATACATTTTTCCCCACATCCTCACCAACATTTATTTTTACTTGTATTCTTCATAATTGCTATTCTGACTGGAGTGAGATGAAATTGTAGAGTAGTTTTGACTTGCATTTTCTAATTGCTAGATATGACGAACAAATGGTTCTGGGAAAACTGGAAATTCATATGCAGCAAAATAAAATTAAACCTCTATCTCTCACCCTGCACAAAAAATCAACTCAAAGTGGATCAAAGATTTAGACACTAGAACACAGACCCACTGCCTAATAGAAGAAAGAGTGGGCCCAAATCTTCATTATGTTGGCCTAGGACCTGACTTCCAAAAGTGCAAGAAGTAAAATCAAGACTCAGTAAATAGGATGGATTCAAACTAAAAAGCTTCTTCTCAGCAAAGGAAACGATCAATAATATGATGACAGAGCCTAGAGAATAGGAAAAATTCTTTACCCTACACACCTCAGATAGAGCACTAATCTCAAGGATATACAAAGAACTCAAAAAACTTAACACCAAAGAAACAAATAACCAAATGGGCTAAGGACTTGAACAGACACTTCACAGAAGAAGAAATACAATTGATCAATAAACATATGAAAAAATATATCAATGATCTTAACTATACCATGTTTATTTTCTTATCTTCCAAATCTAAGTCTTTGGCCTGGTCCTATCTTCTTGGATGGTTCCTCTTGGGTATCCTATACGCATTTTATACTCAATGTATCAGCAGTTTGATTAGTTCTTTTTTTCCCCAAGTTGTTCACCCTTCTGTCTTTCCTATCTTTGTTGACAATACCTGTTTGCAGTAAGTAATAAATGTTTATCGGAAAGCAAATGACTAAATAAAATACATAGAAAAGATATTTCTCCACTATTAAATTCCAAAGTGAATAACAGCAGATTAATTCACACATAATAACTCTCAAATTACGTGAAAGTAACACCTTAATGAACAAAACTTATCTCCCCAATAGCTTTTAATTTCCTTTCTCCAAGTCAGTCTTAAAATTTTATAGTTACAAAATTATATTGTTATATCATGTGCATATACAGATATGCAACATCAAATCCTGCCATTATATATAATTATAATATACCAATAAATATATGGAAAATTTTTGGTCGAAGTACTCTAATAAATCAATTAAAGTTAGAGATTTTATACCCCCATCCCAATAAATATTTTTTGTGTGTACAGTTTTAACCCCCCTTGCAATTCATTCATAAACAAGAATGCTGGTTAATAATCTATGATTCTGCTAAAATATGATACTAGAAAATATTAGTTATTCTTTTTATATATGAGTTATAATTTTAAAAAACATATGGGGGAATTCATTTTGCTTTCAGGAATCCTTTTTGATGATTTGAGTTCATAGAAATAAAAAAAATCTTCTTTTTTAACTCTACTAGGACTCTACTAATTGCCCTATTGGGACTTTTCTTTTTTTAAATAATTAAACTACTAAGAATTTTTTTAAAAACCTGAAATATCGATGATTTAATTTGATTCTCAGGTATTTTTTTCTGAGGCTATTGTAAATGGGGTAGTTTTCATAGTTTCTTTTTCAGAGGATTTGTCACTGATGTACTAAAATGCCTTTGATTTATGGCTATTGATTTTATATCCTGCTACTTTGTTAAATTCATGTATTAGTTCTAGAAGTTTTCTAGTGGAATTTTTTGGATCTTCTAGGTATAAAATCATGTTGATGGCAAATAGTGCTAATTTGAGTTCTTCTTTTCCTATCTGTATCCCTTTAGTTTCTTTGTCTGTCTAATTGCTGTGGCCAGTGTTTCAAGAACTATGTTAAATAGAAGTGGTGAAAGAGGGCATCCTGTCTTGTTCCAGTTTTTAGAGGGAATGCCTTCAATTTTACTCCATTTAGAATGATGTTGGCCTGGGGCTTAGCACAGATAGTCTTTATGATGTTAAGATATGTTCCTGTTATCCTTAGTTTTTCTAGTGTTTTGAACGTGCAGTGGTGCTGTGTTTTGTTGGATGCTTTTTCTGCATCTATTGAGATGATCATATGGCTCATATCTTTAAGTCTACTGATGTAATGAATTATATTTATTGACTTCTGTATGTTGAACCAACCTTGCATCCCTGGGATGAACCCCATATGATTGTGGTGCACAATCATTTTGATATGTTTTTGTATTCTATTTGCCAGAATTTTATGAGAATTTTTGCATCTATGCTCATTAGAGATATTGGTCTGAAGACCTCTACAACAAAAATTACAGAACACTAAATTAAGAAATTAAAGAGGAAAGAGATCCTTAGAAGATGGAAAGATCTCTTTTGTTCTTGGATAGGCAGAATTAATATTGTAAAAATGACCATACCACCAAAAGCACTACACAGATTTAATGTAATTACAATAAAAATCCCAATGACATTCCTCATAGAAATAGAAAAAGCAGTCATGAAATTCGTCTGAAAAAATAAGAGACCCAGAATAGCCAAAGCAATCCTTAGCAAGAAGAGTGAAGCAGGTGGCATCACTATACCAGAACTTAAACTATATTACACAATAATAGTAAAAAAATGGTATGGTATTGATCAAAATAGACTTGTAGACCAATGGTACAGAATAGAAGACACAGAGAAAAACCTACATAAATACAGTTATCCTATATTAGACAAAGGCACCCAAAACCTATATTGGAGAAAAGATAGCCTCTTCAACAAATGGTGCTGGGAAAACTGGAAATCCATATGCAGCAAAATGAAATTAAACCACTATCTTTCACTATGCACAAAACTCAACTCAAGGTGGATCAAAGACCTAGAAATTAAACCAGGAATCTGCACCTAATATAAGAAAAAGTTGGCCCAAATCTTCATCATGTCGGATTAGGCCCCAACTTCCTTAATAAGACTCCTAGAGTACAAGAAATAAAAATCAAGAATCAATAAATGGAATGGATTCAAACTAATCAGCTTCTTCTCAGCAAAATTAACAATCAGTGAGGTGAACTGAGAGCCTACAGAATGGGAGCAAATTTTTACCACACACACATCAGGTAGAGCACTAATCTTTAGGATATATAAATAACTCAAATATCTTAACACCAAAATAACCCAAATAACACAATCAATAAAAGGGCCAAGGAACTGAACAAACACTTCTCAGAAGATTATATACAATACATCAACAAATATATGAAAAAAATATTCAACATCTAGCATTCAGAGAAATGCAAATCAAAGATTTCATCTCACTCCAGTCAGAATGGCAGCTATTAAGAAGAAAAACAACAATAAGTATTGGCGAGGATGTGGGGGAAAATGTACACGCATACACTGCTGGTGGGACTGCAAATTGGTGCAACCAACCTGGAAAGCAGTATGGAGATTCCTTGGAAAACTTGGAATGGAACCACCATTTGACTCAGCTTTGCCACTCCTCAGTCTATACCCAAAGGATTTAAAAACAGCATACTACAGGGACACAGCCACATCAATGTTTATAGTAGCAGAATTCACAATACCTAAATTGTGTAACCAACCTGGATGCCCTTCAGTAGATGAATGGATAAAGAAACTATGATATACATACACAATGGACTATTACTCAGCACTAAAAGAGAATAAAATCATGGCATTTGCAGGTAAATGGATGGAGTTGGAGAATATTATGCTAAGTGAAGTAAGCCAATCCCCAAAAACCAAATGCCTAATATTTTTTTCTGAAATGAGGATGCTTATCTATAATGGGGATGTGGTGAGGGAGGGAGGAAAACTTAGATAGGGCAAAGGGAGGGAGGGGAAGGAAAGGGCTGGGGTGTAGGCAAGACAGCACAATGAGATGGACATCATTACCCTAAGTACATGTATGAAGACACGAATGGTCTGACTCTACTTCATGTACAACCAAACATGAAAAGTTGTGCTCTATATGTGTACTATGAATTGAAATGCATTCTGCTGTCCTATGTAACAAATTAGAATAAATAAATTAAAAAACAAAACATATTAATGATTTACCTTGTGACAATAAATTAGTAAAGAGTCTAGTTGAAACATGCTAGTTCACTTAATATTTTAAGTTCTTTTAGTAGTTGATAGACTTTTATTTAATTTATTTATATGTGGTGGTAAGAATCGAATCCAGTGCATCACACATGCCAGGGAAGTATGTTACTGCTAAGCCATAGCCCCAGGTCTGAGATTTTAAGATATTTGTGAGGTTTTATTATAATAATGTTTAGCTGAAATTTAGTAAATATATATTAAAGATGATTCTATGTGCTAAAAATATGATAACCAGGGCTGAAGCTGTAGCTCAGTGGCAGAGTGCTTGCCTAGCATGCATAAAAATGGATAAAATAAGGGTGTTTTGTCCATCTACAACTAAAAAATATTTTTTAAAAAGATATGAAACTAACTTTTATGCATTAAAATCTTTGGTTATCTCATCTGAAATTTTAGCCATTCTTTCTTCAGGTAATAACTTTATTATAGGTTTTTAGAAAAATATAATAACTTAATGAACATTTGTTGAGGATGATTTTTTAAAGTCTCTATTCTTTCAAAATGTTCTTTTTGTGAAGTATTTTTATTAACTGTTCTGTGTCAGAAATGCAGTTCCATAATGAATAGTATCATAAAATAAGAGTAAAAATTTGTCACAACAAAATATGAATGAAACATCATCAACATAACAAGAAATACATATTTGAGACAATAAATCTGACACTGATTTCACTATTATTAGGTTTTCCTCATATTCCAGAATAGGTAGGGCCACTGGGACATATTTATAACCTCTTTCTTAAATATGGCTGTCTGTCAGCCAATTAACACCTAGGTTGATGCATTAACGAATAATTAATTGCTTGGCAGAGGCATATGGGTAAGTATTCCAGAAGGGAATCCCTCTGGATGTGTCTACTCATGGAAAGCAAGATCTGAAATCAATAAAGAAAGATGGAATTTTTGTAAAAATGTCACTTTAATATTGCAAAATCAATGTCACCAGATACTTTAAGACTATTGTAATATTTCCCTTAAGTGTTCATTGTTTGTATCCCTCAGCATAAACAATAAAACTTTCTTTAAATGTTTCGCTAATTTATTTTTTATGTACACATATTTTAAAATAAAGTACGGGGAATATTATTCAACCTATAACCTTAAATAAGAGACTGAAATTTTTAATGTCAGGATGGTTTAAGACAATGATGCATGGTGACTCCAGTTAACAATCTCCTCTTTAAAAATGCACATTCTGATTTTCTGAAAACACACTATGTAGTCTGAACAAAGCAGGTCCCCAGGCTACTCCAGTCACAAATTTGCAATCTCTATTCTAAAACATAAATGTATTCCTTGGAATTCAGACCTCTAAGTCAGTTAAATCTACATCCAGATAGAACTCTGTATTTTATTATCTCCTTGACCTTAAGCAAGTTATATCACTTGACTACTTTGATATTTTAATTTTCTTATTTGCAATACTGGGCACAAAAATATTTAAATTCTAGGTTTGTTACAAGGATTAAATATATTAACAAGGTATGTAAAACATGAAGCATGCTGATGACATAGATTAATGGTTGGGTGTTGATTTTAGTACAAATGACACTTAAGTCAAAGTGCACAGCCCTAACTAATATAATGACTACTAGGTGCAAAGCTGAAAAATAATTCTTAGTATGTCAGAAATAGTTTTCTGTTAATAAGAGTCCCCATAATTACAGCTAATACCATCATGTTAGATTTCCACACACCCCAGAAGCCTTGACTTAACAGATTGTGTCCTGTTGCCTTTCATTCTATATTACTCTTCACAAGTACTTCTAAACCCAAATGTTCTCAAGACTAAGCTATTAAAAGGGTGAAAGTGCAAGTGCTGTCCACTCAAGCAAAAAGCTCCTCACTGCTTTTCTCTGCCCTTGTGAATCTGATCTTGATACACCCTCTCTTCACATCCTTTATACTCAAGTCTTTAAATTTTAAGTCTTTTCTTCAAATTATCATCTCACCTACCATTCCATGACAGGTCAATTTTTTAAAATTTAAACTTGATCCAACCCATTTAGAAAATGTTCTCAAGCATTTGTCATCCCCTCCCCCCCTCATCTTCCCAGTTGCTATGGTTGGTTTGGGTGTGGTTTGAGTATTTCCCCCAAGGGTCCATGGGGATTGAAAGACTTGGTTCACATGGTGGCAGTACTGGGAGGTGGTAGAATCTTTGTATGTGGGGCATATTGGGAGGTCCTTAGATTACTGGAAGTGTGCCCTCAAAGCAGATTGTGGGACCCCAGTTTTGCTCTCTGCTCCTGATTTGAGATGCAATCACTGGCTTCCACCATTAACATATTCCATGACATACAGGTGAGCACTGAGCTGATACTATTGTCTTTCTCCTGAATCTCCAAAATTCTGAGCTAAATAACTCTCTTTACTACATAAGTAGCCAGTTTTGGGTAGTCTATTGTGGAAATCAAAGCTGACTAATACATAACGCCTTGCTATATTCTCTAGATACTGTCTAAATTCAATTCACTTATTCAAGTTTATTATATCTTTACTTTATCTCTTTGGCTTTTCACTAGACAGTAAAGTTATTTGCAAACAATGGTTGCATCTAAATAAAAATGTATGAACAGTACATCCTCTTATTTTTGATTCAAGGACTCATGGGACATCATTAGGATACTGTAAAAATTTCAGAGATTAAATCCATAAGGAAACACCAGATAGTTTTCTGTATCCTGTGAGGGTTTATTTTATGCTCACGCACACACAAATAAACAGACAAGGTAACAAATAAACAAACAAAATCCTCCAAAGACAGAGAATTATGAAACACTGTCCCATTTTTATGAACTACTTACAGTAACATATCTTCTCAACTGTAAAAAAGTAACATTATACCTTAGTGAGAGTATTTAAGGCAAGCTAAGTTGAAATGAAATCTAGGCAATTGTGCCAATCTTTATTTGAGTGGGAAAAGAAAATACACTAAATAATTAAAGCTACAATATTATATTTAACACTCTTGCAACCTATGAGCACTATGCCCATATCAGTATAAAAATTCATATTAATGCCTGATTGATTATCTACCAACTTTAGATTTAAAATATATAGGAATATGGGATATGTGTGAAAATGTTTAATAAAGGATTTTTATGTCCAGTAAACTCTTTAACATGGTATTAATATTCACCCATAATTAATTAAGGACATCCCACATCTTCCTAGACTACAGGTTAAAGTCTTTAAGACAAATTATAATTAATATTATACTCACTGACTATATACTGTTTTTAAAAATCATGGCTGTAGGGTAACAGGAAGATTTTCCCAGCTGTATCCACTCAAACCGTATATCAAACCATCAAACTCAAGTCTCTTAAGTAACGTTTTCTATTTCAATCTGGGTCTCTTATTCCTTCTTAAGATTATGTATAGTAGTCAGTTAGGTAGTTCTTAGGGGATAACAGTCCCTTTCTAAAACCTACACAAACATAACCATGTTCATCAATATCATCACCAATACATTCCTCTGAATGTTACTTTTAGAGGAGACTCATCCTGAGTCTTGGAGCCTGTGAGGAGAACTTGGGGTTCAATAACCATGTCTTTCACTTTGGACTAAGAAACTCCTCAGTGGAGACTAATGTTGATCACCATTAGTCTCTGCTGATGGCCATATGGAAAAGCAAAAGGTTCATTTTGAATTAATTAAAAATCTGAGTGTGGGCCTCCTCCGGTAACAGAGAGACATTTGGCTTAAAGCAAAGGTATGCCTTTCATTCTTCTGAGGCTGGTATTTTTCATGATGTTCTTAATGATTTGATTGAATACTTCATAAAAGGGAAACTGGGAGTTAAAGAGAAGGAAAACAACTTGTGTCTAAGAAGACCAGTCACACACAACAGAGTATAGGGACTCCTTTACCAGGAGAAGGGAAGAGGTAAGGCAGCACTGGTAGTGCCACTGCTGCAGGACCCAGAAGCAGTGAACTGGGAGAAGGGATTTCAAATCAGTGTTACCAATGTACCCCAGAAACCAAAAGTCTATTTATTTAACAAGATTTTGTGATGATTCACCTGCACAGCAAATTTTGGAACCTCTGAATTTTATCATTTCTCTCTCTCTCTCTCTCTCTCTCTCTCACACACACACACAGAGAGAGAGAGAGAGAGAGAGAGAGAGAGAGAGAGAGAGATTGAGAACATTAGAGATAGAGTTTAGGGGAGAGGGTACCCCCAGAGTGAGCACAATGCTCAACCCCAGCTGGAACCTGGCTTATCTTGAGTGAATCAGTGGAATTGTGTTTAAAATCTCAGGTGTTTAGAGATTGTGTCCTAGACACTAATGAGTGGGTAGAACCTATGGGAAAGCTATGCATACAGTCCTGGATGGCTAAAACAAAGTAAATTAGAATAAGCCTTGAATTCTCAGTGGTAAGAGTTGCTAAGTGGTACAGATGAATTAGTCATCCGCATTTTGGAAAACAGGCATTTTCTCTGGAGGCTATTGAAATGTTGTTAGCATAATTAGAATCAAATCATAATCTTTTTCCTTGAGCAGAATGAATTTGATGAAAGTAGGAGGAACTCTTACTCAATTTAGTTCTATTCGGATTTTTGGTTAGTCCTTCCAGAGAAAGGATTGCCTTATTCAAAAACTTCTTCATTTCCATACCTTAATCATTGCAGCCTATCTACCACTGGTTAAGAAACAGTTAACGAGAAATTAGAAAGGATGAATGGCCTGGATTATATTTTGCAGCTATTGCTAATTTCTGGTATTTAGTTTCCATGCTTGTGGACTTGTTTAAAGGTATGCCTTGCTCCCAGTTGCAAATTGCAATCCCAGCTGGGATTAAAAAGGGTATTGCCCTTAACACTGAAGTGGCACCTGGTTCCAAAATAGGCCCTTAAGTAATTTATAGTTTGAATGAACTGAACTGATAAAGGGAATAAACAGTGATAGAATATAAATTAAAAATATGATTTAAATCTTATAGGCAAAGAAATTAGGACCTTGAAGTTTTCTCTCATACCTCATATTCTTTAGTTATTGTTATAGTTTGAACCTGAAATTTCCTCAAATGATTCATGTGTCAAAGGTTTGGTTCACAGCTGATGACACTAGAGGGAGGAAGTGGAAACTTTAGGAGGTAAGGCCTAGCTGAAAGAAGGACACATACATTGTGTATGTGTCCTTGAAGTGGATATTTTCCTTCTGCCCTTCCTCTCTCTCTTCTCCTTGGCCATCCAAGGTAGGTAGACAGCTTTCCTCCATCTTTCTATTCTGTCATGATGTACTGCATCACCATAAGTCCAGAAACAGTGGAACCACATCACAATGGAGTGAAACCCCTGAAACCTTGAGCCAAAATAAATTTTTCTCCTTTAAGTTGATTTTCTCAGGTGTTTTGTCACAGTGAGAGAAAGCTAACTAACACAGTGATATAACAACTTCTTTGAAGACAGTAAATACATGGTATTTACATACATCTTTTATTATATTTAATATATGTACATGTCTACTATATGTATATATGTGTACCATATGTGTGTGTAATAAATGTCATGCTTAATCAGATGGTTATGGTAAAAAAATTCAAATACTTTAAAAGGGTATAAGATGAAGAGTAAAGATTTCCTACACCTATTCTATGCTTGAGTTTCATTCCTGAAAGGTAACCATGGAAACATTTTCTTTGTTTGTATGTATAATGTACAAAACACAAGCATATGTCCATGTACTTATATATGTATATAAAAATACAGTACACACATGTATGTGCAAGCACACATACACATATCCTTTAAAAAGAACAAATGAGAATATGTCAGTACAAGTAGTTCTATCTTGGCATTTTAATAGCTACAGAGTATTGTAACACATGGATTATAGTTTAACCAATTCATATTCAGGAACATTTTTATGTTCCATTTTTTACTTAGTGTTACAAAACAGGCTTTTCTAAATGTCTTTGAATAGTTATATTTACAGTTAAGTATAAATAATATATCATATTTTGAAATGGGTCATGAATAAAAATAGAGAGTTTGAAATGTGATTTCAAACTCTGAAAACATGCAAGACATAGGAGAAAGAACAATACATAAATGAGGAAAGGTTGTGGCAGAGATTAAGCTTAAAAAATATTCCAATTAGTAGGAAACAGCAGTGATTCTAAACTTCATAGGATGCTTTTAGTTTTTTTATTTCAAGAATAAGTTTTACTTTGGTGATATAAATGAGCCTACATTTTAATGTCTGGCATATACAGAAGCATGAAACTAAATTCCACAAAACTATCATTCTTGTATGGCATTTGAAAACAACTATATGCATTTAGAAAAAAATCAGGAGCACTTTTTTATTTTATAATAAATAAAACTGGCTAGTAAAGAAAGGGTGAACTTGTAAGTATAATTTTGGAAGGTTAATTGCTGATAATCATAGAACATTTGAAAGGTTAATTGCTGATAAGAAGAGAAAATTTGGTTGAAAATTTAAATTGTAGAGATGGTAGAATTTTGTTGAACTAAAAGGATGCAATAAACTGAAAAATTATCCCTTTATTTACTGACACTAACAAGGGGCTCCTTTTAAAGTGATCAGAAACAGCACAGAAAAACTGGTTGCTAGACTTGGTTGCTTATAAGATTTATTTTAGATGAATTGGCTACTTTATTATTCTTGGATTCTCAATAATAAAAATGATGGTCCTTGTGAAGACCTATGAAAACAATTGCTTAGTGGAAATAGTTACTGATAATTTTTTAAGGTTATACATTTTTTAATAAGTATGAAATTGACTGGGGATGTAACCAGACTGATATGTACAGTTAAAGGTAGTATTAAAAAAGGGACTGCTTTCACCCCCAATTCCACAACTAGTACATTATGCATATAGTATACTTCTGTCAGAGTTCACCTTTTGATTTTTTCAAGGAGCTCAACCTAGTGGTAAAAATTACAATTTTGTAAACAATAGCCCTTGGAATTTTCATCCATACTTGAGATTTCTTGTTGACAATTATTAGATAAAACTATAAGTATTTTTATTACTCATGACAATACCACTTCAATGAAAAAATTGAAGATTGACTGTTGAGTAAATATTTCATGGAGATTATAAGTTGTTAGAAACCTTTAGTTGATTAAAAATTTCAAAGTTATATCATTAATTATAAATAATGAACTCCATAAGTTATTTTTCTTCTTCATGAAAAAAGCCCTTGCATCCTTCATTGAGACAATAAAGAAACTAACCAGAAAAAAAAAAAAAAAAGAAACTAACCAGTGGGTTAGAGACACTTTTCATTCATTATTGGGCACAGGTGATTTGACCTCTCAAAAGAAGATGAACTTATTAAAATAACCAGCAAAAATATCCTGAAAAAGTCACTCTTTTCCACTTCTTGGTATCAGTTTCTGTTCTTAGAAATTGTCCTATTTTACTTCAAAACAATTTTTAAAACCCAAACTTTGCTATTTGTATCCTCAGTTACATAAATCTGCTAAAGCAAAATATTTTGACAACTCATTGGAGAAGTCCAGAAATGTGTGTTGCTCCTGTTTTTTAAAATGGAGAAATTCATCTTAAGTGGATGTCACTCATTAACCTATGTAATGATAAGCTTCCCATAGAAGATTATATTTAAAATAATGTTTAAATTGAAATAAGCATAAAGAGACCATCTTTGTTTCACTGTTAGTATAATGATGTAGAAAGTTCAGGAAATGCAGCCATCAGATGTCCTTAGCCTTATAAATTATTATGCATATTATCAAAGCCATAAATTTCATCTTAACATTACTTTATTCAAAACTGATGAATGGTGTTAAAAATAAATTTTACTGAAAATTTCCAGTCTTCCTGTTCTTATCATTTGAGGAGGTAACCTTTTGTGATTTTACTCTAATAATCTTTCTGTTTTAATGAGTGGGAGTTGAGAAACTTGATTAGGCTATTTTCTTAATAGCTAAGAATTATTAATTTATCCTTATTTATGCTGAAGTATTTTATATACAAGTAAAATATTGATTATGAGAGAGCAGCAATATTCATTGCAGAATGCAAATTCTAATTCATTAGTTGAGGTCAGTTTACATACAGGGAATTCCAGATTTGAATCAGAAATATGTTGCCATAATTTTGCTTAAGCCTCAACTAAAAATGTGACAGTAACAGTGTAGATCATCAAAAGAAGGATATAAAATGTTTTTAGCCAGGTGCATTGGCACAGCCTGTAATCCTAGTAGCTAATGAAGCGGAGGCTAGAGGATTGAAAGTTCAAGGCCAGCCTCAGCAATCTAGTAAGCAACTTAGTGAGAACCTGTCTCAAAAAAAAAAAAAAAAAAAAAAAAAATGAAAACGGCTGGGGATGTCGCTCAGTGGTTAAGTGCACCTGGGTTCAATTCCTGGTACAAAAAATATGTTTAAGAAAAAATTTCATACAAATTTTATTTCATTGTTTATATTTTTCATGATACATTTATGTAACCCAGTTACTTTAAGAAATATAATTTTTAACTTAAGTCTGATTTCTACTCCATATTACATTTAATTCCTACTTTTATTTCTATCTAAATTTTATTCTGTGAATAGTGACTATGGAAAAATTATTATTTTATTTGATTCAGAGTTTTCATCTAGATCTTCTTTATCTTTTGTAAGTACAAACATATTTTACTGTTGTTAAATTATTACTGGTGACTCCATCATCATTATTCTTATAGATTTTCAATGATTTAACATGAAATTCTGAATGTGTATCAATAATAAGCTGTTCTTAACTTGGTTAGAATTCAATGCCTAAGGGGACCTTCTCCTTTTTCCCCAAAGTTATTAGTTGTTTTCACTCACAAATCATCTTCATTAAGAGAAATATGATCAAAATCTCTAGAGTGAAGAAAGAAGAACAGGGGGTAAAACACACAGAGCAGGAGGTTCTATAAACCAGAGATTAAAGGGAATAAATGATTGCTTATTGCTTATCTAGTAAGCAAGCATAGCTAAATAAATTATGGTGCTTTAGGGAAAAACAATAACATTCAAAGATATGGAGAAAAAAATCTTCTAAAGTTTGTGCTTCTGCTGCCAGTGTACCAAATTTCTTTAATTGTGAGCCACTTAGTTAAATATACGAGTTAGCTTATCTCTTTTGGACATTTTGTTAACTAAATAATGAGGATGCAATAGCTTTACATGCTGAATTTTCCATGTGCAAATTTAATTTAGAACTCTGTGGCAATGAAATTATTATTTCTTTGAAATGTGCCTAATATAGAATACCACTATCCATTCTTTTATCATGTAAAGTCAATCTTTATATATGTTAATTGGAATAAGAATAATTTTAAACAAACTTGTTTTAGATTTATATGCTTTGCATGTCTTTTTATTAGAGCTTTATAGTTATACATAGTAGTTGTGTTCATTCCAACAAACTCATATATGTGTGTAAATCAATTTCAGTTCATGTTCCCCACCTTTTTTCTCCCCCTTTTCCTCCTGTCCTCCCTCTCCTCTCCCATTCTCTTTTCTCCACTAGACTTTCTTTTGCTTATCTATTAATTTATATTTGATTGGTTCTTTCTATCTATGCATAAGGTGAAGTTCCCTGTTATATATTTATATATGCACATGATTTTCTAAGAATTCTTTCTGCGTTGCCTTCCCTTTCCTATCCTTCACTCTACCTTTTGATTTCCTTCTTCTACATTACTTATCTTCCTTTAAGTTATCCTATCCTTCCCTACCCCTTTCCTTTATTTTACTCTAGCTTCCACATATAGAAAAATCAACCTTTGAGTAAAATAAACATTACTTGTAAATGATAGAAAAGGCTATGGGTAACACAAATTTGCAGGGAAATATCAGGAGCTCAGCTTTAAATATGAAGATTTGGGGGTGTCTATTCCAGTGGAGATGAATAGGCAGTTAGATATATGAGATCATGTTGGGGCTACATGAAATTTTAGGAATCATTGGCTTATAGGTAGAATCAGATCATCATTAGAATGAGAAGAGAGAAGATGACCAAGGAGTAAGCCTGGGACATTGCAATACAGATCAGGGGGTAGAAGACTAATTAGCAGTGGAGAGTGAAGGCAATACCAGAAAGGGAAGAGGGAAACTAGAATGTGGTGTCCTGGAAGCCATGGGAAAAGGAACATCATGAAGGAAGGGGTGAATACTGTGTCTAGTGTAGCTCTCAGGACCAGATGAGGATGGTACATTAGCCACTAATTAAACAACAAGGTAGTCACTGTATTATGTATTACATGATGCATGTTATACATTTTACATTTCATGTAGAAAATAACCTGAAAAAGAATAAAATAGACTTTGTTTCAAATGAAGATGATAAGCTTGAAATGTGTTTTCTACCAAATTCCTGAAATTAGCTGAGTAGCTAGAAATGTTTCTGAAGAACAAAACTGACAACTGAGGAAGGGAAGAGGTGGTTATTATCCAAACTCTCAATGTTGAAAGCCTTCTTGTTTATTTAAATAAAGACAGAGCAATCTCATCAAAGTTGCAGAGTACAATGTGATTGAGTTCACAGTGCAGTATTTAATTAGAAAATGTTAATTAAGCTTCCTTAATTCAACCTCACATCAAAGAAATGTCTTTGCACACACAAGCCAGTCCTTAATGCTCAATCATAAAACATGAAGCCTCATGCAGGTCGTACCCTGTGTTGTTGCATTGTAACAGAAGAATGATTCCAATTTTGAATTCATAGAAAGCTATACTAAGGGGCTGAAATTTCTTTTTCCCATTTAGAAATGGAGATTCAAAAAGCTTCTTTGGTAATCTAAAATAAAAAGGTAGCCTTAAGGGAACTTGCTGCAAAGTTGTGTAACACTGAAGTCCATAGAATTCCTCTATGGGTACATGGAAAATGGAAGAGGCAGAGTATCAATGCAATCTTAAATTATTCTAGGAAAGAAAAGGATCCATAGCAAGTTCACTACAATGATTTTTATGCTTTTTATAATGGCCAAATGCAGTTCTCTCTCCCTGTTAAAATGTAGTAAAATTTTTCTCTTGGTTCAAATTTCTGCCTGCAGCTAATTTTTAAGACTGAATTGGAAACCTCTGAAAGCAGCATTTAGGCTGAAAATAGTGACAGCTCCATAGTAAGCATAGTGCTAATGATTAGAATGTGAGCATAGGGTTGTTTTTGGTAGCCTATGAATTTCTCAATCCTAACAGAATGAACATTATCAAACAAGGAATATAATCAGCTTCATTATATTAACAAGACAAGGAAGAAGAATGTAATGATACAAGTTCAGCACATAAGGATTCTACAAAATGCAAATGTTTAGCAACACTTAGGAAGCAAATGCTATCTAAGGACAAATACTTTGAAGAAAGAATAAATATGTGGCCCAACTTCACTTAAAATTTCATCTGATGTTTGAATCATTTTTCTAGCATCACTGATATATCTAGTCAATTTAAAGACACTGCAAAGTGTTTACTATTCCCTTCTCATTGTATCACCAGATTCTTTTTTAAAAGATTTTTATTAGTTATTGATGGACCTTTATTTATTTATTTGCTTCTATCTGGTGCTGAGAATTGAACCCAGTGCCTCACACATGGTAGGCAAGTGCTCTACCACTGAGCCACCAACTCAGCCCTGTCTCACCAGATTCTATTATATAATTTCTGACAAAAGAAATTTTCAAACTATGGTAGTTTTCTTCAGTATCTGGAATTTTAGTTCCTGAAGTAATATAGTACAGCCTCATATGGCTATGACATATTCTTAAATAGTGATATTGTATACATTTAATATATGTAAGATGCTAGTAAAATAGCGACAATGGGCTAAATCAGGCTTGCTCCCTGTTTTTGTAAATAAAGTTTTATTGGAACACAGACATATCCATTCTTTTATCTATTTCTAGGTTTTCTTTTACACTATAAAGACACTGTTAAGTAGTTCTCAAAGACATTATATGATATGGTTGATAAATTATAAAATATTTACTGTGTCAAACAGAATATCTGTTGACCTTGATATTGATATTCCCTACACAATCCCTGATGTGAGTACTAGTATTATCTCAGTTTATGGTGATGAAGAATTGAAGCTCAGAGGAATTACAAAATTTGTCCAACCAAAAAGTAGCAAAAATAAAATTTGAATCCAAATCCAGACCTAGTTTCCAAACTTATACCCTTAAATATCATATGCAATGCCTCACAATAATGTCTGAAGGTGACTATGTTAGTAGAAATAATGCAAGAGTCATAACAGAGAGAAAACTTTGGTTCAGTATAACAAGATGACCCTGGACATTCTTATTAACATTTTGTTCATCAGCTTCAAAGAAATGTGATGAATATAGGAAGGTTATTTCTTGGTAACAATTTTCAACTGCTTAGGGAAAAAATTTAATTCCATCTGTCATCAACACTCTATAAATTAAATAATCTACCACTACTACATGTGTGTACTATTATTTTCTTCTAAATCCATATATCTTTGCAGGACAGCATTCCCCACTTTGTTTTTCCTTAGCCCTCAGTTGGTGGCCTCTCTTTAGTTCTATTCATCTTCTACTTTGTAGACTTTGATCAGCTCAGTGGATTGCCCCCTGAAAGTTTCTCTGGTTGCTGTCAGCCATGTTTATGATAATTTAACCCCCTTTTTTGCCTTAGAATGTAAACTGTCAGGAGGATTCAGAAATTGGTGTTACATTTTAGAAGTGTTGCAAGACACACCCCAGTTTCACAGGCTGCTGAACTTGGAGAGTAACACCATGAAAAGAGAGGAAACTGAGGTATGAAAATAATTACAGGGAACAGTATGAGGGAATAAATTGAAGGGAAAAAAAGAAAGGCAATCTTCCTTTGAAAGAGGAATAGCAGAAATTAAACTCAGACTCATAAAAAACATCTATTTCTGAATTTCTCTCAGTTTTGCCATACACAATGACCCTGTTTATGATAATGATTCATAGTGAAACATTGATCACACAATAATTTCAATAGTAGATTCTAGTCTTTTTATAAAAGTAGACTCCAAGAAAATAAAGGGTTATTGTTGTGTCTCTCTAAAAACCATTTCAACAAAAAAGACATTTGGCACTCTTTCATTTTTCTCTTCAGTGATGTTTAAAGAAAAGAGAATCAAGCACAGAATTTGCCATTAAAAAGGAAATTTGACAGAAAACAATATTGATTGAAAGCTTCAATTCATGCATAAAACTGCTACATCAACTGATTTTACTGAGAAGTAAAAATTTTATTCCAGCTAATGCTTAACTTTTGCCATAAAATGAAAACATGAAATATTTGGATGTTGTTGAAATGAACATAACAATTCATTCACCTCTCAGTATCTACTTGAATACTCCCCTTTATATTCTGGCTCACTGTGACTTACATATTGCACATATTTCTTCTAGAATTCCTGCTTCATGATCATTGTACAGATTTCTTAATGAAAAAAAAAACAACAACAGCAACAAACTTGTATTATATTCAAAATACAGGAATAAATCTACCCTGGAATAAAAGGAAAGCATTAATTATATAAACTATTTAATTTTCTTTGGCTGAAATTCTAATATAAGATAAAGGTAGCTATATTCTGAAATTAAATCATAAAGCCAAAAATATGGCTACAATGGCATGCTCTCATTGCATTTTCTCTATTACCTGCACACATGCATGCACTTAAGATATCATATCATGCTCTCATTTTTAAGGCATAAGAGGATGAATTCAGGCAAGAAAGAGAAATATTGATAGTATCTGTCTTTCTATCCTCTCTCTAATGAAAATTATGACTAAAATACTTGTGAGTGGATAGGGTTTTGAAAACTGCATTGCAGTAATAACTTAATTTTCTAAATTCATTATAGGCATATCAACCATCCTGGTTTTGCAATTGAAAGGAATAAAGTGAGCTTTCTGAAGAGGCAAATTATTCTACAAAATGAAAATGAGAATAGTGCACTAATCTCATGTGCAAAAGAGGCTCTTAGACACGAAACTATTAATTTTATATGTTTTTATCACTTTGGAACTTGTCCTCTTGGTTTCCAAGCTTGGCAGAAATAACATAACACTCACCATACACAAATAGTATTAATGTTGCCAGAAAAATCATGAATAAAAATAACCATTAATAATTTGGGCCTTTGTATTAACTGAATGCTACAAGAAAGTGAGTTTAAAAAAAAACACCTTATCTTATTCTAAACAAAAATCTCCACATCATGTACAACCACAAGACTGGGATTCTAATTAGAATAAGATGCACTCCAAATTTGTATAAATATGTCAAAATATACTCTACTGTCATCCATAACTTAAAAGAATAAATAAAAAATAAAACTTCACAACATTTAAAAAAGGAAAATAGTTTTATGTAACAGAAGGAATAGATTCTTATTTTGATGTCCCTATACACAGGAAATCACATCTCTCTATGCTTATAGACTCAGAAGGAACAAAGTGGCATTTTTTATATTTTTAAAATCTTACTTTAAAAATTTTTACACAGCAACACTTATGTAATTTTTCCTTTTACAATACAATTCTATACATGGTAAGTCATGTATAAACACATGTAACCTCTATCACAATCAAATTACAGAACAGTTACTTCAACCTTAACATCTTACTCCTATTATTCTTTTGAAATATCATTCCCACTCTCTCCCATTCCTATGAAACTACTGCTCTGTTTTCCATTATTGGAGTTTTATCTTTTCCAGACTTAATTGTTTCAATCAACATTTCTTTTATATCCATCCACATTGTATGTATTAATAGTCTTCCTTTTTACTGCTGTGTAGTATTCCTTTGTATGGCTCTAGCACAGTTCATCTATCCATTCCCCCAAATGAAGTCTATTTAGGCTATTTACAGTTTGAGGCAATTATGAATAATACTGCTATAAACATTAAATGTACATATTTGTTCATGAACATAAACTTTCATTTCCCTATGATAAATACTTAGGAGTAGGGTTGCTGTGCTACATGCTAAGTGTATAGTTAACTATACAAGAAACACAATATATTTAAAACATGAAACCAAATACTGATAAAACAACAAAAGTAAAAACAAAAACCTCTTTTGTAATTGGTATATCTTAATGACATTTCTTAGAGTGAATTTATAAAAACTAGTGAAACAATGCAATTGCCTTTCATTCAAAGAGAAAAAAAAATTTTACTTTTATTATCTAGACAATACAAAGAATCATGGTTTTAGATAATATAAAGTCATACATAGTTATATCAGGGTTTCCTCATGGTCACATTTGAAATTTCCTAAATACTCACTAAGATTCTGAAAAGCTAAAGAAGAGACTAGGATCAAGTGGGTCAATTCAGACAATTGCCTCAATTTTTGTTAGTGTCAATACCTCAAATTCAGTTCTGTGCCAACTGTAAAAATGAGGTTACAAGAGTAATAAACATAATCATCTTAAATGCATATAAACATACTAGGAGAGAATTAAAGGGTGAATAGTTCCCTATAAAAATGCAAAGAGTAGGAAAAATGGGAAGGAAAAATTCCTTGAGTTGTGTCTGGAAGGCAATGAAATGTGGAAGCTGCTAGAGAAATGTCAAAAGATGCTGTCCTAATTTTCTGGATAGTTTAAGCTTAGGGTTGTATAGAAGCTCATTATGAGACAGGGTGTCCAGGAGACAGACTCCTTAGTACATGCTCCCCATAAGCTGCCTTTTAGTACCATGTCTTCCTGTGGTTATTATCTACTAAAAAAGAGTTTCCTGCCCATTGGGCAACTTAACAATGACAGTAATTCTGGCATAGAAATTGTCATGAAACAGGTGAGTCTCATTCATTTTATTTTGCCATATTTACTAATAGCTTACAATATAGAAGGCATTTTCTAGGCACTGTGGATACATTGGTAATCAAAAATAAACTAAAATGCCTATCCCTGAATTTTATAAGTCATATAAATTATGACAAGTCAGTGAGTTAACATCAGACATCTGTATTTCTTCCATAATGGGTTGGGTCTAAGCCTATCCAAAATTCTAAAGTGTAGAAATATTTTCAAAAATTATTAAAACCATTTAAAATTCTATTGAAATAATTTTGAAAATCAGAGCCAACTTAGGCTCACATTAGTTATTTATCACTGTAAGAACTTATCAATTAGTTTAAATCTTACTGATTTATAGGTAAATGAATCATGTCCCTGAGATAAGAATATGTGTGTGCTAACATGCAAGCATCTATTTATTTTTCTGTATAGAATCTTCTTAGCGATTATATAGTGATTATATCCTTTTTCTAGGTTAACATAATAATTTGTTAATTGCTTTCACCAGTATAATGTTTGGAAAAATGTAGTGATTAAACACTCACTTTCATGGTATTTTTATTCTGTGTTTGTATTTTGACCCTTGTACAGAGTTTATATTGATAATAATTTGTTCATAATTTGTTATCTTTCCTAGATATAAACAAGATTAGATGCCTGTATCCTTGTTATGCTGCTCACCAATTGGTTCCATGCTGTTAGTGGTACAGCAAGGGCCCATGTGAGTTTCTTCAAATTAGATTTTTAAAAGTAGACATAAGAGTCAATCTTATTCATTCTACCCAAATTAAGAATGAAAGGCAGATGCAGGCAATACCTCAGTCAATATAGAGTACGAATTAAGTTGATGGAGTTTCGAAAAGGAGAAAACATTCATAGTTGTACTTGTGGCATTCATTATCAAAACTATTTTTCTTCTGGGAAGTTATAACACCAACCACAAAAAAACAAAACTCTTGACAATATAAAGCCAAAAAAGTATAGTATTATGGATATCACTTGTGTTAGAAACCTTCTAGCATTGTTCAGAAATAAAATTGGTGCTCTGGTTGCTGAAATGATTAAAGGTCTCCCTCTGTGTTGGTTTGGAAAGGCATCTGAGGTGCACTGAGCCGGTTGCTTTGCACTTTGCAAAAGAGATGGGTGTGCAGTTATTTACTCTGATAATCTGTGCGTTGGGATCTCTTTGAGCAATTAAATCCCATTTACTTTTAACTAGAATTATGGGTCTTTTTCTTAACAGCTTAAGTACATTGATGTAAGCTTAATTTTTTTTTCTGATTAGCTACATATTTCTTGTGCCAAATTTGTTGAGGCTTCCTGCTAGTCTGTAATACATTAGACAGCAGAGATGGGGCCCTGTTTATTATAACTGGGTCACTCTGTATAGTACATTACACTGTATACAATGATGATAAGAGATATTTGGGCTGATCTACTTACTAATTTGTTATAGGTGAATTTTGATTCAGAAATCAGGAATGAAAATATGAAGATCATTTCTTATGAGTTGTCAGCCAATTCAGCTTCTCTGTGCTCTATTTATTTTATTAGTCTCTTTTATCCTATTTACTTTCATTTACTGCCATTTTCTAGGGCTCTTAACTCTGTACTCTCCTAATACTTTCTCAGGCTCTTAACTCTTCCCTCTCCTACTATTCATTCCTTCCAGAAACAAAAAAATAAGGACTATTGGAGACTACAACTCTGGTTCTTTTCCTCAGAATGTTCTTGGTACAGCTGTACTCCTTAGGTGTGGTGCCATTACTTGTGTGATTACACACTTGAGAACCTTTGAGGTGAGACCCAACCTGAAGTAGGCAGATACCAGATAATCACTGCCATTTGCTAAAGCTTATTGTTCATTTTCTGGGCTGTACAGAAGACTACACTTTTGGGCAAATAAATTGTATCTCTGTATGACAGAGACATGGCCTCTTGAGATTTACACTCTGTGCACATCTCCCTCACAGTTTAAAAGTCTCCTTTTTGAGGTAGTAACATAGAAAACAAGAAATATAATTAATATATGGGAACCTATTACCTGTGTACTATTTCAGTGGCAATAGTACATCAAGCACTGAATCTTCAAAACTACACTGTACATACATATTTACACATTCACCTACACACATACAAATATACCATCAAAGTCACATAACTTGTCCAAGTTGCACAACTATACAGTTAGATAAGACAGAACCAGGACAGACCTGGGGTTGTTTAGTACCGTCTTTTTCCATTGTTTCCCTATTCCTTGAGATATTTAGTGTCATAACATTCATATTAATAACATATGGTTACCACACATTTGCTTCAATGTTTCCCCCACTATATTTTCTTTTCCTCTATCCAAGGATAAGGAATTTAGAGGGAAGTAAACAACTAAAATTTATATTTTCAGAGACAGAAGTGTGTTGTTTCTTAGATACCATGTTCTGATTGCCCCTTATAGAATTCTACATTGATGTAAACTGAATTTCTAATAGCTCTAAAAGACAATGGTTCTATAACATTAGTATGCATAAAAATAACAAATCAGATTCTATTCTTTAACCTTCTTCTCAGAGTCTTCGGCTTATTAAGTTTGTGGCAGACTCAAGAATGAATATTAGTGACAAGCATCCCAGGGGAAGCTGATGTAGGGCATCCTCAAATCACATGATGATTAAGGATGGTCAAGCACTGGATAGTATGAACAAAATGACCTTATTTTTAGTATTAATTCATGTCCAAAATACAGTGAGAAGTTTTGGTGATTCAAAATCTTATAACTCCCTTTAATGTATGCTTTTGTGAAGCAATTTTCTTCTGTTTCAGAGACCAGTAGCTTTCTGAATATTTTAGCATTATTGAATAATGATTCTATTTTGGATGGACTTCCAGAAAATACTTTGAGGAGCAATAAAAGAAAACAATTGACTTATAACACCAGACTGTAACATAACTTTCCTTGTCAAAATGTGAATGGGAGTGTGTGTGTGTGTGTGTGTGTGTGTGTGTGTGTCTGTCTGTTTGCATACACATGTGCACATCATAATGTTGTGAGGATTAAATGATGGATGAACTGTTTCCACCAAAGGGAAGAAATCCAATGGCAAATATGTATGCCAGGAATCTGAAACATGGTAGATGATAGCAAACATATTTAAATGTAAGCAAATCAATGAAAAGAAGGAAATGATGATTCAGAGCAATAGCCTTTTAAACTATAGTATGCACCTTGCTCTGTATAAATTGGTCAGGTAATGGTATATATGAAGACTATCATAAAGGGCAGACTGGACAGGCACTAATAGGTAACCTCTTAATATTTATCTGTGCCACTTATACACATATTGATTTGTGAAAAGAAGACCTGTGTCATAGAATAAACATTGAGTGGATCCATTGCTGGCAGTCTGCTACTGATTAACACTAAATCAACCAGCAAACAACATAGATTCCAGAAATATCTCATTTATATTAGTCCATTTGGGCTGCTGTAACAAAAATACCATAAACTTGGTGGCTTATAAATAAGAAATATTGTTTCTTACAATAGTTGAGAGTAGAAAGTCTAAGATCAAGATGGCATATGGTGAGGGCCCATTTTCTGCTTCATAGACGGTGCTTTCTTTATATATATATATATATATATATCTTTATTTTTATTTGTTTTTTAAATTTTTATGTTGTGCTAAGGATCTCACCCAGGACCTCATGCGTATAAGGCCAGCGCTCTACCACTGAGGTACAACCCCAGCCCCAGATGGTGCTTTCTTGCTATATCCCTTGGTAAAAAAGGCAAACAAGCTCTTTTGGACCTCTTTTATAAGAAAACTAATCCCATTGATGAGGACCCAATCCTCAGGACTTAATCACCTCCAAAATCCCTGCCTTTTGTATTTTGGATTAGGTCTCAATGTATAAACTATTTTGGGGGCAGACCATAGCACCACTAGAACCCACAATGGTGGATTTTTAGGCATACTATCTGAGGATGAAGTTGAGCCACACTAATAAAAAGGTGGTCACAGGTCCTAAAGTAGAATTTCTGGTGCTAAAGTAGAATTGTTTGGATAAGTATTCTTCAAAGGTATATGTTCTTAAAGACTTGGTCGCCAGGATATTACTATTGGGAGGTGATGGGGCCTTTAGAACTTGGAAATTATACGAGATCCTAAGGTCACTGTGGATGTGCTCTTGAAGGAGATTGTGAGACCCTGGCCTCTTTTTCTTTCTTTATTGCCTCCTAATCACAAGCTGAAACATTTGTACTGCCATGTGCTCCCCACCATTGTCATCTGGCAACCCCACAGAATCCCAAAGCAATAGGTTTGCCTAATCTTGAACTGGAGCCTCCAGAACTGTTAGCTAAATTAAGTTTTCCTCTTATAAGTTAGTTATCTCAGATATTTCATTTTAATAATGGAAAGCTAGCTAATACAACTACTACTTACATGCTACATACTTTTTACATGATACATTAAAAAAACATATGTAAAAGGGACTCTTTGATGGGCTATGTCAGTCAATGGCATTGAATGGGGACACTGCTAAGGTTTGTTCACATAGTTTTGGCTTCCTTCACCTTCTTGATCCCACAGACTGCAATTGCTCATGTCACTTCCAGTAACATTATATCATCAGAGGAATAATTTGAGAATGTGGGAGTTGTGACTAAAGGGTTATACTGTTATACATCTTAACTAGTGAAAAGTGTAAGGAAGCAGAAACAAGCATAGATGCTGTCCATGTTCCAAATGATTACTCTTCCATTCTTTCTTCTATCTTTTGTTTTAAAATAGAAATTATTTTATGCCATCCAATAGAGAGTAGAACTAGAATTCTGATTTTGATAGAAACAGCCAGAAGAGACGAGCATTGTGTAATTAAAGCCCTGAAATCTACTCTGACCTAGTTAGAGTGTCCAAAATAATGTTGTGCCATGCTCTGTGTGGGCACCTTGGAGTCAATCCTGAGAAAGCAACTCACTGAGGCAAAAAGAGAGACACTGTGAGCTCAACTCTGACAATTAGTTAGAAAAAGAAATGGTGAAAAATAATTTATAGGTGAGACATGTTGGATCCTTGCTGACAAAAGACAACCCAAAATTTGTTGCAAACTTCTGAATTACATAAGGTAGCACATTTATAGGTTTAGTACTGAAAAACTACCTGACATGACATTATTTGTGAAGAATATTCTTCTCTGATGAAGTTTAGGATACACTGAATTGAAGTCATAGATTATCAGGTCAAGTAAATAATCCATTAAAATGACAAGGGGTACTAGATGACACCATCAATACACATTCTCTGATAGACCCAAGTAGTAGAATACTTGGAGCATGCTATTTCTTCTTCTTTTAGTCATTGTTTTCCCAAACATGATGAATTTTGCAAGGAGAAAAAATGTCAACTTTAATAACTTAGTAAAAGGTTTAGATCTCTACCAAAAATCAAATCATGCCTGTGGAAGAAACAATAGAAAATGACAGGCGTCTCTTTGCTCATTAAATAAAAAGTTTCTGTTCTCATGGTCAGATGGGCTGTACTTTGAATTGTACATTATCTGACAACTTGTGGGAGGCACTGTCCCTTTGGGGCAAGGTATCATTGCCACTACACAGGTAAAATCTGTATTTTTATAGAATTAAAGATGAAGAGTATCACGGTCTAGAATACTCACAGGATTTCCTTGTCAATTGGATGATTGTGTTGTATATCAAAATGGCTCTTGTCACTGGATATAAGACTCTCATCTGTTCTCACTGGTTCAGAAAACATCTTTATAAGAGGCAGAAAAATGGTCCCTCAAAGATACCTACATCAGATCCTCATAGAACCTATGAATATGTTAATTATATGGGAAAATGGAATTTGAAGATTTGAATAAGGCCAAGGATCATTAAATAAGAGTTTATCCTGATGAGCCTCATCTACTCACATGAGTTCTTAAAAGGGTATTCTCATCTGCTGTAAATAGAAAAAGAGAGATACCAAGATGGAAGAAGGGTCAGAGAGATAAGACACTGATTGTTTTGAAGATGAAAAGGGTGGGGGGCAGTAGTCAAGGAATGTGGGAAGGCTCTGGGTACATGAAATGGTAAAGAAACTGATTTTTCCCCCAGTGCTTCTAGAAGGAAATTCAGTCTTGCCTAAATTTTGATTTTATCCCAGTGAGACTAAGAGTACAAGAAAATCCAAGATAAGTCCCGATGAACTAAGAAAGCAGTGGGTTGTAATTAGAAGGTGAATCCATAAGGTGGCACCACTATCTGAAAACAGAAAGAGGGGCTCTGGTTGCAATGAATTATGTTTAATGTAATCCAGATAACTAAAAAGTAGGTGAAAGAGATTTTATCTGAAGTACAACATACAGAGACCAATAGAATTGTGATTTTGGAGGCTTTGGGATGGGGGATAGTTCAGTATGTGGATCCTATGTGTCATTACTAATGTTAAGAACTGAATGGGAGGGGCCACGGCCACCCAAATACCCTCTATCTCAATCAGGATCCTTTAAGTGAGACTAGTTCTGCCCCTGGCCATAGGAAGCTGGGTAATTTCAAAGTAGAAGAACTAATGTTGAAACAATGAATCATTTAACATTTCTTCTTATTTCCTTTTTCTCATATCTTTGCTCTTACTTATCTGTCTCTGTGTCTTTTGCAATAGCCAGATTCCTTGACTCTGAATGATGTTCTACACTGCTCTATCTTTTGCTCTCATTATCCAATCTACCACTAAGCCATGTCCATTCAATATGTCTAATATCTTCCACTAGTCAGTTTCTAAAATTGATCCTGACTGGCTGTCTTCTAAGGCAGAGTTCCTGAGAACCTATCATCCTGTCAGTCACTCCTTATATAAGTCACCACTGTCTTTCATTCCCACAATAGTTTTCTCTCACATTTCCAAAATTAAGTTAAATAAAACACACTAATAATATGGTAACCCGATTTTTGGTGCTCCATCTCTCGTTTTTCCCCCCCTCTACTCTAGTCAGGGAATCCAATCCATCACCCTCCATTTTAATTTCCAATTGCGTCTGTGCAGCTTCTTTCAGATTACATCAGAGGGCCTCTTGTTCTAATTTTTATTCAAATGTGACAGAATGAATAATATAAAATAACTCATGGTAATTGACAGATAACCCTTGTTATCCTTGGAATAGCAATTATATTTGTATTCTTCTTTGAAATCAAGCAACTTTTATGATAAAGAAGAAACTATGGCAAGAAGCCCATGTCACTACCATATTCTTACTTGAATTAGTCTGATTCTAAGTGAGAGTTTCAAGATTAAATTCATAATTTTTTGGAGGAACTTTATTTTGGCTCATGGTTTCAGAGGTTTCACTCCATAGATGGCCAACTCCATTGCTCTGGACATAAGGTGAGGCAGAATACCATGATAGAAGGCAATGGCAGAGGAAATCAACTGAGGACATGGCAAACAGGAAGCAGGAAGAGCTTCACTCATCAGCGACAAAATATGAACCTCCAAGACATATTCCCACTGACCTACTTCCTGCAGCCACAGCCTACCTGCCTATAGTTACCATCCAATTAATCCATTCAAGTGAATTAATCCAATAATTAGAACTCTCATAATCTAATGATTTCACCTATGAAAAATTTTTAATTGTCTCACACATGAACTTTTGGGGGATACCTCATAGGTAAACCATAATATTCTGCCCTGGCCCCCCAAAGCTCAAACCAATCTCACAATGCAAATTACATTTAGTTCATTTTCAAGAATAACCATAGTCTTAACAGTCCTAGCACTACCCAAAAGTCCAAATCCAAAATCTCTTTTGAGTTTCAAGGCATACTCTGAACTCTTCCTCCCATAAAGATCAAAAGCCAAATTATATCTAGTCAAAACATAATGGTTCAGAATAAACTTTTCCATTCCACAATGGAGAAATCTTGGCATAGGCAAAGGGATGGAACCAAAGCAATTTCAAAATATAGCTAAGCAAACATGTTCTGTAGATACATATTCAACATTGGGGACACATGACATCATGATGTTCTCTCTTAAGGGCTTTTGTAGCTCCATCCCTATAGCCTTGCTTGTTGTAGTCCACATGGTCTCTTTCTTAAACTGTTTATGGTTAATTACTACAGCTTCCTTTGGCAGATGTCCTATGTTACTGGCATCTATTAATTTTATGGATCTCCATTGCAGCAGCATCTTTCCTCTAATATCTTTGCACACTGTCATTTCAGGGACTGCCTGCAGGGAATCCAATCCTGCGACATTTTGCCTGGCTTCCCAGGCCTTCTTTTGAAATCTTGGTGGAAACGTCTATGATGCCCCTAACTCAAGCATCCTACATTTCTGCAGAACCAGCATGATGTGGTTGCTGCCAATGATTGCCATCATCTCGAGCAATATCCAAGCCTTCTGGGACCACAGCTGCAGCAACCTCTGAGTGTCTGGGCAGCTGAGTGTAAAGAATAAACTTTCTAGGACCCCTGGTGAAGGCAGGGTGTCACATGGTCTCTTTTCAAAGGAATTTTTACTTTTATATCCTTGAGATTCAGATGGGTGTGGTCTTGCCAATTCCTGAGGTGGTTTCTAGCGATCTTTCCTATTGTTTCTCCATAAATTCTCAGTATTTATTTAGTGGCTGTAATCTTTTTTTAACAACCACACCTTCATTATTCTCAGCTTTACTTGTACTTTTCTGGCCAAACTGCAAGTTTTTGAAATATGTTTGCTCTGCTTTGTGTTCCTAATTATCACAGTAAACTTGGCTAAAAGCTGCCAGCAATATTCATGCCAACCCCTGAATGATGTGCTGACTTGAAGTTTCTTCCACCAGATTAATTAGTCCATCATCTTTAAAACCAGCCCCACAAAAAGTCCAGGACATGATCAAAATGCAGACATCTTCTTCACTAAAATATAATATGAATGGATTCTAGTCCAATTTCTGATAGAGTCCTCCTCTGTAAACTCAAGAGCCTAGTCTGTACAGTCCACAGTCCAATTGACAGTCTAGTCTTCTGAGAATAGCCTAATAAACTAAACTTAAAACATTTTAAATCTTTTCCAGCTTGAATATCTATACTTTTCAAAATTCCTCCTCCTGCAAACCAGCGCCAAAGGCTTCTGAACCACATGGACAGGTTAGTGACAGCAACATCCTCACTTCTTATACCAATTTCTGTTTTTCATCAGGTTTTACATCACTGTGACCAATATATCTGTCAAGAACAACTTAGAGTAGGAAAAGTTTATTTTATCTCATGGTTTCAGTGGTGTAGTACATGGTTGTCTATCTCCATAATTCTGGGACTGAATTAAGGCAGAATACCATGGCAGAAGGGCATGGCAGAGTAAAGCAGTTTAGGACATTGCAAACAGGAATCTGAGACTCTCTTGCTGCAGCCTGTGGCTTAAAAAGCTTGGTTCAGCACTTCCTATCCCACCTCAACTTATGTAGTTTATTCTGGTGATTATTATTTTTCTATTTATGAATGGAACTGTGAACTATCACCAGACATTCTTCCCAGAAGCTTAGGGATGGTGCCTGCACTTTTTGAAGCCTCATTTCAAAAAGAAGTTATGATGTGGGCCTTCATATCTTAACCTGCAATAATAATTTGTTATACCACAACACTGAAATACCAAGGATATTTTGGGTTACACATTAATCTCCCACATATCACATAATGGGCATTGATGTATTCTCAGTATGTTTTAAGATTGTGGGCTAGATCTTACTGCTTAACATTGTTTAATCACACTTAAATCATTCAGGTGATATAAGCTCTTATATGCTGGTGCACAGAATAAAAAAAATTATGTCAAAAGAGGCTTTTAAAAGCTTTCCTTGTCCTATCCATCCTCTACATAAGTTAGGGCTCATCTTATGCTTTTGAAAAGAATTGCTTATCTACAGACAAAATGTAGTAAAAAAGAAATAGGATATAGTCTGAAATCTGAAACTCTAACAGATTTAGTAGAATTCTAGCACATTTCTGGGGATGTAGCTCAGTGGTAGAGTATTTGACTAGCATACATGAGGTTGTGAGTTTGATCCACATAACTGAAAAATAATTCTAATCCATATTGTATGCTCTCAGATATTGGATGACAAAAATATGGCAAAACTTATGCAATCCTCTCTCCACACTGCCTACCTCATGAATTTTCTCAGTGAAAACCTAGAATTTCCAGTTAAACATTCCTTACTTTGATGTTTACAAAATGTTATATGATGTTATAAATGTTTCTAGGAAATGTAAATCATTAAGCATTTGCTACTACATCTATCTGAAGTACATTTTGTCATTTAGTTCTCTGGCCCTGAATTGAACTCCAAACAGATAAGAGAAAGTAGAAGGTCAACTGTATGTTGTCTGCTTGTTTGCTGGTTGATATTCATTACTTCATTAAGAGTGTGGTTCACAACCTAGATGCCCTTCAATAGACGAATGGATAAAAAAAAATGTGGCATTTATACACAATGGAGTATTACTCTGCATTAAAAAATGACAAAATCATAGAATTTGCAGGGAAATGGATGGCATNTTTGAATAACCAACAATAAAAAATTAAAAAAAAATAAAAAAAAAATAAATAAAAAAGAGTGTGGTTCAAACAGCTAACCCCAAACAAGTGCCAGGTACATAGGCATTGTGTTAAACATTAGAGTGAATCTATCCAGATAGAATGATGATTGAGACTTAGTACTATAAGTCTCTGCCCCATCCATAGAGTTTTCCACTGGGTACATCAAAGTATAAAAGGAACCAACCAATACAAAGAAATAGATGCCAAAATATCCAGGGGAATAAAGTTAGACTTGGTAAGTTCAACCAATTTTTTAAAATTATTTTTAGTTGTAGATGAACACAATGCCTTTATTTTGTTTTTTAAATTTTTATGTGGTGCTGAAGATTGAACCAAATGCCTCACATATGCTAGGCAAGCACTCTATCACTGAACCACAACCCCAGCCCTCAACCAATTTTTTTTTTTTAATTTCACAAAGTCTCTTGGGGATCATTATGAGCTGGAGTAAAAGATCCTTAAGTTTAGAAATGGAGATTGTATTGCCTTTTTATGGTGAATTTCTCAAGGTCAAATTAAATACAATAAAAACTACTTTGTGATGTGCTTCAGCTAGGAAGACAGTAACTAGCTCATTCAAGCCAAAAGTGATAGGATTATGCTTTAAGAACTTCACTCAGAAAGAAAAACGGTAGGTCACAGAGGATTTACTTTGTAATAAATTTGCTACCTAATTGTCTGTCTATTCATGGCCAGCCAACAGTCTACCCTGAATAATAATTCAAAAGCAATTTATATTATTTGTGCTACCACAGGTCATTCCACTAAATAAAGTTAAAAATCAAATAACCTGTCTTAAATAGGTATTTGATTTCTAAAACTACACCTAAATTGTACAATCTCCATGTCTTGAATACACCTTTGTGATGACTTAGAATTATATGAATTATTCTGTTTGGAAGCTTTTGATCATGTCCTACAACATTCTAGACAGATAAGCTATAACTGTGTAATTTAGAGGAGGCTGCACAGTTTTTAAAAGTCAAAGTAAATTTTTACTCTTTCAGTGGTTGGAATTCCAGGAATTGCTATCCACAGTAAGTTCCAGGTGCACAAATGTGTTTTTCAAAAGTTTATATGTTTGTTATTTGATGTTGCTGTTAGTCCATGTGTTTTTCCAGAACAAAATGCTTGCTGCTAGGTAATTTCTAAACATTAGAAAGTTTTAGCTCACACTTCTGGGTGCTGGGAAGTCCAAAATCAAGGCCCTGGGAGTGTCAGTGTCTACAGAGAGCCCATTATCTACTTCCAAGATGATGCCTTGAACATTGCGCCCTCTCATGGCAGAAGGGACAGGATGGACTAGAGACTTCCTTCAACTTATTTTACAAGGTTTCTAGTACCATTCATTAGGGCTCCACCCTCATGACTGAATCCACCTATATAAGTATTCTATTATATTGGCAATTGTTTCAATATGTAAATTTTGGGGGACATGTTTAGTTCACAGAAGTAGTTAAAACACATTTTTCATTAATACACACATGTATGGGTTCCAGAGTCAGGAATATATGTTTAGTTATTAATTATGTAATGTTAACTGAAATATATACAAGTATAAGAGTGTTGTAAGTTTCTTTATTGCCAACATAGTTTTATTTGGAATGTGATGAATAATCTATGGTCATTGTTTCACATGACTGTAGACTCTAATCTCAGATCTGATACTAAGTAGGTGATCCTGGACAAGGTACTTAATAACATCTTAACAATATCTATCTTATTGGATCGTTGAGAGAATTACAAGCAATAGTGAATATAAAGCATTTAGCATCATTTGGTGCAAAAAGAATAAGTAGTAATTAATGGGGTCAATTGATATTATTTTTGTAGCTATTATCACACATATTTTCTCTATCAATAATCTGGGGAACACAAATTACTGCAATGATTATGACAATGAGTTCACTAAGGCAGTAGTGAGAGTTCATATTTCTGTTTCAGCAGTATCAAGAAGTCTGGTCCCCTCAAGAGGTAGTTAATTTGTCAGAGCCTTTTATTCATTAAATATTCTTTCTGCAGGTTTGTCTACCAAATATGCACATGAGTTAGGGGTTTATAAAGCGACATTAACATCAGTGATAATGTTGACAATGGCAGTCATAACATATTAAAATATATCATTTACTGCATGCCAACTCCATGTCAAATTTTTCACAATGTATTTTACATAGTTCTACCTCATTTTATCTCACAGCACAGAAGACTTCAAGTCTTCTCAAATGTTCACTTATGAGAAAGGCTATCCCTGACTTCCAGTAAAACAGCATCCTTATCAATCTCTCTGACTCCTTTATCCTGATGCCTAGATACTATAATATATATTTCCTATTGGTTTTTCTTGTCTTCTGTGAGTAGATATGGGTTCCATAAAAGTAGTTAATATGTTTTTCCACTGCTTTCCCCCAGCTCTCAGGCAGCATCTAGCACATGGACACATTAATTAAATGTTTTTGAATGAATGTATGAATCCCTTATAAAGTAAGGTCTTATTAGTCATATTTTGGGAGAATCATACTGAAATCCTAATAAAATAGCAAATGTTTCTAAAAGCAATGGTAAATTTGAAGCACATGAGCTAGGTGTTTATGAAATTACATTAAGACTTGTTAAATGATATGGCCAAAAACTGATCCCAAATATAATTCTAAAGTAGTGTACTCTCCACTAATTATGGCTTAAAATGATACTGATTCAACATCTCCTGCAGATCAAAGCCATTATGCACCAAATTACTTTCCCCATATATTCTAAGTCCATATAACAAGTTGAAATAGAAACTACAATAGTACTTGAATAAAAATGACCCTAATGCAAACATGGGCAACTATTGAGCAACTGTTTTGTAAGCAACATTATACTGAGGATAAGAGTTCTTAATTTTCCTCCATATTGATATTATAGACTTATGAGAATCTCACTTTCAATTAAGCAAAATGAAAAGAGAATAAAAGGATCTCTAAATTTCCCAGTGTTGTTCCTATGTATGACTTTATAGACAAAGTGTTTTTGCCTATTCTAGAGCACTTACTTTTCCAACCAAAATACAATTTATACCATAAAGTAAGGCAAATTGACTATTTTCCCCTAGGAAACTGTTACCAAGGATGTATACATGAAACCATTGCCTCCTCCACTTGTTTGCTTCTATATGCCTATTTTTCCCAGTGTGGCATTTTCACATACAGTACAATCAAGATGCTATATATCAGTTTACTAATGCTATTTAGTTCTCTGTGAAACAGACCTCCTTTGTTCTAAGAGGTTGAAATAATCATACGGCATTTCCTCGTGTGTCTTTGAAGAGCAATGGTTGCATGAAATGATTTACAAGCAAACACAGATTGAAGCAAGAATTGGAGTGGGAAGCAGGGGCAGTGTTGTGATCCGACTCAAGGCAATCTCGTCTTGCACAAATATTATGTTCTTTTCTATAGGTATCCATAACTGCCACTGCTTATAGGTGAAAGAGGGTTAGCTTCTACCTCTAGGGATTGGGCTTCTAGATTTTAATGGGACCAAATCTCAGAGCAATTCTTCTTTAGATGTTTATTAACAAGAAAGCACAAAACAGCCAGTATACTCTGCAAAGTCACAAATCTTTTAAAAGTGGACCAATATCATTTTGTTAAATTATATTTAACTTGAGGAAAATATGATAATATTGGACAAAAAATACAGCTAATTGCGATAGTATGAGTCAGATAGTCAAGAAACTTCCAGAAGCAGGAGTTGTACCATTTCTTATATTAAAAGGTTTCACTATTTTTACACCGGTTTATGCAAAGGTAAGGAATATCTCTACATTTTAGCTAGTACACACATGGGAAAATTTCTAACTATGCCAATGAAAACTCATCTTTAATGTTCTGCTAAGCTGAATAACTCTTTTTAACAACTCATTCTAATAACACTTTGTAAAACAGCAAAACATCTGGTGTAGCTCTGAGATAGCTAATTTCTTATAAGGATCACTTTTCAGGAACTATTATTTTATTTTATCTTTTTTTGTATTGGGGTTTGAACTTAGGTGAGCTGTAACACCAAGCTATACCCACCAACTCTTTTTTTTTAATATTTGAGACAGGGTCTCACTAAGGTGCCAAGGCTGGTAACTTGGGATCCTCAGCCTCAACTTCCCAAGTTAATAAGAAGAAGACATGCACCACTGTGTCCAGCTGGAAATTATTATTATTTGGTTCAAGGGATTGAACTCAGGGTCACTTGACCACTGAGCCACATCTCTACCCCTGTTTTGTATTTTATTTAAAGACAGGGTCTCACTGAGCTGGTGCTTAACACTTTGTGTTTACTGAGGCTAGCTTTGAACTTGAGATCCTCCTGCCTCAGCCTCCTGAGCTGCTGGGATTACAGGCATATGCCACTGCGCCCAGCTAGCTGTACATTACTAATAAGGGCAACTCACTATCTACAGCATCTAGTTTAAACCATGTAATACATTCAGTCTGTCATGTTGTTAATGCTGCAGTATTTTAAAGTAAGTTATAGACATTAAAACATGAGGGAAGTTCAAAAGCATCTGAAGAGCAATGTACAATATGTATAATATATCTTTCTTTTTTGGAGACTCCCAAAGCATATTAACTGTCAGAGGTACTGAGATGTCACACATTAAACTCACTCAACTTTTTTCTGTGAGTTCCAGGTTAACTGAAATAGAAGCTTTATGTGTGGAACCCAGAAATATTTGTTTTAAAAAGTCCTTCTGGTAATTCTCATGCATGCATACTAAAATATGAGAACAACTGTACAAAGGAAACAGCACCTTGAAGAACACAATTTAGGGACTTTACTCAATTGCCTTGATATGGAAAAGTACCTTTATTTATCTATAAAATCTTTTCTATAATAGAAGAACTACTCCATAACCTAAGAAGTCTCCATCTGACTTGTAAGTCCTAATACTATTGCTTATAATCCTATTTGTGTTTAAACAGTTTGGTTTGGGGGCCTCTAGACATGTGGGTCATGGGATTTGTAATTTACTCCTGGCCTGCAGTCCAAGACAATAAGACAGGAAAAAGAGGTCACAATCTAATTAACTTTCTAATTAAAGGAACATGGTCTCTTTCTAATTACACTTACAAAGAATAAAATGTAGCCCATAATTAGAAAGTTACTGTGTTCCATTTAAAATTTGCATTGTGTCAGCTATTCCATCATCATTATTATTGCTTAACATTTATTCTGAAATGCAGAATATATTTTTAAAGTGTATTGGAAGAGGTTTTATTTGTCTCTTACATTGCAAATGCAAAATTTAGGTCAGTATTTCACTGGATGATACAATGAGTTACAGAAAATCTGTGGCATTCACACTATAAATCATTAACAGAGTTGAGATTTGGGTTCATGATCTTTTGTGACTAAATTTTGTACTATCAGTTCAGTGAGAACATTATGTCTCTTACTATTTTTTCTCTGGCTTTTTTTTTTGAGGATGCCAAGACTATTTTCAGTATCCATATGTAACCATGGCAATCACCTGGATACACATCTGCCTTAAAGTGCACTAAGCTATTAGAATCAGTTCTCAGGAGAGTCAATTGGAATACAATGAGTTCATCACAGTTTTCATTGTGATCCCACCAATCATGTAAGAACATATAGGCAATAATAACTGCCAACCAATAGATATTGTTTCTATCATGCTCTATTGTCTGCTTCTTAATAAACCATTTTTACTTTAAATGGATACAAAAAATTGCTTTATGAAAGGGAAAATAACAACAAAATGAAAATTAGGCTGCCTTTTTGTTTTACAACACAAAGTTGAAATTAAATGTGTCATTTTTTTTCTCCAAAATATTGTTTCCCTTTACCGAAGAAAAGTGATGGGCCTGAGGGTCTCATGCATTACAAATCTCATGTGCTTTAGATATCTAGTATATCACTTGCATTTTGCCTATAGTACTTTCTGCCAAGCTCAGCGTTTATTGCTTACAGCTGAATACCGCCACCTAAATCATCCATCATGTTTTTACAACCAACTGTAGCTTTCTTTTTCAGTTCCTTGGTAGGAACTGGCACATTTTCAGAATGAGAATTTTCAGAATGACAATAAGTGAGAAGTGTCTTTACATACCCAAATGTACAAAGCATGCAATGAATAGAACATGAGTTTTGTAATAGGAAAATACATTTACTGATATGAAGAGATAAGAGCTTTGGAAATCATCTGCCCACATTCCCACTTCACATATGACTTTCCATTTTACCATCTTCTCAAATGCTTAGATTATTTAGTGTGAAATTAGATCGTTAAAGTAAGATCTGTTAAAGTTCTGTTAAAGTTCTCAACTCTGGTTGCATATTAGAATCCCCCATGGAGCTTACTGAAAAATACTGTGTTTGAATTATCCCCAAAGACTTGAATTTAAGTTCTCTGGGATGAAGTTAAAGAATGGGGATTTTTAAAAGCTCCCATGGATGATTCAAATAATGAGATTCTCTTCCTAAAATGAAGAAGCAGCAGAGAAAAAAGGAATAGAGTCTCTTTATTCTCCACTATTTCTTGTTATGGTTTTCTCCTCAACACCTTTCTATTTGAGCATAACATTCTTTTTTTTTTTATCCACTCAAATTAACATTCTTTTCCACTCTTAAAGAAAAAAGAGTACTTTCCAAAGGGCACTCCATCCATTATTGCCTAAAAAGTGCAGTACTGGTTCCACATTAACCCCTGAGAAATTTTCTTCTAAAAAATCTTTAACTTTAACCAGAGTTCATTACTTTCTCCTCTTTCCACTCTTCTGTATTTTCAACCTTATTCCGTAAGACCTTTTGGGGAAGGAATTTAGAAGGAGTTTTTATCATAATTTTCCAAAGGTAAGTAGAAGAAATAGGGGCTAAAATTAGACTGAGTTATTTTGTGCACATTATATCACATAACACTCTGTGACCATTTTGAATAACACATATCATATGCTGCTAGAGTATTATAATTATTTATATGTTTTATTTATACTACTAAATTATAAGTTCTTTTTAAATAAGAACAATGCATTGTTCCTTGTGTTATTTGACATCATTTTTTTGACATCATTCTCCCTCATGGGTTTCTAAGCAATACCTATTATGGAGGTGACTTGCCACAGAATGACAAGCTTACTAACTTTTATGAGGTGTTTTTAATCATAATTGAAAAACATTTCTGAATGTATGATAATAAATATTAATTTTAAACTTTCAAACCAAGGTTTTCAATTTTTCTATCCTATACCATTTTTCAGTCCTTACCACTCATGTATGAATAATCTCATCTATGCTCATTTATAGGAAATATTTTTATATAACTCCCAAAACAAAAGTAAATCAATGTATTTTATTTATAAACACAAAATTTAGAAGATATTAAATAGCATTTTAGTGCCTTTTGGAGGACATTTCCTAAGTAAGCATTTGTTGGGTTCTCGCATCAGAAGTTTATCGAGAATGTCTTGTGGCTAAAAACCAGTGACAATTGGACTCACTGTGTATGTCACATATATAGCTCTGCTAGAAATGTTTTCCATAAGCTGTTTCATAGCATAAACATTTTTATGTCAATTTTTAGCATGTTTCATAAAAAAGCAATATAGGAAAACTTTTCTCATATGGAAATTTTTATATACTAAGCAGGATGAAAATGATTGATACTAGCACAGTATAAGTTTCTAGATGTTTCTCATGCTGGTTCAGATGAAAGGGGAATGATCATATTCAGAGATCTTATCCAAGGAGGACTTTGAGTAATCTTTGATGATATTTGTGGCAAATGCAACATAGATAAGGAGGCAGAATCAGTTTAAAGAGGTTTTCAGATGAAAAATAAAGAAAAGCTGGATGGCAGATTGGTTATGAGGAGGCAAGAGAAAGGGAGGGATCAGAGATAAATTCTAAAGTTGTACCATATGTATGTAACTGTATGGTTTCACTAAGGAAAATAAAACACTAGAAGAGAAGGAACAATTGAATCTATAACCTTTCTGGCACCTACAGGTTGAGATGGCAGTAAAGAGTTGACATCTGGGCTAGCAGTGGGGTTTACAGAGCTATCAGCACATAGTAGTTGAAGTCATTTTAGAATGCGATTGACCACAGATACTTCAAAATAGAAGACAGGAAGACAGGGACCAATGTTGGATATATATTCAAAAGGTTTGTGATGATTGTGAGGTTCAAGTTCAGGTATAAAGAGAATTGAGGCAGCGGCTTCAGGAGAGTTAAAACAGGAAAGAGCTTTGGGACGGATAGAGTGACTCACAGTGTCAAATGAAGCAGAGGAGGTAATATGATTAGGATGAAAAATATCCACTTAGGGGTGAGAAAATTTCAGTTGAATTTAGATGGTTGCATTCAGTCAGCTCTGAGTTGATATCAACTGTTATGTCATGCAGGGCTGGGACTATGATGAGGCAAGCAAGGAGCCTAGGGAGCAAAACTTAGGAAACAATTCACTGTTAGTATGTGCAAGTCTGAAGGGAAAAGCATCATGATATGAAGCCTATCAAACAAATGCCCAAGACATGTCCACACTCCGTAGTAAACAGTATTAGGAAGATCTGGAGGTACTTATATTTTAGGGACTAATTCATGGTGGATATGGCTGTTGCTCTAAGCTGGACAAAACATCCAATATCAAGTTCAGAAGATGAGCAAAATAGTTATTGACTTAAAACAATAGATCCTAGGTCAAGTATTATGCTACATTTTACCATATGAAATTGCTGGAATTTGGCCATTTCAAGCTTACAGAGTAGCAATTTTATATGTTTCAAAGTTATAAGTTTCTCTCTCTCTCTCTCTCTCTCTGTGTGTGTGTGTGTGTGTGTCTTTACCTCTGAAATACATGTGGTCTCAGGATCTGAGAAATACTAGTGAGGGTTCAGAAGAATTAGTAGTAAAGGCAAATGTTCAATATTTAAACAACAGATATGTACTGAGTCCCTACATACAAAACACTTCATGGGATACTGTGTGTTGTTTTTATCCATATTATGCTTGTGTCGTCTTTTCTAACCAGATTGTATTTCTTCTCATAGAAGAGTATTTCTGGTATTCCTCTTAGATTCGTTCAAAGAAGAAAGCCAAATTTGGAACACCAGTAGGTTGAAAAGTGGCAGAATTTGCCACTCCAAATATGCCACTTTGACATAAGTATTATATTGAGCTAAAGACACTTAAAAAATAGCAGCTGTAAGAAGAGCATTCTGATCTCCTCTCTTTTTCTTGAAAATAGGATATAAAACTTCCATTTCTGCTAGTCCAGAAGAAAAGAAACATTCTTACCACCAGAAATGAGGGAGTTGAAACCCAGAAAATTTTGTATAGACAGCCCTCATTGAAATAACTATTTGTGGTCATTTAGACTTTCAATATATTTTAGTTACTTTTCCACAATTTCCTGTCTTTATTCAACTTACTGTAAAAGCATTTGGGTTTTCTTACTCTTTTGGGGGTCTGACTTTCCTTATCAGGGCTCACTCCTATGTCATATAAAAATATATCAAATTTGTATGCTTTTCTGTTGCCCATCTGTCTTCTATTAATTTCAATCTCAAATTCTCCTGAAGATTCTAAAAGAGAAGAGGTCAAGTTGAACCTCCCCTACAAGGTGGGGAGTCCTTAATAAATGGGAGTGAAGGAGGCATAAAAAGACATCATTCTCCATATGTGGCATTTAGATCTTTTTAACATTGACACATATTAATTATACAAATTAATTTGTTTCACTGTGACATTTCCATATATGCATACATCATGTATTGATCCTTTCCATTTTCCCTTCTACATTATTCTGACCTCCCCTTTTTTCCCCTGCCCTTTCTCACCTTCCCAGTTCTCCTTCTTCTATTTCAGGTGATTTCTTTTTGTTTCCACATATGAGAAAAAACATGTGATACTTGTGTATCAGTGTCTGACTCATTTCACACAACATAATGTCTTTCAGTTCCATCCATTTTCTTGCAAATGTCATAATTCCAATCTTCTTTAAGGCAGAATAATACTCCATTGTGTATATATTTTCATTCATCTGTGGATAGGCATCTAGGCTAATTCTGTATTTTGACTATTGTGAGTAGTATATCATTAAACATGGATTTGCAGGTAACTCCTTTGTATGCTGATTTCATTTCCTTTGGACATATACACAGAAGTGATATTGCTAGATAATGTGGTAGTTGTATCTTTAATTTTTTTGACTAAACTCCATACTACTTTCCATAGTAGTTCTAATTTTTATTCCCACTAACTGTATAAAGGTTCCTTTTTGTCCACATCCTCACCAGCATGTTAATTTTTTGATAATAACTATTTTAAGTGGGGTGAAATGGAATATCAATGTAGGATTGATTGGCACTTGATTAATGGCTAAAGATGGTGAGCATTTTTTCATATATTTATTGACCATATGTACTTCTTTTGGGAATGTTTATTCAGGTCCTTTGCTCATTTATGACTGGATTATTTTTGTTATTGTTGCATTTTTTGATTTCTTTATATATTCTGGATGTTAATTATCTGTCAGATGAATAGATGGCAGACTTTCTCCCATTTTTCAGGTTGTCTCTTCACTCTATGGAAGCTTTTTAATCTGATGTCATTTCTTGTTTTTGTTTCCTGAGCTGATAGAGTTCTATCCAGGAAATCATTGCCTCTGTCAGAATCTTGAAGTGTTTACCCAATGTTTTCTTCTAGTCGTTTCAACGTTTGGGTGTTCACATTAATGTCTTTGATCCATTTTGAGTTTATTTTTTTATACAGGGTGAAAAATAAAGGCCTAATTTCAGTCTTCTACATAAGGATATCCAGTTTCCCCAGCTCCATTTGTTGAAGAGACTGTCCTTTTTCCATGTATATTTTTGGCATCTTTGTTGAGAATCATATGGCTATAGCTACATGGGTCATCAGACCCTTGCAGCTGTGCCCACTTGAGGATAGGTTGTCAGCTGGAATTTTGTCGTCTCATTCATTAATTTGAAGTATTTGCCAAGGTTTGTGTAGGACTGAGTAGTGGCTGGAGCTTGAAGCAATTCCTCTGGGCTGGGCAGTGTATCTCAGTGGTGGAGCACTGTACTTACCTAATGTGAGCTAAGTCTTGGACTCAGAACCAAGGTTCCACAAACAAAAAAGAATAAGAAGAACAAAACACCAGGAGTAGCAACAACACCCATCAGCAAAAAAAGAAACAGTAGGGAAATACTTAATAAAATAAAAAAAGATTTAGTGTAAAGAAGGCAGGAGAAAAGTTGTTTAAAAAGCGAGAAAAGAGAAAGAGGAAAAATAACAATTAAAAAGAGGAGAAAGAAGAATAAAACAAAGAAAATAGATGGCTAGGGGTTATTTACCCAGGCACCCACCCCCCAGTTCTTTCCATTTTAGTGCTCACCAGGTGACTGGTGGGAGTGATTTGTGGGTGAAACTTTTTGTAGTTCATCTTAGCTGCTTTTTAAATTGGAACAAGCCATTGTGAAACGCAGATCTCTCCAGGCGATAGTTCTATCCACAGTCCCTTGGGCTGCAAGCTCCAAGGGCCTAAGCCTGCACTGTGGTGCATTACTGAGCCAGTACTGAAGGCTGTAGTAGTTAAGCAAAGTTTTTTTCTCCAAGCTCCCTGAGCTACAAGATAACAATGATGGACAAGAACTGGGGTGTATCCTGTTCAGTTCTGTGGGGTAAGGGTGGAGAATCCACAAAATTCTGTGCTGGGAGTGGGGATGGAAGGCTTCATGTGATCCATCACCCATGATCCTGTTGCCACCAAATTTAGATTCAGCATGAAAACACATAAGACTGTTATATCCATCTGATTCTAACAGCAGATTTGAAGAACCACTGATTTAAAATGGAAGATGCTTCTGCTTCCTTCTACATCATAGTCCACACATTCCATGGCTTAGAATTCTCTGTGGATTTGTGGCAGTCATTCCTTTGTGCTACAACTCTCCCCAAATTGCTGCCCACTGAGCCAGTGCAGAAAAGAGGCCATTGGGCCTTGGATATAGAAAAATTCTGGGGCTTCTGATTACCAAAGCAGCAGGCTCTAACACTAGAACTCTTTTTAAGATTTCTCTCAGTTATGGTATTATGAATGCACAGAGAACATGTGCAACAGATTTCTAGGTGGATACCAGGTCTCCTCTCAGTTTGGACAGTGTTTACTTGGTGCATTATTTTGTGCTTGTGGAGAATGCTGGGACTCTCTTTTTGCCTATACCCCCTTGTGGAAGTACTTCCCCAATTCCTGAAGAGCCACTGAGCATGGTGTGCTGGGACACTCTGCTTCTCTTACTATACTAATATTTGATATTTCTAGGTTTCACCTGGGCACTGACTCTCTACTGTTGAATTTCAGGGCTTTTCTACAAATCCCTACCTCAACGTACAGTTATACACCAATTGTTTTGGTCCCAGTTTCTGGGGAAGCAGGTGAGTGCTGGGTGTCTCTAATCTACCATCTTGACTCAACCCAGAAGTTAGATTTTTCTTCAAAGGGAGGAACAGCTTTTAACTTTTTTATATTGATAACATTTTTTTAGCAGTGACTTGAATACAATCAGATACATAAATATAAATATGGATATAGACACAAAGATTTGGTTTACTTTGTTTTATTATTATTTGGCATTTCCTTTAATGTTTTTAGTAGATGTTACACCTTTGAGGAAGTTTTTTCCCTTGTGGCATGTGAAATCTTAAAGGCAGTTTAAATTTAGACATACTTATTTATTAAAACTCATTGCTTTTCTTATCAGTGAACTCATGTTATGCAATTTTCAGGGAAAATTATTTCAAGTGAAGCTGAGAGGGACTCCAGATTCAAGTACTCAACTCATTTTCTCTTTGCATAAAAATATGTCATTGCAGAAATAGATTTCTAATTTTCAGCTATGATTCTCAAGTCTTTTTTCAATGATTTATATGTTCATATTGGGCTAGGCAAACAATTAGGTATTAGTTCAAATAGAGCTACTGGGATGCATTGCTAAATTCTGCTAAGAGAAGAATTATGTAGAATACTGAACATAATGTAATAAATACATATGCATATATATGAATTTATATGTACTTATTTCAGTTTATGTAATTCAAATTCACAAATTATCCATATTGGTAAACTACAGGATATCTAGGGCTGTTTATAGTATGCAATTTATATTCCTTTAAGTGCAGAAGAAAAATAGAGATGAATATAAGCTTTATACTGCTTCCTAGATACCTGAATTCATCTACAGAGATACAAATTCTATAATGGCGATTTTGATTTATTAGAAGCTTGGAAAATGGAAAATCATTTTTTGTTTTGGGTTTATAATATAACTTATTGGAGGCAAAACTTTTCTTGAAACTTCCGTGAATTTCTCTACAGCCATTAACACACTTAGTGTGTATACATATATGTTTTGTTGAAGAAATGTTAATCTATTTCATTATGGGCTGCTTTCCCTAAACTCTCTTGAATGGTGCATAATTCATGATGTATATATAAAACTATATTATCTTCTAAATTTGAATATATTTTGAGTTGGATATTATTCCAGATCCCAGGAGGAGCTAATAGACTTCACATTGCCCCTACCTCTCTATGAAGTACTCTTAGTATACTTGAAGAATTACTAGATCATCAGGAATCCTGGGATCTACCTCAAGACCCCAAAGAAAGGATTCAAGGAAGTAGCAAGAAAGAATTCAAGGAAGTATCATGGAATATGTTTCCCAGTGTAATCTAAAATTGATTCAAGATTATTTTTGATAATTTTCTTTTTTAGAACAAATTTTTATGAATTTATTACTTAATACTTTTCTTTAGCCTCTTGGTGCTATACATGCAATTTTAAAATGTTCAAAATGTTACAAATATATTATAATTATATAAAGATTCAAAAATACAGTTAAAGGACAATAAAGTCATGCCTTCCTCCATTATGCCACTTAAATATGGTATCCTTCAAAGGATGGTCTATTCTCACTGACTTAAAACTTAAAATCATTTTTTTGGTGATATTCTGGATCTAACCCAGGACATGCTCTACCACTAAGCCACATCCCAGGCACTCCACTTATTTCTGAAGCTCACTCTTGTGGTTTTCTCTTCCTGCATACCTCCAAGAATTGTTTTTCCCAAAGTTACCATTGACTTTCACTTTAGCACATCTAGATAATTACATGCACTTAATTTTACAATTACTTATTGAGCAATGAAACATTTCCACTTCTAATAACAAGAATTTCTAACCTGCTGAATGGAGTTTAGAAACAGCTATGCAAAACAAATTCTCTTTTCTACAAATATATATATATATATATATATATATATATATATATATATAT
>NW_026000249.1:18437403-18444050 GCF_001458135.2 Marmota marmota marmota | reverse complement strand
CAGCCGGACTGTGGCAGATGGTGGCCCGTTACGGGGAGCCCTGGGACACTTGGGGGTAAGTGACGAAAAAAAAAAAGCTGCCTGTCCCTAGATAGAATGGGATCAAATCTGCTCGTCCCTAGGCAGATAGGGCGAGAGGAAAAATGGCCATTTTGAGAAAATGGAGAAGATTGATACAGTATGTTTGTGTCTTGCTTTGTCTTGAAATGTTGTATTGTCTTTGTGATGAAAATATGGAAGGGGTGTTAAGTAAATTGATAAGGGAAAGAGGCACCCCAGTGGAACCAGGAATAGTTAGGGCATGTGTTGATAAGAGTCCAGGAACTCTAGCCAGAAAGAAAAAGAAAGTTCAGAGGAGGAAGGATTATCAGGAAAAAAAGTTGCAGCAAAAGGCTATTACTGAATACTTTTCGTTACTGGAGGGTGTGTTATTTTGCTGCAGCCGGACTCTGGCACATTCCCACTCTCCTTCAGTGAAATCAATGGCCACCTCTCTGAATGTCAATAGTTCCATTTCCTGGTGTTCAGGAGAGGCCTCCTCCCTAGGGCTCTTCAGCACATGCACAGCAGAGCAATCTGGGACTCCAAGCATGAGTGAAGCCTAGAGTCAAACATGTGATAATTTTCTTCAAAAAATGAAAAACGTTTCTTTATCCAGTACCAGAGTTCTTAACCTGGTGTACCAAGAGTCACTTCAAAAATAGATGAAAATTCTAAAATAAGAATGGGAACTGTTCATGTGAAATACATGTAAGTATATACATAAGAAAGTATACACAGCTGTCATCAAGTTCCCCAAGGAATCTATAACTAAGAAAGATTGAAACTATCTCTCAGAAGATACTGGTGGTAAGAAAATAACACTGATGATGGGAAAATGAGAGATACAGGTAATACCTGAGACAGTTAAATAGTAATAAATATCACTCTCTGAGTAGTTACATGGGACATATATTGCACTATTTGCCTCTGTCCTCCACAACAAATTCACAAGGAGTGTTGGTAAATTACATGGTAGTATAGAAATAATGTAATACATTAACATTTGTGTATTCAAATGTGCTGAGAATATAAAAAAATGTCTAAGAGATATTATTGCTTTAAGAGCTCTGCTTCCACCCTATCTCTACCACCCATGCAGTTCCAACATTAGTTACCCTTGTAGAAGAGGGAAATGTTAAAAATCTTACGTCTTAAGATCTTGCCTTCTTTCTAGCATCTTGGTAAAAATAACTAATTTACATCATAACATTAGTGGATGTATGTATATAGCCTCAGAATTTTTGCTCTGAGTCTTGAGCCAATTATATTCATCTAAAGTAACCCTAAAATACTTTCAAATTCCCACTGTGACCTGAATAAAATAGGCATATATTTAAAGATATAAGAATAAAGCAATTCTTTTCCAATTCTGTATGTATTTATACATAGGTGAATATGCATGTGCAATATTTATACTTGGTATATGCACATATACCAGCCTGCTTCCACAGATGAATTTCAATAGTGGCCTGCCATTTCTCATTAAGAAATTAATGAGAGGCTGGGGATGTGGCTTAGTGGTAAAGTGCTTGCCTAGCATATATGCGGCCCTGGATTCTATCCTCAGCACCACATAAAAATAAATAAATAAAATAAAATAAAGGTATTGTGTCCAACTACAACTAAAAAATACATATTAAAAAAAGAAACTAATGAGTATAGAATCCCTCCATACACTGATGAGAAAAGGTACCCTTACTACTGAGAGAAATTTCCTATCTGGGGTAGATGGAAATTCCTATACCAATACTGTCTTTTTGATTCAATGATTGGATTACCAATCTTCTAAATATCTTTCTATTTCTTCACTGGGCACAGTGAGGTATACTTAAATTGTGTTTCAGTAATAGCCATGAGTGTCCTATAGTATATTAAAACAGAACCAAAAGCAGTATACAAACACCTATACTGAAAAAAGTAGGTGCTATAGTTAAACAGTATTCTCATAATGATAATTGCCATTTATTGCTTTATAACTCTGCATTAGATGTTGTGCTAGTATCTTATATACACCATTACATTCAGTTATTATTATTATAACAAGAAAATACTAAGGATCAACAATTGATGATTGGTTACCACTGAAAAAGAGATAATTGGATAAAACAGAAAAATAATCCAAGGGTAAAGGGGTAATTCACTTGCCCAAAGACAGAGTTTTTGAAAAGTAGAAATTAGGATTCAAATGTTGCCATCAGACTTCAGAGCCTGCCCAACTCACAGTCCTGCCTTTGAATGCTCTGCCAATTCTGATGACCAGGTGGAATAGTATGCTTATGTTTCTGTACTTTTAGTGAAACTATGAATGAATTAGCGAAACCATGAATGAATTAAACATGAAAATACTGTATGGATCTTTTATTCCTACAGTGGCTCTTAATCAACTCATCAATACAATTTTTAAAAAGCCCCTGTCTTAATATGTCAAATTCATCCAAACTTGGTTACCCCTTCTCCTTAGCCCTCAGCTTGTTCTTAGGTACCAATGTGTGTTGTTGGAAGGGAGCATAAAATTAAAGCTGTAAGAAAAGTATCTGATGATGCTATAGCCTTTTCTTTGTTGTAAACTACCCAAGCCAATAAAAGAGCCTGAACAGTATAAGAAGAGTTTTCCTCATGGAATTAAGAAGAAAACAGTTTTCAGTAATATAGAAATGTCTCAGAGGGAATTCATTTGAAGCCAGAAAGTCATATTTTATACCTCAAAAATTTGAAAGAGATACATCAAGAAACTTGGAAAAAAAATAAAAGCCACATACAGTGAGCTCCCTTTCTATTTTTCACATGTCACAGATGAAAACAAAATGTTAGTTATTTTAATTGGATAAAAATACAGTAATGAATTAAAAAAATTTGTCATTTAGTTCATACTATATTCTTATTAACTATTGATTTTTCGCTATTTAGAATACCACAAAAGATCACACTTCTGAGTGAAACCACACAATAAAAAATGACATAAAATCAGGCAGCTCAGAACATACATGGATTTTCAAAAGTTCAGAATGTAAAAGATTTATATTAATTTTACAGGTTTCCTTTTACACTATCAGGATTAAATGGTTACATAAGGATCAGCAATTGATGACTGGTTACCACTGAGAAAACAATTATGATTGCCATGGCTTTTAAAGTCCAAGTGTTATCAACAACTAACTTGATCAGTTGTTCCAATTAGAGATAGGATTTTTATGTATATATGGGGATGTTTTGCTTTACAAAGAATTGGCAGATCAGTTCTTTTACATACACTCCTGTAAGTTTTCAGATAGGGTACATATCATAAATTTTCTCTGAATATTTAAGAGAGCTTCTCCCTCCAGGCTGTGGCTCCCCAATATCTTTTCAACTGCAAAGAGCACCTTCTTTCCTAGCTCCCTTGGAAAAAAAACATACATGCCATAGAAGGTTCAGCTCAAAAGCCATGCAATTCTCACATTAAGTTGTGTGATTTTTTTTCAATTTTTGGAAAAGACTATGATTTCATAATTCTGTACTGTAATTATTAGCGCTTGTACTTGTTTTTGCTCTAATCTTACTGAAAGTTTCTATAAAGAATTGTTTTGCTTATTTTGTTTCCTGAAATAGTTTTGTTGTTCTTTAGGAGTTCAGTAAGTAGTTGCTAAATTGAATAGGGATACTGTTTTTTTTTTAAATACTGTTATGTCTTGAAAAGTAAAACAAATAAGCATTAAGTTGGAAAAAAAACATATTTATTCATCTATTAAAAAATCTCATTTAAAAAGATGGGTTTATATAAATATGGATAATGGGTTTAAGGTACTTCCAAAATGTCTTTACTAAATTCTCTTGTTGATTTCCAAATAGCACAGGAAACTAAATACCATGAATGCAAAGTGAACTCTGGACTAAATCTTTGTAATCATGTTAGAGGTTTGTTGTCCTAAAACAAGGATGGAGGTATGAATGGAGAAGATATAAAAGTCAACTGAAGGGAAAGAACATCATTCCAGTGTTGGCTGCTAGATTCTCAGGCTGCAAGATCTCCAGAATGGGCAGGAACAAGTTGTTTAAAAAAATCTAAGTTTGTAAGACCTTTTAATGTTTCTATCTCTACTCCCTAATCCTCTGTACCAAGATTATGTCTTATCTGCAATTTAGTCTCCTCATGGACTTATTCATTAAGAGGGAGTGCCCTGTTCAAGTGATTGATGCCAGTTATCTTACCAGATTCATGTCCCATTTCATTTAATGAATCAGCATTCTGGTTTATAAATCAGTTTCTGGCATATTCACTTAGCATTCATCACTTCTCCACAGTGAGCAGATCCATTTCTGTTTTCATTGATGTAAATCTGAGGAGTAGTCCCTGGGCCTTTGGGAAAAATTCTAAGAGCAGCCTTTGTATGACTTTGAATCAAAGTAGACATTTCATGCTAAAATATTTTAAGAGCATAACTGTGTTTAAAGAATAACTTGTTATTCTGACTAATTCAGTCCATAGTATTCAGTAAGTGGTCTATAAATATTGTTGAAGTAAACATTCTCTTTTGTTATCAATAAGGCACAACCAAGAATGATTTCTTGTTTTTATTATCATTTTTTATTTTTATACAAATTATGGGGGTAGGCATAGGGTAAGGGAAACGGAGATGCAAGCCCACAAGTAAAACAATCAGAATAAAAAAGGGCCCATTGCTTGCCTGTCAGAGAGTTCCTATGTACAAATCAAGGCATCACTGCACAGAAACAAAGGGAATGAATTGGAAGGTTATGAATGATAGAAAAGACAAGAAGTTTGGTCACTACCTTGAATTTAAAAACCAATAAGGGTGTAAGAAATAATTCTTTAAAAATAACTTCAGTATGATGCAATGATTTAATTCCTCTAAAGAATCACTTTTTCAGAATCCACATTATTTCAGTGGCCTTCTAGAGATAGTTACTACTTCTCATTTTTTGTGACTACATTAGTAGGCATTTTAGGGGAACTACTATAAAACAGGTGATATTTGGGACAATTTCAGGATTATGTGCCAAATGTATCCACCTAAAACTTGGATAAAAAGCTGAGCTAATTGTTTTTTGTTTTTTTAAATTGTTTGTGGTGCTGAGGATTGAACCCAGGGTCTCATGCATGATAGGCAAATATTCTACCACTGGGCTATATCCCCAGCCCAAGAGTTAATTGTTTATTTTCACTATGGCTGACAACTCATGAACTTAAGATATAAAGGGACATGGTAAATGAAGACAGAAGTCCTTGTGCTATTTAAAATACAACCAGAAAGATGCAGGATAAAGGTCAAAAATTATTTTAAAGTTAGAATTACTAAAACTAACTATGTGAGAAGAGAATCTTCAGGATTTTTGTTTAAGCAACTTTCCCTTCCCCATAAGAAACTAATACAAGTGCAGTTTGGGTGGCACATTTTCTTACTGATCTACAGCAGGAGAACATTACAATGTGGACAGATATTGGGATTCAGATGTCAGATTGCTGAATTCATCTCAGAAAGAAGAAAAAGAAGAGGAAAGTTCCCAGTGTGGTATATAAAGAATAGTAAGATCCCTCATAAAGGGCTCTTTAATAGCATGGCACACCAAATTTAGAAGACTAGAAATTCTATATTAAGTTACTGTGGGAGGAATTAATAGCCATGTATTATTGAACAATCAAAAACTTCCTTCAATGGAAGTGCATGGGCTGCATTCTCACTGTCTGGAAAGCTGCTCAAGATTGAAAAAGAGAAAGAGGCTGAAGGGCCAACTAAAAACTCTGCAGGGATGCAGTTGGGTATCATCTGCTTGAAGCCAGAAAAATCACAGGCAGCAGTTGCCTTGTGAGGAGCCATCAGGTGAATTCCCTGTAGACAGCAACCATCTTCCCACTCTGCCCTCTACAATTGCCACCCACCTCAGGCCTTACAGACTCTAGCAGGAGAAAGGATGGTTTATATCATCTAATTTTGGTAGCCTTGTACCAGGAGACTTTTCATCTAGGAATCTCATCTTCTTGCTCTTTGGAGAGGCCTTGGAGGGGTCCCAATTCAGCACTTCTGGGAAGACTTGACTGATACAGTTCTTATTCCTAAAACCTAGCTCCGTGAACTGAAAGTTGAACCACATAGCTATGCCCAAACTGGAAGAATCTCCAGAATTCTTGAGAAAAATTTACAGGAATGAAATTATGAAGCCATGGATAGTAAGTACTCCTGGGGGGGACTGGGGATGTGCCTCAAGTGGTAACGTGCTCGCCTGGCATGTGCAGGGCGATGAGTTCAATCCTCAGCACCACATAAAAATAAAATAAAGATGTTGTGTCCACCAAAAACTGAAAAATAAATATTAAAAAACTCTCTCTCTCTCTCTCTCTCTCTCTCTCAAAAAAGGAAGTACTCCTGGGGGTACAAATAAATCAGGTATCCCCTCAACAGATGACTGCAAAGGTTTAAGTAGGTCAATGATGAGCAGAACAAAAGATTTTATTCTCCAAAAATTTTATGTCTTTTTGAAGAGTGTGATGATCCCTGTTGGAAGAGGAGGTGTAGAGAATTGAAACTCATATTCCCAGAGGAGGAGGGCTGAGGGTAGGTGTCCCTGAATGCCAAAGAGTGAGAGAGGGGGAGAGAGAGGGAGGGAGG
>NW_026000249.1:18418714-18437390 GCF_001458135.2 Marmota marmota marmota | reverse complement strand
AGAGAGAGAGAGAGAGAGAGAGAGAGAGAGAGAGAGAGAGAGATTGAAATTCTTCTGCTTGGGATGTTGGTCTCTAAGACCTTTGGATGGCTTAGGTCTCAAAACTCAGGTCTTGGATCATATGTTACTATCTCAGACAAATCTTTTCTTCTCTTACCACTGGATATGAAAATTCCCCCCTTCTTTGACACTTTCTACTTAATTAGCTGGCTTTATTTTCTCTGGAGAACTTATCTACACCTAAGAGAATATTGTCTTTTAAATTGTACTGGGTCTGTCTATGTCATAGCATATAAACTTCTAAGGGAAGTGGTTTGTCTTGGTCATAGTTATCCCCCAGCACATTAAAGAATTCCTAACATGTACAACATCTCAAAATATACAGTTTGCAGCTGGGAGTGTTGGTACATGCTTATAATCCTAGCAGCTTGGGAGACTGAAGCAGGAGGGTGGCAAGGTCAAAGCTAGCCTCAGCAACTTAGCAAGGCCTTCAGCAACTTAATGAGACCCTGTCTCAAAATAAAAATAAATAAATAAATAAATAAAAGGGCTGGGGATGTAGATCAGTGTTTAAATGCCCCTGTATTAATGCCCCTGCATTATATGTGTGTATGTATGTGCATGTGTGTGTGGTTATGTGTGTGTGTGTGTATGCAAACACACACACACACACACACACACATCCATACACAGTTTGAAAAATTGGGACTATCCATTAAGTTTTTGGAATCCAAGATGGGCCTCCAGGCAGATTAGCAATATTCATTTATATTATACACATTTTAATGTAAGAATGTAAAGTAGAATTTTATAATATAGTAAAAAACTGAAAATTACATTTCCTCTTAAAAATGAAAGATATTCCAGTAGCTCATCTAGTTTTTTTGTAGTAGTAATCTCCATGAGGTTGACAAGATCAAGTTTGCTGTTCTTATTTTAAAAACATAGGAACTAAACTAGAGGTCTATGATGAGTCAGTGATGGAGTCCACAGCTCTCTTGACAGTAGTCCAGAAGATTCCATCAAAAATTCTATCAAACGTTATTACTTTGCTTTGAAAAACTATGGCTAAAACATCAAAAACACAATCATATTAAAAACAAACAAAATCCATAAGCACCTAGTTGCTTTGGACTTTTATATGAAAATCTTTGTCACCTGTATCCTACAAGCCACTATCTGAAATACCTATGAGATAAACTGGCTTGCTCATGTCTGAAAAGCGATATTTATTTTGAACAAAGTAATACAAAAAATTTGTTTGCCCCATTTTGGAAATGGCAAAATAAGTTGAGTTCACACGTGTGGTGAATTTTCATTTTCTTTTTCCACTAAGAACATAGTAAATTTAGCTTTAGCTATAGAAGATTGGGAAGAAATTAGTAGCATATATTAGTTTCAATTAAACTTCATGACAGAAAAAAAATTACTGGGGATATACCTAATGGGAGAAAAATTATTTCATTATCATGTGAAAATATATGTTTTTTTAAGTTTCACCTTATTTCAGTGAAATATACTTATGATCATCCAGGAAGGGCTGACTTCTTTGAGAATTTTATATACTAAACAAGATCATGTGTCTGCTTTTCTGTTCATTATATCAGATTTTAATAAAAATGTGTATCTTTATATGCTAAGAATGAGCAAAGTGGACCATATTTAAAGAAACTTTAAAATATACAAATTTGGCAACATTTTTCTGAAATGTTTTCATTATATATTAAACAAAAATGAAACAAAAAGCACAGGGAAGTAATTTACAAACATCTTTAGATTTTATGGTTTTTATTTCTAGGCGTAGGAAAAAAAATGTAACAGCAACGAATTAAGGACAAAGCAGATTGAGATGTAAAATCGTAATTTGAAAGACTGGTATTTTCCTTCAAGTTGTTGTTATTATTATTACTATTACTACTACTACTACTACTACTACTACTACTACACTATTTTGTGGTAATAGGGATTTAACCCTAGGGAGCTCTACCACTGACCTACATCCCTAATCTTTTTAATTTTTATTATAAGACAGGGTTTTACTATGTTGCTTAGGGCCTCACTAAGTTGCTGAGGCTGACCTTGAACCTGTGATCCTCCTGCCTCAGTCTCCCAAGACGCTGGGATGACAGGTATGTATCACTGCACTTGCCTATTCCTTAAATATATTTAACTGTTTGTGATTGGGAAATTACAACTACAGCTAATCCTTTTACAATCAATAAAGAACCTAACTAGTTTATGTAGTCTACATATGCTATCAATACAAGTAAGTTGCATTTAGACATCTTGTGGGTAACTACATATATGGTTTTGCTAACATTGGTGATTTTTTAACCTTTATTTAATTAATTTATTTATTTTTATGTAGTGTTGAGAATGAAACCCAGTGCCTCACACATGCCAGATGAGTGTGTTACCTCTGAGCCACAACCCCAACCCCAACATTAATCATTTTTAACAATGAAATATTTTCCACATTTTATTAGGCTGAAAATCATCACATTTTTTCCTTGTGTTTTTTTTCTTTAAATATTCACATAGGTTAGCTTAAATATAAAAACCTGAATTAGTGAATTCAAGTAACTCACATGAGGTCAGTAATCTCACTATAATAATAAAGAGAGAAATTGGAATTCAGGCCTTCTGATACCAACTTTAGTCCCTACCCTCTTCTGTGGCAACTGCTTCTCTGTTGATAATTTAGTAGGCTATGGATAGATTCCTTCTGCATTAACATAGTCCTTATTAAAGTAGTCTCTCTGTAAGCATATTTCAAGCTTACTGATTCCAAGGAATTTTGACTATTCATTTGCTCATATTCTTATTTCTAGATTATCCTTATCTACTAAAGATATTACAGAGATTCCTACATAGAAATCAAATGAATTTAGCAAGTGCTTCCTTGAAAGGGGCGTGAAACATTCTATTTTAAGTAACAGTTAAAATTCCAACATCAAGATTCAGTTCACATTTTATGTTTAATTTCCCACAACTGGTATTCTCTTTTGTTGTTAAGAATATTTTAATTTGCATGTGAGATGAAAAACAAAATAAGGAGCATGGGAAAATGAACAGAGATGAAATATTATATGCATCTTTTGTTCTTTTTCCTGTCCATAGGGACATCAGCTAAGATTCACTATGTAGATATACATTCAAAGTACATATACATTATACGGACTATGGTTACTTTTACTTTGGTGGGTATGTTGTGAAATATTAATATTTTACATAGTAGGGAAAGGAATTAATATTAAAAGAAATAGAGCAACTTCTAACAAACTTACATTGATCATGTATTTGTGCATTACTGACTTCCTTGAGACAATCCTACCAATTCCATTGTTTTAAAGTCATTAAAGCCATTAAATGCTGTCTTTGATTTCTTAGGACTTTATCTTTATTTCTTAACATAGAGACATCAGGCTAGAAATATAACTTCCTATCTCATTACAATTTTCTGATTTCTAACAGTTCTAGAAACTATTAGTACACATGTTACAAGTTTTAATAAGCCATTTATTACTTTGGAGTCTATTTCTTCTGTCCCTTTATGACAAAATTCTATGACTCTCTAGAGTCAGATTTAGCAAGGATCATCAGGGGAAACGAAACTTTTTTTATTAATTTCACCACTAGTTCACTCCTTTTGTGAGCAAGTAAGGCTGTCAGGTTTCTTTGTGGGATTCTCCTCTGTAGTCTCTGGCCCCCATTCTCACTGATGGACATGTTTATCATGTGGAGTATCAGATTATACAGTGATACTATTCACATACCTGAGAGTGCTAGATAAGAAGCTGAACACAATGGATTTTTTATATATGCAGACACAAAACAAAATAAATAGTTGTATGTAGTCATAGAGAAACCATTCAATCATGTGAGCTTAGGCCAAGTCCAACATTACTTAAAAATGTGATAAATTACTGGGATACAAGTGAGCCTAATGTAATGTAAACTTCATACTGTGTGATAATAGCCAATCATATTACAATTACTTTCTTCTGGCAGTTTAAAACTGTCATGCACAAGAAAAATTACAATATTTCATATAGGAGCCTATGTTTTAATAGACCATAATTATGCTATCATATAAACAGAACAAAATCCAAAATCCATACCATAATCCACAAGGCTCTGACTACCTGATCTAATATGTTCTATAGTTTGAAATCATCTTCAAACAATCTTCTTTGCTTTGGGGTTCTAGTCACACTGCCTCCCATCATTGCTATTATTTGAATAACACAAATTATCTCCCACTTACTGTGCCATCTGCCTATACTGCTTTTCCTTCAAGTATCTTTATGATTTGTTTTTTAAATTTATAATAAGTCAGTGCTAAAATATTGCCTGTATTAGTATCCCATGGATGCTGTAACAAATTACCGTTCACTGGGTAATTTAAAACAACAGAAATGTATTCTCTCACAGTATGACACTGGTCTGCAATCAAAGAGTCTGTAGGGTTAATTCTGTTTGGAACCTTGGAGGAAGAATCCCTTCCACAACTCCCTCCTAGCTTCTGCTGATTGCCTGACAAAACCTTGGTATCCCTTGGCTTATATATCCATCACATAGCCTTCCCTTCTGGGCATCTCTCTTGCTTTTCCTTTTTTATGGGCATCTCTCTTGCTTTTCCTTTTTTATGAAGGCACCCATAATTATACATTGAGCCCATCCTCTACCTTGGACAATCTCTTCTCAAGATACATAATTTAAGTACATTTGCAAAGATACCATTTCCATGTAATATTACATTCCTAGGTATTAGGACTTGTATATGTGACAAGAAAAACTTTAGCAGTTTAAAATTTTAAGGAATTTGAGTATTTATTGATTCATGAATCAGGCTAGTTCCAGACCAAAAGGGGATATCATTCCTCTAGGAGGAGCACAAAGGGAAACGTTATCAAAAAGTATTTGTAGAAACATGACAAATAACATAATAATAACATAAAAATTCTGTTTATTTAGAATTTAGTTGTGGTTTCTTACTGGTGAAATTTCTAGTTTCAATTTACTATTTACACCGGGCTTTGGTTTGTTCACATGAGAAGTCAAAGTGCTAGAGTCACCCCAGTCTAATGGCCTCCCAATTACAAATATTTTAACAGATATCTCTTTTCAAGGTCACTATTTGATCCACTGTATTGCTTCTTTGGAGAGGCCATCACTGATTCCACTCAGTGATCAAATAATACCTCTCCTAATAAATACACTATCATTCTCTTCCATCTATTCCTGCATTATTTTTCTTCACAGCACCAAATATTCAAAACATATTGAGTATTAATTTATGTCTCTTATTCTAGAATGAAGCCCCAATGAATGTGAAAACTTTGTATTGTTAACTGCTATTCATCAGTATCATGAACACTGCCTGTCTTTTATTAGATTATTATTAAATACTTACTAAATGGATAAAAGTATATGTATATGATCAAAGTTTGGTTGAATACAATTGATTGTTATTGCATAATTTATAGTTTTTGTGATTATACAAAACAAAACTATGGTGGTAGTGGTAGGCAGAATAATGACTTCCCAAACATGACCGCATGCTAATCTTGGGAACGTGTGATTTTGTAATTTTACATGGCAAAAGAGACTTTGCAAATGTGATTAAGAATATTGAGATGTAGAGATAATCCTGGATTATTCACCTGTGACCAATCTAATCATAAGGATTAGTAGGAGGAAGGCAGAGGAATTGGAGTAAGGGATGATGTAATGGTGGCAGTGGAGGCTAGAGAGAGAGAATAAGAGAGAAATTTGAAGATTTTATGATGCTGACTTTGAAGATGGAGGAAAGGGTCACATGCTAAGGAATACAAATAGCCTCAAGATGCTCTGAGGCAAGGAAGCAAGCTCCCCTAGAGCCTCCAAATAGGACCAAAGTTGTATCTACACTTTGATTTTTACCCTATAAAGACATTTTTGGACTTCTAACCTCCATACTGTAAGATAATAATTTTTTGTTTGTTGTTTTAAGCCACTAAGCTTGTGGTAACTTGCTACAGCAGGAATAGAAAACTAATATAGGACTTAACAGGTTTTTCAGACTCCTAATTTATCCTCAATAAAATAGATAACCAAAAAGGATGAGAATCTTCTGGTTTCATTTTGACAATTTAATTTTGAAATTTAATCATAATGTTCTAAGAGTTTTAACAATTTGGAAGATTTTTTTTGGTGTGTGTGTATTAAAGCAGAGATGTCATTGTGCAATATTTTATAAGATATCTAGTTTAAAAAATAGATATCTAGTTTATACTACTAAAGGCCCATTCAAGCCATAGTAGCTAAATTTCTAAAATGGAGGCCTAGTTCCTTTGAGTTCATTGCACCAATTGCATTAGTAAGGCTACATTCCATCTTGTCTGTCAGTGAATGCATGGGACTCATAAATCAGTACAAGACATAATATTTATTGAAATAGAAGTTGTCCTCAAGCCTGCGGTAAAGAATTATCAGCATTTCACAGCAGCTGAACTCAACAGTGAGCAGCTAATACATACCAATCTGTGTTGAAATATTTATAACCTTAACAGTTTTCATCTTCTCCTAGTGAAACACCAGGATACTTCTGCTTTATAATGTACAAGTATAGGATCTGATAGACATTGAACCATATCATAATCTGGCTGGGAAAAAAAACCAGCATGGTAGTCCATAATTTATAGTTAATGCAGTGACTACTAGTGACAAAAATGATGTTTTGTGTTCATCACTTTTATGAATGTACTGTGGTCTGAAATGTCATCTCTGAAACTACATACTCTCCCCAGGACAACATTAAACTCTCCGTTGTACTGTAACAAAGACCTTTGAACTCTAAAACTTCAAAGGTGTTATGGTCAGAAATTGTACACACAGTAAAAATAAAACATTGAACTAAGGCCAATATCCAGATACTTCAAAGTAGAAACACATCCTTACATAAGTGAAGTGCATAATGGAGGCAAAACATTTTGAATTAACACAATCACTGTTTTAATCTTCTCTACAAGATGATATGTGTTAAGGGATGCTGAAAATCAGCACAGGCCCCAGGAATGTAGATTTGACATTCCAAATAATTCTAGTAATATTTGGGTTTAAATATCTCAGTAAATAATACATTTTTAATCCTCTTTTAATTTGAATCATTTTGAACCTTTTCTTGTTGTTTCCTCAGCCTGAATTCATTTTTATACCAATTCTATTTGGACAGATTCTATTCACCTATACAGAAATGAGTTAACCTAGCAGAGCTGAAATTATTGCCCTTAGAAAGTCCTGATTATGTGATAGACATCATTATCCAAAGTACATGTATGAAGACACAAATTGGTGTCAACATACTGTATAGACAATCAGAGATATGAAAAATTGTACTGTATATGTGTGATAAGAATTGTAATGTATTTCACTGCCATTTATTTTTTTAAAAAAATCAATAAAAAAAGAAAGTACTGATTACAAAGTTAGCACTTGGCTGACATTTGGAAATTTCGTTTTCAAGAAGTCTCCCATCATTCCCTAATAGGAATGGCTCACTGTGCCTAAACCATTTATTCAAAAAATAAGGTTTATTCTGAATAACTGTCTTCCTTTTTGGAAACCACTATTTTGATATGTGCTACACAGAGGATATTTATGTGACCAACCACCAATAAAATCTCTGAGCACTGAGTCTCTAATGAACTTCCTTAGTAAACAACATTTCAAATGTGTTGTCACTATTCCGCTGAAGGACTTACGTGCATCCTTTGTGATTCCCCTGGGGGAGGACTCTTAGAGGCTTGTGCCTGATTTCCTCTGGTATTCATGTAATATACTTTTTCCCTTTGCTGATTTTATTATGTATCATTTTACTATAATAAATTATAGCCATGAGTACAACTATACATTGAGTCCCAGGAGTCTTCCTACTGATTCACTGAAGCTGGGAGCTTCCCTTGAGAACTCTAATAAATCTCCCGGCATTCTCAGTTCTAATGTGACCTCTGTGAAGCCTCTCTCATTTCTCCTGCCCCTTCTGAGTAACCCAGTTCGTATCACTTATCTAGTTCTGGTATGCTATATGAAAGTTACTCTGTATATTCATTCATCTCCTCTGAGAATAGGTATAATGCTTTGCATCATGACACTCTAACAAACTGAAGTGTAAACTAAATAATTGCTTAATAAACACCAGTTCAATTTAATGATCATCAGAGGTACAACTTGTAAAAAGCAAATCAAACTTAGTCTATCAAAATATAACCAAAACCATGAATTCTGAAATCCTTATATATTTGTTTATTTTTACTGTTTTTAAAAATTATATATAAAATTAGGATTAATTTTGACATAATTCAAAAAAGCATGCTTAAATTCAGTTCCCAGTATCCACCCCACCTTGTTACTTTCCTTCAACTCTATTATCTTTAAGCTATTTACTTTTCAGATTTTTTGTTGTTGTTGTTAGTGTCTTGCAGATATATGGATATACATGATAGTGAGATTCATTGTGGTATATTCATTTAAAAAAGCTAAAGACAATCTTTTTTTGCTTAAACAACTTATTTAGCATATAAACAGACTTTTGATATAAAGAAAAGCATGACAACATGATAAATAAAGATCATACCCTTGCTGTATAAGTAAAGTTAAACTTTGATTTATCTTCCAGAATGGCCTTTGCTATGATTGGTAACTTGCAAATAAACATTTTGCAAGTAACATGTTATTTTCCTGTATGATTGAGCTTTCATTATTAGATATAAAAACATTGTAAAGCATCAATGTACTATATTTTCCCTTAAGTTGAATAATTTTAATAAGTATGTATTTGAAGAAATATTGTTTTGCCACAGAGACAGTGAATGGAGTTATCAAAAATAAAATTAATAGGACATAACTCAGAAAACCTTGTGGTATCCATACAGTATATTAAGATATGATCTCAGAAAATTCATGTATAGTTTAATTTTTTAAAATTTTGCTTCATAATAATGTTCACAAACAGTAGTTACCTCTTAATGTTTCTATCATGCCCCTTAAAAAGATTTTAAAACTGGTATATATATTTTTTATAATAGAATTTCATTCATAGGAGTTAATAAGATTGGAGAAAGAAATATAGGTACATCAACAAAGCTTTCTCACTTGGAATCTTATGTCCAGTTGAGATGTCCAATTGAATAAATCATTTACAAAAATAAAATGTTAATTCTTTTATCTTAGAAAGCTCTAAGATAAAATAGCCCATTATTTTGGTTTCTAGTAGATTTTATCACTATGACAGATTGATTAAAAACTATATATACACTAGGCATGGTGGTACATGCCTGTAATTCTAGCAACTCAGGAGGCTGAGGCAGGAGGATCCTAGGCCAGCCTCAGCAACTTAGTGAGGCCCTAAGAAACTTAGTGAGACTCTATCTCAAAATAAAATAATAAAAAGGACCGGGGATGTTGCTCAGTGGTTAAGTTCTGCTGCATTCAATCCCTGGTGCTAATAATAATAATAATAATAATAATAATAAAAAACTATATATACATATACACATATACACATGTAAATAAATGCATATAAATTTTCATTGGCATGATAGAAAATGTAGTATTTTGCTACAATCAATATTGTTAATTTTTTTAGTTGTAGATGGACATAATATCTTTATTTTATTTATTTATGTTTATGTGGTTCTGAGGATCAAATCCAATGCCTCATATGTGTGAGGCAAGCACTCTGCCACTGAGGCACAATCCAAGCCCCTCAATATTGTTTTTTAAAAAGAAATTTTCACCTTATTTTCTACTAACATATTGATATCATTGAAGTCTTCAACTTCTTTCCCTCTTTTGTCCAAGAAAATGGTGAACTATTAAAGAACTGCCAACTATAATGTTAATTCTTTGTCACAACCCATGATGACTAAATGTTCTCTTTATTTTTGGCTAAAAAGTTAGCAATGATCAGAGAGATTCTGTCAGTCGTGAAAGAACCCAGAGATTCATACAAGGTCTCTTTGTACATTATGATAATCCTGTTGTGCTTGGCACTATTTTAATGGCCTATATAAAATGCATGAGCAATATACATTGGTAAAATAAAAATCTGTTTATTTTATAGGGTATATGCAATAAGCACAATAATTTGTGATTTTTAATCAAAAAATTCATTTACATAATCTTCAGGTCAAGGTACTTTACTATTTCATTTACTGACCAGTTTTGATTTAGGCAGACTATATTTGAATGCTGCATAGGAGCCAATAGAATGATCTATTATATACAGATCAATGGGAAAAAGAATGTGTGCACTTGAAAATTATGGAACTTCATCTACTCTATTGTGTCAGTGGCTGAGGTCCAAATTAAAGATGTGAACATCCGTGCATTAATATTGAAGCCAGCTTTTAAAGACAACCAGGCCAAAGTAGAATTCAATTTAAGGGCTCTTTTGATTATTTGATTATAACATCAAGCTGACTTTAAAATGCCTTAGCCTCTTCAATGGCTGTGATCAATACTTTGGGAACTGAACCATTATGACCTCATCCAACCTCACCTCAAAGCAGTGTGTATTAGCACAGATTTGCCTCTGATTGGAGGGGGTAATGAAATAAAAGAAGAGCTAAATAAATGGTTCAACAAATGTTTAGTTATGGAAATGCATTATGCAAATATACATGCATAATACACAATTTTAGAAGTACATTTCTTTACAGAAGTTCATTAGCCAAATTAATACATAGCTACAGCCTGTTGACATGAAATTGTTAAGGAAGGAAATGCTAACCTCACCAACCAGATAACTGAATAATTCTAGAGGTCAGTGGGATGACATGTCATTCGCAAGTTGCTTTCATGTGTATTTTAAACAATTTCCATCATTATATATAATTAAAATGCATCAATTAAAAATATGAAAAATATAAATATAAAATACCTGCTTTGTATAACCAATAAATGGCTATGCTTTAGATATCTAAAAGTGAAAAGGGGCCAATATTTATTAAGTGTCTTCTCTGTTTCGGGTATTTTATCAATTGGTTTATATGTCTTAATTTTTTGGTGGGTACTGGGGATTGAACTATGGGTCACTTAACCACTGAGTTTAACCAAAGTATTGATCACTCAGCCCTTTTTTCTGTATTTTATTTAGAGACAGAGTCTTGCTAAGTTACTGAGGCTGTCTTTGAACTCATGATCCTCCTGCCTCAGCCTCCCAAGCCACTGGGATTACAGGCATGGCTATATGTCTTAATTTTAACCCCCACAACAACCCTAGGAGAAAATCTTGAAACTGGAACTAAAGGATTAAGAAACTATAGTGTAGTTTCTTATATGGGTATGTAGTCAATTGTTGTGCCTGTCAGTATCCTCAGGTCGACTACTCTTCAATTTATCTCTGAACTTGGCCACTTGGCCAGTGGAACAATAGCAGAGATGTAAAAAGTACCTGCATGTTTGGATTTACTCTTGCTTACTGATTTGGAATCCCTAGCATACCCCCATTTGAAACAAGCTCAGACTATCAGACTGGCAAATGGAAGACTGCATGCAACAGAGATAAGCCATGACACCTGAAGCCATGTTTCAGTCTAACTACCCAACCAGGAAGGTACTTGCAGATGCACAAATAAAGCTTCAGCTGACTTTGGATGAGCCTGGCCTAGTCCAGAAGAAGTACCTACTTGGCACCTGATCAAAATGCCCTGCTGAAGAAACATGAGGTCAATAAATATTTATTTTTAAACCACTATTTTTAGGGTTCTTTGTTAAATGGAAAAAGCTAACCATAATGGGGCTGAGTTCTTACCTATTCTGAGTCCAAAGGCCATGTTCATATCATAAGAAGATCAAGGAACATATAAGAAATTAGCACTAGATCTCTTGATTAAATTAAGTGATATGATACAGAATAAAGCTCACTTTAGGTCAGATGTCAAAGTAAGCAGCATTAATCAGAGTTAAATTAATCTGTTCCATGTAACCAGAATAGACAAAAAAAGATTTGTACAATTCCGAACACAGCTCTCTTATGTGCAACTGAACAGTGGCAAAGGAGACTGCCTGAATTTTATCATTATATTCCAGTAGGCATAGAAGATGTGGACCCAGATTTAAATACATAAATATTTTCTCTTCACTTCCAAATCTCTCTAAAAAATGCTCTTCAAACTTGAGTACATTCTAGGTTGGAAGGAATTAATGGCAGCCCCACATTATGTATTTCCACCATGGTAAAGTCTTTCTTTCCATGCTGTTCATCTCATTGTGTGGTATGAATATTTCAGAATATAAATCTACTTTCATTTTTAACCTAGAAGACAATAAATTTGACAATAGAGATGGATTTGAGGTATAAATCAAGCTGGAAACTTCATGAATATTCAAGTCAAATCAGGACTGGTTCTGAACCCCACACTCCTGCTCATAGTATAAATCACTTTGTGTTACTCAAGAGGTCACCCCAAATAGGCTTTAGGAATGCTTTTTCCCTTGAAAAAAACACAATTAATTACTATTGTTTGCCCCTAAGGATTTCAATTTCAATTTGTTTATTTTCTGGTGTCACTGATGAGCTGACTGAGAAAATGAAACACTTCAGTTTAATTACCAGCTGCAATTATGGCTTGTGTAAAGGTACTTCATCTTATACTCTTTTTGTAATTGTTTATTCTTATGATATAATATGTAGTTATATTTGTTGTCTTTCAAAATGCTAACAATGCCACTCAATTTCCAAGAAAAAATTAATATAAGATGACTCTAAAGTGACTTCAATATGGCCCTAAGATCTTTAATAGAAGTATGTTCTATTGCACCTAAAGTCCTTCAGCTTCTTGTACTTTCAATAAAGGATGATCATAGAAATGAGAAAAAAGGCAAGAAAATTTAGCAAACCATTTCATTAACTTTAGGTTTTGTTTTAGAATATAGAAAGAGTGTCTAGTTCAGATGCAGGCAGATGGAACTTTACATCTAGCGTTTTTCCCTTATCAGCTACATAACAAAAGTCTTACTTTTTGAATTTTATTGCGTATTTGCTTAACCTTTTGAGTGGTACTTATAAAATACAGTAATGTTGGTTCTTAACTAATAGGTTATTATGAAAATTAAGTAAGATCATTGATATTGTTATAATTCCTGACATATGGCAGGGACTTAATAAACTAGTATCTTATTCAACCCTTCACCTTCATTATAATTTTTAATTTATGGGACAGCATGATATTGATAACTGTAGGCTCTGGATATAGACTTTCAAAGTTCAAATTTTGACTGTACTATTACTAATTTTGAAATATTGGGCACATCATTTAACCATTCTATGCCTCAGTTGCCTCAACTGTGATATGGGTAATAATAGAATCTAACTTATAGGGCCATTGTAAGAATTAAACTAATTATTTAAAAATGCAAGAATTGGTACCTGGTACATAGTAAGCTGAAAATAAATCTAGAAAAGTGCTGGTAAAATGATGATTTTTTTGTTGCAAAATTGAGAGAACCTTCTAAAGAAACCTCTTACTTCACCTTCAGTCATATTTTGAATTTGGGGAATAAGGTACTTTAACACTAAAAATACAGGATACAAAATAAAATGCTAACTGTAGAAAGGCATTGTTCATTCTTGTATCTTATAATTTGTGCTCAAAATAATATACACAGCAACTGGATGTTGCTTCTGGACTGTTATTTACTGGGGACTACAATGTTTTTGAACGTTTGGCCAAGGGGCTGTGAAACAAGCATGAAATCCATATTAGTGTCAAAGCAGATCTGTGTTGTGTTATTATATTTGCCACTTTGATGTACAGCTCTGAGACATGGACTTTGTGCAGCTGTCATAATAGGAACCATGAACAGTTTTATGTACATTGTTGACAAAAGATAACCCAGAATATAAAATGGAAAGACAGGATCCCAAACATACCAGTACATAAAAAATAAAATGTGACTGGAATTATCTATCATGATGTCAGCATGATTTTGCTTTACCAATCATATAGCATGAAAGGATGATTTTCAAAATTGAAATAACTTTATATTGACAGATTAATAATTTCATGTATATTATTTGATGTGCTATTGATTGGTTCAGAGATATTATGGGAGTCCATTATATGAGGGCTCATGGAATTTGGTCTCAAGTATAACTAAACATGATAACTTATTCTACTTTGTCACAATAGCTCTTAAAAGAGCATCACCCCAAATCTACACAAAGATTCACATTTTTTTCCGTTTCTTGGTAAGTGGTAGGATTGGGGGATTGTGCTATGATATTTCCATAACTAGATTTCCATTTAACAATCATAAGCAGTTGTTTTCAGGTCACCTGTGCTGTTGTACTCACTACGTTCACAGTGGTATATAAACATACAAAATCTTCAAGGTAGTAACAAAATAGAGAGTTGATTAGCAATGCCCTTTAAAAGCAATGTAAGAAATCATGATGCATTTTAAGCGATTTTTTATGTTGATGGCAAGCTATCTTAGCAGATGACAAAATGATATTTTGCTTTCAGCACAATGAAATGCATATAGATATGAACTCAGAGAAACCTTCAAAAGGTACTCAAGCTTCACTTGTGACCCTGAAAGAGAGGTTTTTTGATGGAATTTCTGCAAACAACTCTTGAGTTTTATGGTTGAGATGAGGACTAGAAGGGAATTCACATAATAAGCTACAACATGCCAGAAAATTAGAGAGGATGTCTCATCATGTGTTGTGTGGCAGTAGAAAGATTTCAAATTTGGGTAGAAGATATCCTTTAGGAGGAACATGGCTGCTATTTACACATGTTTGAGGAATTTTAATGAGAAAGAAGAAATAGACTCAATTTAAACTTGGCTAGTCCTATACTCTGCCCATACCAGGCATCACTAAGGGATTACTGCTGTTTTTTCCCTACTGAGACTGAAACATCTTGCATTGTTTCTAACACTGCAACCAATCACTGTGAATCAGAATTTTCTCAAGAGATGAAACTTGCTTGTCACCTTAGAAATATTTTCAGTTGGGGATGTGAGCCCTAATAGAATAAACACAAATGTTCTACGGGTAAATTTTAAACAAATATAATTAAGTTTCTAAGTTTTATATGTGTTGAGAGGAGCATGGGCTTCCTATAAGTCTCCTAGAGGTGTGGGGCGACATACTAGGGAAGCGTTCTATAGACTGACTATTCATGGAAGAAGGTATAAATGTTCAAGACTACTTGCACAAATTTAAACTTCATTGTTGAGAGTAAAGTGTGAGGGAAAACATCCAGGACCCTAAATTTTCAAAAGAAAACAAACTAAATGTAACTAAAATTTGACAGCCACTTAAATATAATTTTCTTTCTTTTCCTACTTCTTTAATGTAATAAAGTAGAAGAATATCTATCTACCTACCTACCTACCTACCTATCTATATGCCTAACTACCTATTAATTTATCATCTGTTTATGTCTAATATATATATGCAGATAAACTTATGTGTATATATACATAATATTAATGTTATATATTTACCTTACACATAAGGTATTCTGGAAGAATTTGTGGAGTTGGTATTTTTAAAGCAATACCATTATGATGTTTAATTTATAGCTGAGAAATTTTAATAAACCAGATACTTTAAATATACATATTAGATTTTTGACAACACTTGTATTCTAAACTTGTTAGTGGATGCTTGTATATATTTGTCTTCTTGTGTCCTCTTCCATTGGCAATCATGACGTTTATTAATCTTTGAGCTTATTCTCTACCGTTTATTAATGAGCAACATTTTGTTTGATGTTACAGGTTTGTGTAGCATGTGACAAACATTAGTAAATGTTTTTTATCCCTGACAGTGAACATCAAAGTAAACATATATTCATTACAGGGTCAGAAAGGAGAATTTAAAACAGTGAAGAGATCTGGGAGGAAACTGTCTAAAATAATGTGTGTGAGATAATATGTGCATGCTTCCTAAAATAAATGACTGTATTTACTGAAGAAATGGGGGTGGAGAGTGGTTCACTTGGTGCTGAAAAGTGAATCTTGACCTATTGGAGCACATTTCCCTTTCACCGCAATCAGTAGTAGGTTATATTTGCTAGCTCTTTGATACAATGGATCATATTTGCCTAACAAGTCATATTTCATTTCATTCAAGAAATGCTCAACTTCCTTTGGCAGACTAGAAAGTTTTTCTTTCTTTTTAACCACTTGCCCTTTCCTCCTCTAATTTCCTATTCACACATCCCCAGATTTTACTGGTAACTATTTATTCTTTCTCCAAACCTAAAATAGAGCATATATTTGATGATTTGGATGTGATGGATGGGAAAGGAATCATTAAATGAAGTTATTTTTTCTTTATAAAATGATGCTAAATATTTTGGAATGGATAGATAATATTGGCATTTGTAAAGGCAGATAGAGCATGGCTTTACTTTCATTCTTTATAATAGATCCTTCTCAATGACACATGTTCATTAAATCATTTGTGCCAAGAGTACCTAGAATCCAAAGTATTTTGGTCCTTGGAAATAATGTAACAAAATACATTTATAACTTTTTGTGTTATAACCAGTTCTTTCCACTACTTTAATGACACATACAATCTTGGTTGTGATGTCGGTTTCTGAAAGAGAATGTCATTGGTGGCCATGTAGGTTGATTATGAAAAATTATATGAACTATAGCTTAAACTGTAAACAACAATAAAGTTAATCTTCTTTCCATATTAGTTGTAACAAGAAATATATGAGGTTATTAATAATCTTATATAATAAGAGCAGATTCATATTGTGACCTAATGTCTCTAGAGGCTGTTATAAAGATCTATTAATTAAATATTATTGGGGAATGAGGGGGAAAGGTGCCTGTTTTACCATTGCTTCTGACAACATATATTTTTTTCTCTCCTTCTCAGACTAAAGGCTCTTCACTTCCATGAATTATCTATGCTCTTTAGATCAGTATTTATACTTTAACTAATAAGCTAAATTTTCCTATAGTGGGTTATACTTTTATGTCAAGTGCTAAAATTAACTATTTGAATTTTAGTATAACAAAGTTCAAATTTCTTATCACAACATTGAACATCCTTAAAATCTGATGTATATCTATTTTCCTAGTAATATTTTTATCACACTCATATTAAATTACAAAACATCTTCCAAGTAACCCAAATTTTTATACAGTTTAAAGACTGCAGATATTTTTGCTTCTGTGTGAGATTCCATTCATCTCATATGCTGGTCAGTTTCTAATCATCCTTTGGGATGATTTTCTCCTAGTGTGAATGGTGCTTCCTCTAAAGTGAGTTCCATGGTGGGACTAAATTCCCTAGTAGTAGAGGGTAAGAACCACACTTTCTTAACCTTTTATGTAACCAACACCTTGTTCTTTGTTTCCTGTGTCCTTTCTTTAGGTCTGTTTTACTTACATGGAATCTTAGCATGAGCATTAGCAAACACAATTGCTAAACAGTATTTTGCCAGTGGATAAATATTTATGTTCCAAGAATTATGCACAGAGAATACAGGAGTGAGCAAGATGAATAGGGCCCCAGGTCTCCAGATACATTGTCTCCAATTTTCCTCTTGAATACTAATTTAGAAATATTTTACTTTATTTTATACTTCCCTATCTTTCAGGCCCATTACCAAAATATGTCTCCTAAACTCTGATTCATTTTGTCCTTTCCCTGAGAACCCATTTGTATAAAGCCAAATTTTCTAGCCCCGAGGCTGGAAATTCTTTCAAACAGAGTTTTGTTTCTCTGCCTCTGAGACATGGGAAAGGTATTTCCAACTTCTGCCCTTTGAGATCTACTTTGGTTTGTTTAGCCCCATCTATTTATCCTTGCAAAGAATCTGAGAGTTATTAATGATGAAACAATACACACTGAATAAAATAAAAATTAAAAATTTTTTAAAGAACAAATATTACTTGAAGTATTAGAATATTTAAGGTGAAGTATTAAATTTCATACAAATTTACATGTGATAACCTGATAGAATGATGATGGGACTTACGATGATTTAGTGAAATTTTCATCAATGATATTTATTCTCATAATTTGTTGTTTAAAATATTTTATCCTAGAGCAGGGGAGATGATTATTTTTTTCTAGTCCTTGCTAATGTGCAAGAGGTTATGAAATATATGTAAAGTTACAGGGACATATTATTCTCCAAATTTATTCATTGATTTAACAAACTTTAAATTCAGAATAATTGAATTGAAATATCAAATTCAAAATCAAATGTCAGAGGACTTTTGCAGTAAGCCTTCCTGTACTGTTTTTCTACATATTAATCTCAAAAGAAAGTTAATTCATCTTAGAAAGAGCCTTCCATTATAATGAAAGCTGAATGACCAAACCATTGTAATTTATGTTGAAGGAAATGGAGTTTTTTGAAAGTCCATTATACCATCTCTATGGAAAGTATTTGGAGGGCTTGGGTTGTGGCTCAGTGGTATAGTGCTTGCCTAGCCAGCGTGAGGCACTGGGTTCGATACCCAGCACCATGATAAAAAAAAATTAAATAAACAAAATAAGCGTATTGTGTCCATCTACAAATAAAAATATTTTTAAAAAAGCCCCTGGGGTTGTGGCTCAGTGGTAGAGCGCTCACCTTGTACGTGAGAGACCCTGGGTTTGATCTTCAACACCACATAAAAATAAATAAACAAAATAAAATAT
>NW_026000249.1:18361496-18418689 GCF_001458135.2 Marmota marmota marmota | reverse complement strand
ATATATATATATATATATATATATATATATATATATATATATATATATATATTCAAAAAGTGTTTGGAAACTCTAGCAAAGTACATTATTCTCAGATTGTGAAGTACTATCAATGAATATTCTTCCAGACTAGATAGATCAAAATACAATTTTTGTTTTTCTAGAGTATATTTTTCTGTGTCTTATTTAATCTAATTCTTGCTACACAATATAAAATAGGACAAATACTCCTAATTCCATTTTATAAATGATGTTCAGATTTATTAGTGACTTGCCAAATTAATAAAGTCATAAATAAGTGGACTTGAAATTTGAAGTAATGTGCTTTTATCGCATAATCCAATCTTAGGCTGTTACCTATAACCAGTACCATATGAGTATTGTCTCTTCTAGACAAAAATGAAATAATAAAAAGATCTAATAATCATACACATTATTATCACTTTTATTCATGTAATATTTTTAGCACCAACTGTGGTCAAGTGCAGAGATAGAGAGTAGTTATGAAAATGAATAAACATGGCCCCAGGGCTTTAAAATGAAAGATAATAAAACATTTTTAAAATCATGGCAAGAGTTATCTAGTTAGAGAGATTTTAAACTGAAACTTTCAACATCATGTGACATAGAAAGGACAGGCTATAATAGTGCCATGGCGAGTAAACTGATTCAAGCAAGGGGAAATGAGTATTAGTTAAACCATTCCTTTTATTTTTTGTAAGTATGAGATATTTCATGCTTTCTAATTAAAGAAAAAAGAAAGGAAAAGATGCAATGGATATTTCTTCCAGTGGAGAATAGCTAACCCTTTGATCTCAGGTCAAAGATTAAAAAAATATTTTCTTAAACAATAAACTTAACTTTTTCTGATATAGTAAACCCTCAGCATACCTAAAGTCTCCTTATCTATGGTAAATGTTAAAATCTTGTTCTAGGCAGAAGACCTAAGTTCAAGTAAATTAGATTGGGTTGGCATTACAAAACAGTGGATTTGAAATGCTGTGTTAGGTGGTAAGGTAATAGAGAATGTTTTGGATTCTTCTGATAAGCTAAAAATAAAGATAAATGCAATTAAGTCTTTACTAGAATACAGCTACATCCATTTTATTTCAAAATTTAATTTCTCATAAAAGTCATTGGTGTTATAAATCCAAAGAGTCATATATATGGTACATTCTTCATAGAATTTTATAATAGGCATGTGACTCTAGAACAATGTAATTCTAAAGATTCTGAAAATTTTTCATCAGCGCTAGATATCCCTGGAATAAACAAACATCTTACACTTAAAATAGGAGTCTCAAAACTATTATGTCCAAAATGGAACTCTTGATTTCCACTCTAGTCTTAATATTCTATCCTGATCCTCATTTGTCAGTTACTCTGATACCAAATCTTCCAATCACCCTTAACAGCTCTCTTGATCTCACATCCAATTCGTCAGTAAATTCTGTTTGTTCATCATCAAAATATATTCAGAAACTGTCAAAATCATACCAGCTCTAATTTAGTACTGAGTATCATTATCTCCTCTCTGGATTATTGCCTTTCCATGGATTTTCCCAATCCTAATTTTGTCTCTCCAACCATCTACCCTCTAAATGTCAGCCAGAGTGATTCTATTAGAATATGAACCAATTAATGCCTCTCATTTACTCAAAATCCTCCAGTGTTTTCCCATCTCACTCAGAGTAACAAGTTACTTAACAAATACTGGTTCCATGCCTGTAATCTGCCCCCATCCTGTCCTCTCTGATTCCACCCCAAACTCTTTCTTTTTGTCCCTCACTCACTCCTCAAGTCAAACACAAATCAAATCACAGTGAGATTATATTCCATATCCAATAGCATGATGGTAGTAAAAAAGACAATAACAAGTGTTGATGAGATGGGAAAATTAGAACCCTTATACACTGCTGGTGGGAATGTAAAATTGCAGTACATATGCTATGCAAAAACAGTTTGGTAGTTCCTCAAAAAGTGACACATTGAGCTACCATATTACTCAGAAATTTCAGTCCTAGGTATATGCCTAAGAGGACTGAAAGCATATTCAATACCAAAGTTTGAATAGCAATGTTCATGGAAACATTATTCATAATAGGCAAAAAAATTAAAACAGATAAAATGCCCATCAGCTGATAATGGATAAACAAAATGTGGTATGCCAATATATAGAATATTATTCAGCCATAAAAAAGTGATTAAGTGCCCATATATGCTACAATATAAATTAATACAAATGATGCTTGAAAACCTCATGTTAAGTGAAAGAAGGCAGACACAAAAAGCCACATGTTATATGATTTAATTTCAGTAAATTGTCAAGAATAAGCAAATCCATTGGCAGAAAAGTCAATTAGTGGTTGCTAGGGGCTAGAGAAAAGGGGAGAATTAGGAGTGACTGCTATTGGGGACAAAGTTATTTTTTGGGATGATGAAAATATATTGGACTTAGATAATGATGGGCAATGGTTGCACAATTTTATTCATATACTAATACCCCTTAACAGTTTAAATGATAGATTTTATGGTATAGAACCATATCATTAGCAAATAGTGCTAATTTGAGTTCTTCTTTTCCTATGTGTATCCTTTTAATTTCTTTCATCTATCTAATTGCTCTGGCTAGAGTCAAGAACTATGTTAAATAGAAATAGTAAAAGAGGGAATCCCTGTCTTGTACCAGTTTTGAGAAGAAATGCTTTCAGTTTTTCTCCATTTAGAATGATGTTGGCCTGGGGCTTAGCATAGATAGCCTTTATGATGTTGAGATATGTTCCTGTTAGACCTAGTTTTTCTAATATTTTGAACATGAAGGGGTGCTGTATTTTGTCAAGTGCTTTTTCTGCATTGAGAATATCATATGGTTCTTATCTTTAAGTCTATCAATGTGATGAATTACATTTATTGATTTTTCGCATGTTGAACCAACCTTGCATCCCTGAGATGAATCCCACTTGATTGTAGTGTTTGATCTTTTTGATATGTTTTTGTATTTTATTTTCCAGAATTTTATTGAGAATTTGGGCATCTATGTTCATTAGAGATATTGGTCTGAAGTTTTCTTTCTTTGATGTGTCGTTCCCTGGTTTTGGAATCAGGGTGATTCTGGCCTCATAGAATGAGTTTGGAAGTGCTCCCTCTTTTTCTATTTCACAAAATAATTTGAAGGGCATTGGTATTAGTTCTTCATTAAAGGTATTGTAGAACTTGGTTGTGTACCCATCCAGTCCTGGGCTTTTCTTTGTTGGTAGAATTCTGATGGTGTCTTATATTTCATCACTTGAAATTGAACTGTTTAAATGTTTATATCATCCTGATTTAATTTGGGCAAATTATATGAATCTAAATATTTGTTGATGCCTTCGATATTTTCTATTTTATTGTAGTACAAGTTTTCAAATAATTTCTAATTATCTTCTGGATTTATGTAGTGTCTGTTGTGATATTTCCTTTTTCAGTATGTATGTTAGTGATTTATTTTCAGTATGTATGTTTGTAATAAGTTTTCTCTCTCCTTCTCTTCGTTAGCGTGGGTAAGGGTATGTCAATTTTATTTATTTTTTCAAAGAAACAACTTTTTGTTTTGTCAATTTTTTCAATTTTTTCTTTTGTTTCAATTTAATTGATTTCAGCTCTAATTTTAAGTATTTCCTGTCTTCTACTAATTTTGGTGTTGGTGTGTTCTCCTTTTTCTAGGGCTTTGAGATGGAATGTGAGGTCATTTATTTGTTGACTTTTTCTTCTTTTAAGGAATGAAATCCATGCAATGAACTTTCCTCTTAGAACTGCTTTTATAGTGTCCCAGAGATTTTGATATGTTGTGTCTATGTTCTCATTTACTTCTAAGAATTTTTTAATCTCCTCCTTGATGTCTTCTGAACCCATTGTTCATTTAGTAACATGTTGTTTAGTCTCCAGGTGTTGGAATAATTTTTATTTTTTATTTTGTCATTAATTTCCAAGTTTATTCCATTATGATCTGATAAAATGCATGGTAGTATCTCTATTTTTTTGTATCTGCTAAGAGTTGCTTTGTGGCATAATATATGTTCTATTTTAGAGAAGGATCCATGTGCTGCTGAAAAGAGTGTGTATACACTCGTTGAAGGATGAATTATTCTATATATGTGAGTTAAATCTAAGATATTGATTGTATTATTGAGATCTATAGTTTCTTTGTTCAGCATTTGTTTGGAAGATCTTTCCAGTTATGAAAGAGGTGTATTAAAATCACCTAGAATTATTGTGTTGTGGTCTATTTGACTCTTGATCTTGAAAAGAGTTTGATGAACATAGATACTCCATTGTTTAGGGCATATATATTTATAATTGTTAAGTCTTGTTGGTATATGGTTCCCTTGAGCAGGATGAAATGTCCTTCTCTATCTCTTTGTTTAACTTTAGCTTGAAGTCTACTTTATTTGATAAGAGGATAGAAACCCCTGATTGCTTCCACAATCCATGAAAGTGGTATAATTTTTCCCAACCTTTTGCCTTCAGTCTTTGGATGTCTTTTCCTATGAGTCTCTTGGAGGCAGCGTATTGTTGGGTCTTTTATTTTTAATCTAATCTGCTATTCTATGTCTTTTGATTGGTGAGTTTAGGCCATTAACATTCAGGGTTATTATTGAGACATGATTTGTATTCCCAGACATTTTTGTTAATTTTCGGTATTTAATTTAACTTGGTTTTTCTTTAGATTAGTTTTTCTTTTAGTGCAATACCTCCCTCTGCTGATTTATCATTGTTTTTCATTTACTCTTCATGGAATATTTTGCCAAGGATGTTCTGTAGTGCAGGCTTTCTAGTTGTAAATTCTTTTTTACTTTTGATTATCATGGAAGTTTTTTATTTCATCATCAAATCTAAGGCTTAATTTTTTTTTTTTTGTAAATAAGATTCTTAGTTGGCATCCATTTTCTTTCAGAGCTTGGTATATGTTGTTCCATGATCTCCTGGCTTTGAGGGTCTGGGTTGAAAAATTTGCTGAGATACGATTTGGTCTCCCCCAATATGTGATCTGATTCCTCTCTCTTGGAGCTTTTAAGATTCTATCCTTATTCTGTATGCACATTATAATGTGCCTTGGTGTAGATCTGTTGTAATTTTGTATATTTGGGTGTTCTGTAAGCCTCTTGTTTGATTTTACAATTAATTCTTCATGCTTGGGAAATTTTCTGATATCTCATTGAAAAGATTGTGCATTCCTTTGTTTGAAACACTGTGCCTTCCTCTATCTCAATAACTCTTATGTTTGATCTTTTGATTCTATCCCATAATTCTTGGATGTTCTGTTCATGGTTTCTTAATGTCTTCACTGTTCTGTGGTCAACTTTATTTTCCAGATTGTATACTTTGTCTTCATTATCTGATGTTCTGTCTTCCAAATGGTCTAGTCTGTTGGTGATACTTTCTATTGAGTTTTTGTATTTGGTTTACTGTTTCCTTCATTTCAAGGATTTCTGATTTTTTTTCAGAGTATCTCTTTCTTAAAGTAATCTTTTGCTACCTGTATGTACTCTCTCTTCTCTTTGTTGGAGTGATCAATTTTTGCCTGTATTTGCTCATTTAGGTCATTTTTAAATTCACAGATCATTTTAATTATGAATCTTCTGGACTCCTTCTATGATATTTCATCAACTTCACTGTCCATGGATTCTGTTATTGTAGTATCCTCGTTTGTTTGGTGCAGTTTCCTCCCTTAGTTTTTCATGTTGTCTATGTGTCTTTCTTTCTTGCAGTGTGGATCTGAGATATTACAGTTTCTATCCTATAATCTTGTAGTATCCATGCAGATTATCTGTACCTCACCTTGGTGTTGGGCTTCCAGACTCTGCAGGTGTTCCTTGATGTATGCTAGTTCATACATCACTACAGGTGATGGCAACAATAGCGGAGGTAACTCAAGATAGCAATGGAGGTGCCCCAAGAAGGATGCAATGTCTTTCAGAGATGGGGCTGAAAGGAAGGGCCTTACACTGTTTTTGAGATGCCTGCTTCAAGATGCAGCTGCTTCTAGACCCTGTTGCCAAAAGATAAAGTCTAATGCATGGGGACGGCTATGGAAATGTCTGCAGTGTCCCAACATTGAATTGGGGTAGGCCTGGGCTCCCAGGTGTGTGTGTGGGGTGGATCTGGACCTACCCTGGGCCTGGGTCCCATGCAGGTCAGTGTAGGTGGATCTGGGCTACTTTTTGTTTTTGTACAGCCCATGTACCAAGAATTGTTTTACATTTTAAAATAGCAATGGTAATCAAAAACAATATTATTTGTGATATGTAATGATTTAAGGGTCTATAGGTAGAGTCTTATTTGAATAAATCACACCTATTTATTTATTTTAAATATTTTATATAGCTTCTTTTGCATAAGAATGGAAGTATTAAATAGTTGTGACAAAGACCATATAATCCACAAAACCTAAAACATTTACTGTTAGGTCCTTATAGTGTGCCAACCCTGGCTCTATTTAGAGCAAATATTGTTATGTTTACTTCACCAAAGCATCAACTGATAGGCTGTTGCAGCCAATAAAATTTTGATTTTATAGAGGTGATTTGAGTGGAGATGCTGCAAGGAAAGCATGATAGAATTTGAACAAATATAAAGAAAGGAAACTAAAAGCATCAAAGACAGGGACTAGTTGCCAAGTGAAAAAAGAAAAAGAGATCAAAAGCTTTCACTTCGGGGTAGGTAGTTTCACAAAGATCAATATTAAGTATATGCCCTCATAAATTAGCCAAATAAGAGGAGTAGGAAAAACCATTCTTGCTGACAAGGTATTTCTAAGGACACAAGCAAACTGAAGAAAGACAACGATGTCCGTAGTGTCCTTACTGGAGGGAAATGGGCCTCAAAGTGCCTGTCTCATTAATGTCCACACTCTTTGAGTACACTTGATCAGACTGTAGGACTTGGAAATATTTTTCTGACAACAAAATTAGCACAACAATGACAAATGTAATTTCAGCTTAAAAAATTCATTCCAAAGTGAACAAAAAAAGACCTAAAGATGGACTCTGATTCCCTCTATTGTATAAGAATACATGCCTTTATTTTTTCCTCTCCAAGTGCTTTATTTATCCTCTTAGTGTAGATTTTCACTTGTTTCCTGTTATCTTTAAAAAAACACTTAATAGGATTCTGGGTATGACAGCACACACCTGTAATCCTAGCAGATCCGGAGGCTGAGGCAGGAGGATCAGAAGGTCAAAGCCAGCCTCAGCAACTTAGTAAGGCCCGAAGCAACTCAGTGAGACCCTGTCTCAAAGTAAAATAAAATAAAAACTAGGGTTGGGGTTGTGGCTCAGTGGCAGAGCACAGCACTACATAAAAACAAATAAATAAAATAAAGGTACTGTGTCCACCTACAACTAAAATAAAATAAAATAAAATAAAATGGGCTGAGGATGTGGTTCAGTGGTTAAGTGCCATGGGTTCGATCCCTGATACCAAGAAGAAGAAATAAAAAGACTTAATTTGGTCTGGTGATTGTGATTGCCAATTCCTTTTTTTCTCCCTTCAGCCTACAACTTCCTATAAGAAAAACACGTCTATCAGTTTGGTCCCACTGATAGAAAAGATAGACTTTTAAAACAGGTTGGAAAACACAGATGATTCAAATATCCTTTCTGGGTCATGCATTTAACCCTCTCATTCAATTTCCCCTTCACTGAGACACTTCCTTTCTTAAGATTGCAAACATAACCTGCACCTGAAATTACTTGTTAGAGAAATTAGTAATGTGCTTTCCTCTTCGGGAACAAAGAAGCATTCAAATGTTTAGCTGACTAAATGCCAGCCTTTGTAGACATGCTTTTGAATTGGATTGGAACCCAAGTATAATTAAATGCATAAATAATACTACCTTGGGAAATGATTTTTCTTTGAAACTATCTCAAAACCTACTATAAATTAAATTAGATCATTTAATTAGCTATAATACATCTCAGGATTGATAGCATATAACAGCAGCTATCAATATGGGATGATGCTACTACTGACCAGATTCTAGTAGCACAAATGTTTTTTCAGACTCTCAGTAAGGGCAATTTCCTCACCATCCACCTTACTTAACTTTACTCATTAATTAGTTTAAATAATAGCAGGCATTTAAAATCAGCACCGTGACATACAACACAAAGGGAAAGAGAACCATGTCCCTCAAATAGGATCACTGGAATGCAGGCCTAATAAACACTAGTAAGGATTATCAAAATACAGAGTCCCAGGCTTCCCAATGACTATGGAATTTGAATATACAGGTAGTTTAGGGCCAGGCATATAAGATCTAATGAATTGTTTGTAGTGATGTTTATGTACTTTAAAGTTTTAGAACCAGTGAGGGGATGTGAGAAAGGGAGGCAAACACATAAATACAACAAATTTGCTACTATTGTTAGGTAGTAGTTAGTAAGGAACAGTGGAATGTGAACCAATAACATAGCAGGGTCATGGGGTTTCTTTTAAATTGTCTTTAATGAACATTCAAGTAACTTATAGAACAACAACAGTTGTACTAACCCTGAGAATAAGCAGACAGAAGAAACAAGAGCCACTTAAGAAATACGGGGGGAAATGAAAGATCAATGGGGCTTACTCCTGACAGGGTGTACTGAGGTCATTGTAAAGTTAGGATTTATGGACATAGGTTTCTCAAAATATTTCAGAAAGGAAATTTCATTAATAGCACAGGCACAGTAAGATCAAGATTGCCTGGTCATTTACCTCAGCACTTCATTAACAAAGGGTTGACTTGTAGATAAATCTCTTGAAAACATTCTTTGCTTGAGCCTTACTTTACTTTCACTCATAATAAAATTCTCTTGCTTGAATTTTCATATTTGACTTTAAATATTCTCTCATCAGGACTCAAGAATGAAGGTTTAGAGCTTTAGCTCCTCACTCTGCAGTGAAAATATTAAAATTTTGAGTAAAACTGTCTATCTCAGTGGAAGAAATATTGGCTGTGCTTTAGAGCAGCAGTTCTTTAGAGCAACATTCAAATAAACATAGGGAGCTTAAATGCTACCAAATGAAATCAGGCCCCTTCTTGTTTAAATCCTAAATTATATGTTAAGGCATATGCAAAGAGACATAATGTTTCCATAAATATGGAATTGTGACACTTTAATAGTCATCATTATTTGAGAATATGGTATATGTTGAAATACATTTTCCAGGAACCCAAAATATAATGTTAAGATTTGAATTTTTATAAAAACTTTATTTTATAAAAAGTATTATACGTTGTTTGCCTTTCATTCTTCAAGCCACTGGTGCTGGTAATGAAGCAGAAACAAGATATACACGATATCAGTTTGCCCAAGGTGCATATTCAAACCTTGTTAGAGTGTATGAAAAATAGTTTAAACTTTTTGTGATAACTACCAACATTCTGAATATATTTTACCAAAGCACAAATATATTAAGAATTCATTAAGGTGCTGCCATGCCTTTATGAAATGGCCCAGGTCTCTGATAGCTTCCTGTCACCTTCTGATTAGCTTTTTCTAATCTCACATATTACAGAAATCAGTATAATGTAGTTTATTGAATTGTATTTAAAAAATTAAGAAGGTTCTCAGCAAAGGCCTAATATGGTCCCCAATGGAGATTTGTAGAAGTTTAGATTTGCAGCTGTGTTCCAGTGTTTTGAACATTTTAAGAAGCCTGATTTCTAGAGAAGTGAAGCAGCTTTACATATTGTTAGAGCAGTTGTGATGGCTTTAAACTTGAAATTTCTGGAAATTTCTCATAAACATTTTGAAGCATTTTTGGAAAATGAGGTCAGTATCAAATATAGGAATACCATGTGGTCACACAGGCTATTATTTATTATCTTCTTTGTGAACAATTACATTCAACTCAGTAGATTTTCCCATTTTCATCTCCCATTGCAACAACCTGTCACAGTACATATTACAGCTAAATTAATCTTCTTGAAGTATACTTCAGTCTTATGCCCAAAAACCTCATTTGCTCCCAAATAAAAATCAAACTTCTCTATGTGCCTTTGAGATGCACAACCATTCTAAGTTAATTTCCTTTATGTGGATCTTATTTCCAGTCAAACTGGTCCATACTTCTTTCTTTAAATGTGAATGCTTTATTGTTTTCTGAAGCTGTGCACTTGGCTACACTATCTCCTTGGATATCCATCTATTAAATTCCTGTATACTTTCTAAATGACATGTCACAATCTGCTTTCTCCATGGAAACTTTGTTTCTTCCATCCTAAGTTCTTCTGAGCTCTGTGAGTATCAGAATCATCCTTCCACAGTAGTAGAACATTGTCCTCATCTGTATATCTATTTTCCTAATATCAAGGACCTTCTTCTTATTCATTCTTTAACAAATATTTATGGAATACCAAAAGTTTGTAAAATAATGCTTTCGACAGTGTGGAGATTGCTAAATTGAATAAACCCTTATCTTTGTCTTCCCAGAGTCTGGTACAATATTAGTGCCTTGTTGTTACTGAAGAGAAATGGAATGCATAAATGAGTAGCCCATCTAATTTACAATAACATACACTCTGCTTTAAAACATAAAAATTAACAGGAAATTCTATTCAAAAAGAAGAATTTGATGCACTAATATTTAGCATATCTAAATGTTATATATGCAGACATTAAAATGAAACAAACACACACAGTAATTAAACAATAATGAAAAAATAACTGAAAATGTTTTAAATCCAATTAACTATACATTACAGATATATGCTGTTTTAATATCAACAATATTATTATCTGCTTCTATGATTCATAATTGGTAAATCTCCAATCTGAGTTTTTAAAATTTTTTTAGTTATAGATGGACACAATATCTTTATATTTATTTATTTATTTATTTTTATGTGGTGCTGAGGATCAAACCCAGTGCCTCACACATGCTAGGTGAGCACTCTACCACTGAGCCACAACCCCAGCACCAATGTGAGTTATTTATATTAGCCCTTGCATAGTCACATACTTGCTATATGCACTACTTTTATGCTCATATTTATCATACCTATTGAACTAGATTTTCCTAGAAGCACTAATAATTAAAAATGTGTTTTATTGATAACATAGGTTTATGTATGATTTCACATAAGTTATTTGAAAACAAAAACATTAACTTAACACCCCAGATTGTTATTCTAAATGATGCTAAATATAATAATATTTGGAAACATTGGGATCTTTGTGTTTTCTGACTTTTTATAAATGGTTATAAGCTAAAAGGTTATTCAGATAACTTTGCTTTACTCTGATACTTATATGCTGTACTTGCACATAGCTGGAAGACTGAATCACATATCCAACAAGCATACAAAATAATTCAGAGTTATGTAACCTTCTTTTATTAGAAATTAAAGTCCTGTCCAGAACCATGAGACCTTTCATTATAATTTAATAGAAAGCTGGAACACGAGGAATAAAATGTTTGGGTTTAGGTATTATTTCCATCCTGGTTTGGAAAAAAAATAGTGTATTATATATTAAAACTTCATTTTGTACAACCAGAAGAATGGGATCCTAATTAGAATAAGTTGTACTCTATATATGTATAATATGTCAATATACACTCTACTTTCATATCTATAAAGAACAAATAAAAAAACTTTCCATTTTGAAATAGAAAATCATTATTGCAAAAGAAAATGATTTCACACAGTAAAAAACAAAATTAATTTTCCAAGTAGCTCTACCCTTGGCCATTTGTATAAAAAGAGATTGAATCTAGATTCCTAAGTATAGGCCAGTGATGTGAGTCATGTCATGATAGAAATTTGTCATGGATAAATGGTTTCTGGTAAGTGACCCGGTGAAAGTAAATCAATGTTCTAAGTAAGGATATAAAAAACCCATTTTTTATGGTACCTTGATGGTACTGAATTGATAAATGTTAGGATTTCTTCCAATATCAGAAAGAAATGATTGATTACTCATTGGATAATCCCAGAAGAGTCATATTATTATTTGTCTGCTTATATAAGAATTAAGATTCTTTTCAACATCTGTAAGGTTACTCATTCATTATTGTAACTGAAAAATGCTTAGATCTGTAGTTATATACTGAACTTCTTGATCCCTCTCCCAAAACACCCACATGTCATATCACCTTCCCAACAACAAAAACTTTGTGCTCTTCCCATCCATGTTGTCACAATTAAGTAACAATAGGTACCCCTACAGGTTCAACTTAACTTTAAGTACAAAAGTTCAAAATTTTTCAGTAGTGAAATCTTAGTGAGTTGGTTAAGAATGCCACTTGATGTATCAGTGGAAAACTGCATAAAAATTGACTAAAGTACTAGTCTTTTAGGTACAACTGGGTCTAAGGTTTGGTTCTAATACTTAGTTGGAAGATTGTTCGAACTCTCTAATCCTTACTCTCCTCATGGGTAAAACGGGAAAATAATAGCACTTAAATAAAAAGTTGTAAAATATATAAATGAAAATATGTGCTTAGTATAGTCTGGAATATAACATGTTTTAGATAAATAGAATACTTTTTAAATTGAAATTAGGTACCCCCAGATAAAAAGGTTTAGATAAGAAAGGCTAAGAATTATTGCTTTTATGTTTACCCCTCCAATTTCCAAATCTTCTTTACCTTCCTCTGTGCCTCAGGAGACTATTTTGGCTGCAGTTCAGGTGTGACCAATGTGAGACACTAGCAGAAGAATGGGATAGAAGTGAGGTTTGGACATTTATTTTCTCAGCTCTTTCCTGTGGTTGACTTTGTCCTTTTATAAAAGTCAACAGCTCAATTTGGTCACACACTTCCTGCAGCTATACTATATTCTCTTTCCTTTTGTATATAGGATATAAGTGACAAATTCTAAGGAAATTAGAATTTGTCACCTATATACTGATCAAATGCATCAGAATCTTAAGTGTATACTCTTGGTACAGAATGTTTAATGCTTCCCAGAGAAGGCTAGGTTTTAACAACAACAACAACAAAAGGTGTGTACAATCCAAAGTGTTATGTAAAGGCAACTCTAGAAAGATATTTTTAAATTTGAAAATTTGGCTTTGATTTATATTTTGTCTGCCAAAATGGAATCCATGGCTCTTACTTGTTGTGTAGTTATTTATGTATGCCATGGAGGCTGTTTCCCTGCTGAAAGGAATTGCATGTAATACAGTCCATTTTTATAGACTTCACCATCAAGATTTCAGAGCAATATTAATATAGGTTCCACGGATTTCTCAGAAATGGCCTGAGAGTATCGGGAGGGTCTTAAAATTCAGTATACGAAACACACACAATGACCAGGAACATTCCCAGTGCTATATAAGAGAAAAGGAAATCCAAATATAAAATAAAGAAGAAAATAAGTTCTTGAATATATAGTAATCTGGTAGGTAGTGTTATCTTTATATAGCTGTCAAAGCAGAACCTCCAATTAGGAAATCTCAAAACCCGTAAGACATCCCTTTAATACAAATAATCAGATATCCTATGTATATTGGAGGGCCAGCATAAAATGTACTTTGGAACTTAGCACCCTTTGCACGCCTCTTCTCAATTCTTAGCCATTTAAAAATGCCCCCATGGAAGCTAAAATAGGTTATTAGGACATGGTATAAAACCTGGAGTCTTAAGTCTCTTTGGGATCCTATGAGGATTCTGTTTTTGAAATGTGCATTATGACCACTCAGGGGTATGGGTGAACTAAGACCAGCTTCTGGTCTCACCATTTCTGCTTCCACCAACAGATCCTTAAAAAACAAACAAACAAAAAAAAGAAAACATACTTTACATTGGATTGCCTTGTAAGCAAGCCCTGGTTTAAAGAAAAAATCATATCATTAAAAATAGTAACATGATGGGGCTGGGGTTGTGGCTCAGTGATAGAGTGCTTTCCTAGCATGCATGAGGCATTGGGTTCGATCCCTGGCACCATATAAAAAAATAAACAAATAGAATAAAGGTGTTTTTTTAAAAAATTAGTAATATGAGAGCTGGGCATGTGGTTCAGTGGTAGAGTGCTTGTCTCGCATGTATGAAGCTCTGGGTTCCATCCCTTGCATCATAAGAAAAAATAAATAGTATTATGAAAAGTGTCAGAGCCACTGTCTTTGCTTTTTATATACATCTATTAATGATAAATGTTCCTATCTATTATTGAGTCCTAGACATTTTATCTCTTTTGTTTATTATACAACAAAAACAGTTGATATTATTTAGTAGAATAGGTACATACTATGTAGCAGCTCATCCTAACACTTTTAACTTTATGTAAGGGCACATATGAGAGCCCCTTTGTACTTACCTAGATAAATTCTTATATTCCTATTTTACTTATAGGCAACTAGATTATTATGATATATTTTGATGTACACCTACTACTAAATACAGTGGTTTTATCTTTACCATAAGCATTTTGGTAAAATCCCTCACAAGGATACTTTCATCCTAACTTTAATTAGGATTACGTTTGTATTGAAACAGCTTTTTAAAATATCTTAATTTTAATGACTTTTCTTTCCATTTTAGAAATCTAAGTTTTCCCCAATGTGTAGGTAGTTTGCATGCAGTAAATAATGAATGCTTAATATTAGCAATGATTACATAACGACAATGTGAATGTCTTTTAAAAAATGATTGCTGGTTTTGTTTTTCAGATGTAATGGAAACCCTTATAAATGTCAATAGACTGCAGCAGAATCCTCAGCAGGAATACTTGAGAGGCAAATGGAATGAAACTACAGTATTAAAGCAGTTGAGGAGTTTGTAATTCTAAACTAAAAATAGTTTTGTCCCATAATGGCATTTTTAAGTTACTTTTCATTTATTGGTACAGAACACATTTCCTTCTAGCTAACATCTTTGTTCATCTGGTTGCATGAAGTTGAAGGTTATTATTTTAAAGCAACCTGTGCTTTTTCATTAAATAAAGGAAGAAAAAAACTGTTTGCTTCCTCTTTATTACTACCAGTTCAAATAGTATTTTGTTGCTAATAAGTACCCTTAATATATATTGTAATTTCATTATTGTAATACAACCCAATTTATTCATGTTAGTATTTTCAGACCAATTTAAAGGTCACTTTACATGATAAGTTGTGTTGAATTCAATATTTTAATAAGATTGACATGGGAGTTCAAATTTAACTGCCAATTTGTGAAATGTATGGTAGTCAGATACTAGTTACAGATGCAATACATATTCACGTACATGTTTGCCTTGCAGATTCAGCCATGGCTCTCTCTGCTTAGGAACTAGGAATGTGTTTAGTCATATTTCTGGGTTCATGCTAGTTAAGATGTTTTTGAGACATACTATTTAAGAAGTTTTCCAATTGGGCTTTTGGGAAACAATAAGAAGACTAAATTAAGTGAGATAAAATACAGTCACATTCATGTAGTTAACTTGGGTACCCTATATTCACTAGCATCACTTTCATCTGCTTCTGTGGCTTCCATTTCCCTATGTAACCAGAGAATTGGGAGTATATAGTCTAGGGTTTGAATAGTAACACAATGACACCATTGAGAGCCTAGCCTCCTTTTTTCTCCACCATTCTTAAAGGTTACATTTTATTCTCTTACTGATTTCAAGACAGATACTGTGCTTTATGTCACTGGAGAAGAAATGTCTCCAAAGAAGGATTTGAGAAGTTCCAAGAAAGAAAGGGAGACTTGACTCATGACCAGCATGGTTCTTGGCATTCAAGAAGGAAAATAATTTCAGCATGTGCTAGTCAAAGACATAGAGGTTTATTTAGGAAAGTAGATACATACTCAAGGAAGAATGGGGGCAATCTGAATAGAAAGGGATCTTTGAACTAAAACAAGAAATGCACATTCAAAGGAGAATGAGGGCTATCTCCATAAAGAGGTGGTAATGCACTGATGTGAGATGTTAATATTTATACAGGGATAGTTGCTAGATGCTGAACTAGATGTGAAGCCAGGGCAGAGCTACACAATTTCATGTCAGTTTTCCCTGTGCTTGTGCATTGCTTTCATGTTAACTTTGCCAAAAAGGGCATGGACTTGTTTTGCTCAGAAGTTGCAACTATTCATGGGTGCTTTATGCATTTCAATTTCTGCATGGGTGTTTCATGGGTGTTTTTTGCATTTTAATTGTTTATGGGCACTTCCTTAGAAATTCAGTATCTTCCCCTTTATTCTCAAATTACTATCTCATTTGGAGACATTGAGTCCAAACTTAACATTTATTCAGGAAAAGAAGGCTGCTCCAGTGACTTTTTCCCAAATCTCATTGGTCAGAACTCTGCTTGTGACCAACCCAAGCCGCAAGAGAGACTGAAATCAAGGTCTGTTTATAGAACAGAGAAAGGGGATTGGAACTTGTGTTGAGTGAGCCTAACTACAGTATATGATCATTAAGGAATTGTCTTGGCCAAACTTCAGGGCACAATATGAGTATTCTAATCAAGCTCTTCTTTTATCCTCCACCTATGTTTTAGAAACACATGCTGATGATACAACCACATAGTAGACATTGTTCCTTGCCTAACCAGTATTTATTTCTTTACTTTTTTTGTTCTATTGGAACATACATTGTGATCAGCTATCTCTCCAAGTCCAGGTAGCCACATGTCCCAGTGGGAAATGAAACAGCTTAGGGAAGATCTGATAATTTTAAGAGTAATCTTGCCTATGATTGATTGATTCTGGAAACAGCATGTGACCCCATTTTGACCTGAAGCCTAATGAGTCTTTAAGGAACCTATGGGATATTTCCTTATTTATATGCGGTGTCCATAGGAAAAGACAGTTTTTCTTTGTCACCTGCATATAGACAAGATACCTGGGACAGCTGTAAGCTAGCTTGCCTTTTTAAAAAGTATTTCTTTTTTAAAAAAATAAATATTTTTTAGTTGTCAATGGACCTTTATTTTTTTTATATGTGGTACTGGGAATTGAACCCAGAGCCTCACACATGCTAGGCAAGTGTTATACCACTAAGCCACAACCTCAGCCCTGCCAGCTTGCTTTTAAACATAGAATGATGCCACACTTTGAATTACAGAACAGGGAAGTAGAAAACATCCAAGTTCTTGATAACATTGCTGAATCAGCCTGCCATGAAGCCCACCCCACCTTTGAACCAGTCAACTAGGACCAGTCATTCTTATTTAATTGGGTTCTGAATTTATAGCTAAAATCATCTAAATTTTTATAAATTGTGTGAAACCTTTATCCTGAAAAGTTCTGAGTAGTTTAGGTTTATGTTACTGCTGTTATCTTTGCTGTTTGTAACTCAACTTAGATGGTATTTCCCAGAGAGACAACATTGCAGTAATGTACTATGCATCAGCACATTTAGAGCCAACTCATACCAAGAATGTTCTAAGAAATTGCATTCTACTTCATATTCCTTCCAGCTTAGCATTTTGCCAACAAAGGGAAATAAGCTACAGGTGCAAAGCAAATCAATTGGGAAATATTTCTAGGAAATTGGTAAACAAGTGCAAATTCACCAGCAAAATTATACTGGGACAACTGAGAGATAAGTAATGTGAATGCATTAAAATCTACAAGGCCAATAGACTGTTAAAATGTACACCAAAGCAGCCAAAGGGACCCTTGAAATTGAAGTCGATGTTAGGATAATTATGCAGCAAATAGAAGTAAACTCTTTCCAAGTCAAAAGCTATTGTGAAAAACCAAACAGGAAAAAATAGACAATGCATTATTATGCTCCCTCAGTTCCCAAACTAGACTCAAAGTGGCATGTAGGAATTGAAAAGTCTGATCAGAGTTTTAATTTTCTCAAAGTGAAAATTTGCTCGTTCTTTTGGGATTGAATATTTGGTGATAGAGGTAAAGGACACAGAAAGAGGATATAAGATGGGAAACTGAAAAAATCATATTATCTTGGTAACAAGACAAAGGGATAAATGATATTAACATGCAAGCTATTGCAGAACTTCTTTTACAAAATCTTATTAGATTGTTTACTAAGACACCTACCTGCTCTGTGTTAGATACAACAGAAACCATAGATTAGAAGCAAATGTAAGAGAAAAAAAGAAAATAAGATACATTAAATACTATTTTAAAAAATCAGTCAGTGTAAGAAAGTACATCATTGATAACTGCAAATGAATTGATAAAATGCTAATGGCACAAATAAATATAGCCATGAAAAATAGAAAGATTCTCTTTGCTTGGCTTTACAAATTATTTACCCATTAATTTCAGAATCTTGGCTTTTGGTATAGTAAAATAAAAGTTATTGGAAGGCATTTAATTAAAATATAATATATGATATAAGACCTAGTGTGCACTTGCAATTAATTTTTTTGAAATTTTTAATATTTATTTTTCAGTTTTCAGTGGACACAACCCCTTTATTTTTATTTTTATGTGGCGCTGAGGATCGAACCCAGTTCCCTGCACATGCCAGGTGAGCATGTTACTGTTTGAGCCACATCCCCAGCCCACTTGCAATTAATTTTAAAGATCTTTTTCTGGAGAGGTTTAGAGTGAAAGAAAACTTAGTTTGATTTTTTGCACGATTTTGATTTCTTACAAAAAGAAGGATATGGAAATACATATACACATAAATAACCAGGAAATGTTAGTGAAAATTCCCTTTACTATTGGAACATTTTCAGATTATGTAATTTTTGAGTAACGCATTATTGAGATGCTAACAATAGGGAACATATGTTTTTTACACATTTAGTGGAATTGTTAAGAATGACTAATCAAAACAGTGACATGAATTGCTGGGACAGTAGAGGAATTCAAATACACAAAAATGGCTCATCTGTTTCTTATCCAAATGCCTGTCAGGTTTCAAGGTTAAAATTATATTTATGTTTTTAGTCTTTTTTCCCTCTTCATAATTGCTAAGGTTATATCTATGAATATTATACCACCTAATTTCAAAAATTTCAAATAGGTTAAAAGGTAATTTATCATCAGCTTAAAATGGGATGTTAACAGCTTTATAGTTAAATTAGGCTATGAAAAATGGGTAAAGGTTGTCTATGGGAAAAAAGCTTTTTATGACAAAGATAATTGAACTCACAGAGAGGAAGGTATAACCTGAAATGATTTAGAAAATTCATCATGAAAGTGTGTCATTATATTAATTTAGAGAGGAAATCACTTTTTTATTTACTCATCTCTAATGAATTCATCTCCATCCATTCAGACAGGCTAGGGACCAGCAAAACGTTAATGATGAACATGTCAAAAGTTGGACTATAACCTTGTCACATTCACCATAAGACTCTTAGCAGTTCTGAACAATATTCTTGACGTGCTTGAAATCCGCTATGAGAGGATTCTTTTAAAAGCCATTTCATTGAAAGATAAAAGGAAAATTATTGGGGAGAGTTCCTTTTAGTCATTTTCAAAAAAATTGATGAGAAAAGTGATGCATATTCATGGTAGAGAATTTGGAATATGAAAAAAATCATACAGAAAAAAATAAAAAAATATCTATAATTCTACTTTCCCAAGGAAATAGATATTAATCATTTGATTTAGCTTCTTTCATTCTCTTTGAATCATCAGGAAATTACTACCTTATTGTACACAATTAAAATTTTGTGCTATTTTGACTCACCTTTAAATAATAAGATCCTTCCCAGATGATTTTAGCTATATTATTATCTATTATATTTATTTCACAATTTTTTCACCTAACTTCTACTTTGCAGCATTTATGTTGCTTCTAAACCTCTCTTCTTATCAGCACCATTGTAACTTATAGGCTAGTATAGTTGGCCTTGCATAGCTGCAGATTCTACTTCTGAGGACTCAACCAATTGCAGATTGAAAATATTTGAAAAAACAATGCATCTGTACTGAACATGTCCAGACTACTTTTTCTTGTCATAATTCTACAAACAGTACTGTATAACAACTTAACATAACATTTATATTGTATTAGGTGCTATGATCAGTCTAGAGTTGATTTAAATTATACAGGAGGATGTGTGTAGATTATATGCACATAAGTATATATTTATATCATATAAGGGACCTAAGTATCATGGATCTCTGTATCTACATGGAGTTCCTAGAATGAATCCCCCATGGATACTGGGGTACAACTCTGTACGCTGTTTTGTTCACGTGATGATTTCCATAGAATAGTTTCTGAAAAATGAAATTCCTGTGTCAAAGTTATGGTTTTTACAAAAGAGAGAAAAGTGGAAAGATGACGTTAATGAATGAAATATATACGCGAATTTTTAAAAAGTTATTTTTTAGTTGATAGACCTTTATTTTATTTATTTATATGTGGTGCTGAGAATTGAACCCAGTGCCTCACACATGCCAGGCAAGTGTACTACCACTGAGCCACAGCCCCAGGCCCTCCCTATATGTGAATTTTTTACAGTATAATGAAAAAAAATAAAGGTGAAATATAAAACTTTTAGACAATACAAAAGACAGCAAGAAATTAAGAAAAAAGCAAAAAAGCAGACAAGAAACAAAAAATATGATAGATGCAATTTAAAATGCCATTCATAATAGTAAAATTGATTAGAACAAGATACCCAGAATAGTAAAACCAATACTGAGCAATCAGACTATGCTGAAGGCATCACAACACCTGATCTCGAATTATACCACAGAGCTATAGTAACAATAACAGCATGATACTGGCATTAAAATAGACATAAAAAACAGTAGGACAGCATGGAAGACACAGAGACAAATCTAAATTATACAGCTATCTGATCCTTAACATAATTGCCAAAATGTATGTTGGAGAAAACATAGTTTCTTTTTTTTTTAAAGCAAATGGTGCTGGAAAAACTAGGTACCCATATGTAGAAGAATGAAACTTCTTCTGCCTATCTCTCACCCTGCACAAAAATCAACTCTAAGTAGATCAAAGACCTACAATTTAGACCAGAAAATCTGCAACTGCTAGAAGAAAACACAGAGTGAACTCTCCATCAAATTGGTGCAGGCACCGACTTCCTTAATAAGACCCCTAAAACTCAAGAAATAAAACAGAAGTCAATAAGTTAGATGACCTCAAATTAAACAGCTTCTGCACAACAAATGAAACAATTAAGAGCATGAAGAGAGAGCCTACAGGACGGGAGAAGATCTGTGCCACCTACTGTTCCAACAGAGGATTAATATCCAGAATATATGAATTTTTTTTTTAAAAAAAAACTTAGCACATGAAAATAATCCCATTAATAAATGAGTAAATTATTTAAATGGACAAATTATCTAAACAGATATTTTTTAAAATAAGAAAAATATAAATTGCTAACAAAAAACTGAAAATTAACAAAAATAGTAAGAAATGGCGAACATCCTTAGCAATCATGGAAATGCACATGCAAACTGCATTGAGATTTCATCTCACTTTGGTTAGAAAGGCAACCATAAAATGCTAGCAAGAATGTTGGAGAAAAGGTACATTTGTGCATTGTTGGTGGGGCTGCAAATTGGTATGAGCACTCTGGAAGGCAGTATGGAAATTCCTCTAATAACTAGGAATGAAATTACCATGTGACCCAGCTCTCCCACTTCTTAGTACTTATCCAGAATCAGCATACTACTGTGATACAGGCATATCTATGTTTAAAGCAGCACAATTCACAATAGCTAAGTTATGGAACCAGCCTAGGTGCCCATTATCTGATACAAGGATAAAGAAAAAGTGGTATATATACACAATGGAGTTTTACTCTGTCATAAAGAAGAATGAAATTATGGCATTTGCTGGTAAATGGATGAAACTTCAGAATACCATGCTAAGTGAAATAAGCCAAACTCAGAAAGTAAAGGGTATAATGTTTTCTCTCATATGCAGAAACTAGAAAGAGATGATGAATTTTTAAAAGGGGATCTCATGAAAATAGAATGGAAAACAGTGGATTGGAGTAAAGGGCTTCAGGAGGAAGGAGGAAAGATGGGACAAAGGAGGAATTATGAAAGGAAATTCATAAAATTATGCTATGTGCGTGTATGAATAAATTCAATGAATTCCAGTTTTATAAATAACTATGATGAACCAATTACAAAAGCAATAAACAAACAGAAGAAAGATCAATACAGTTGTTGAAGGAAATCAGAGGGAGGGAGGAAGAGAAGGAAAGGAGAAATACTGGAGATAGACATGGAGCAAATTATGTTTTATGCATTTACAAATATCAAAATGAACTCCACTATCATGTATGACTATAATACATTAATAAAATATAAAAATAACAAATGTAATTAGAAATTCCAGTTAAAAGACAAAGATTGTCCTACAGGAATAATGAAATCAAATCCAGCTGAACAAACTTATAAGAGGAATTAAAAGTACACAGGATAGTATATCAAATATTTACAGATAGTATTAGCATCTGTATAGATGAAAACAAATTAAAGCTGGTTTAACTAGATTAATAATATACAAAGTAGACTTCAAAGAATAAATGTTATTAGAGATAGAAGGAGTCATGACATAAGGTTAAGAGTTTTACTTCATCAGAAGGATCCACCAAAGTTATATAATTATGCACTTAAGAATACAGTATATATTTCAAAATATATAAATAAAATATTGGCAGAATATGAAGAGAAATATACAAATTAGCCACGTTGGTGGGAGTTTTTCAACATTTTTTTTACAAACTGATAATAAAACAGGACAAAAGAAAGAAGAAAAAGAAAGAAAAAAGAAAATCAGAACAATATATGGTTTGAGAAATATGGTTAACACACTTGATCTTATGTTCCTAATAATTTCAGAACACAAACACTTTTCATGCACACATAAAACTTTAATGAAAATTAAGGTTCATTTTCAGTCTTATCCTCATTCTACAAATTTAAAAGGATTGGGATCATTAAATATCTTTGCCGTAATACAATGCTCCTTTTATCTGCTATATTAAGATTGTCTTAATATAAAAAATTTAAAAATACAAATCCAAAATCAGGTTAATTTACTTACTAGAAAAAAATAAGTTACCATTCTGAAAATTTTTACGATTTCTACATTTTTGAATAAATAGTTATGGATATCTAATCATATATAGAAAATATAAACAAAATAAAGTTGTTTGTGATTTATGAAATTTAAATTGTTTGCTACATAAACATTAAATATGACAACCCTTTTGTTACAAAAGTCTTTGTAAGAGTGTAATTATTTTCTTAAGAAGATATTACTGTTGCATATGGCAATACATGAATGTATTCCCAGTGACTCTGGAGGCTAAGGCAGGAGAATTGTAAGTTCAGGTCAACCTCTCAGCAACTTAGTGAAGCCCTCATGGACTTAGGGAGACTCTGTCTCAAAATAAAGAACAAAAAGAGCTGGAGATGTAGCTCAGTGGCAAAGTATCCCTGGGTTTAAACCCCATTTCTCAGCTAGGGACTTTTAAAATTTTTAATTGTTAAATCAAGATTATGAATTGTTAAGACTCAAGATTCCTTCTTAGGTATTACCAAATTCTTCTGCAAAACCAGCTTATCTGGACCAGCAGTATATCCATGCTACCTAATATTTCTGACAAAGCTCTCAGGAGGAGAATTGTATCTTATTATTTAATTAGTAATTCTTTGATTACAAATTATTTATGATATTGAATATGTTTTTATGTGTTTTAGTCATTTTATTTATTCTTTTTAATTGTTCAGTCATGTGTTTTGCTGCTTTTTAAAAAAATGGGTTTAAAGAAGGATCCTTGTTTTGGAAACTAAATTCTATCATATCTGTTTAAGGTATTTTACCTAATTTGTTACTAATATTTTTACCTTCTAAACTTTGTGGTTGTTATATATATTTTTCTTTTAGTGTAGTCAAAACCATCTTTTGAGATTTTTCCTTTCCTTTTTCAATGAAAAATTCTTGGAAAATTCTTCTGTATTCAGAGAATGTCACATACCAAAATATGATTTCTAAATCATTTCAGGTTATACCTTCCTCTCTGTGAGTTCAATTATCTTTGTCATAAAAAGCTTTTTTCCCATAGACAACCTTTACCCATTTTTCATAGCCTAATTTAACTATAAAGCTGNATATATATTTCAGTGACCATTTCTCAATTAGTGATTTTTTAATTAAATACTTATCTTTAATATATACAATTTATGGGCCATCTGCCTCATCTCATTTACTTTGCATTCTAAAGAAATTTACTCATTTACTCATTTTTTAGCTTTTAAAATATTTTAAAATTTGTTTTAATTAGTTATACATGACAGTAGATTGCATTTATGCACTTTGATATATCATACATAGATGGTTATAATTTCTCATTTTTCTATGTGTACATGTTAAAGTTACTTTTATACAATGTGTTCAGCTTTGTTATTTCAGATTGTAATGAATTTCAATGTATCTTTTTAATCCATGGTTACATTTGGTTGCCCATTTATTCTTATTTTGACACATTCTTTTGCATCTGTCCTTCATCTCTAACATTTCTTCCTATGGATCCCAGATTTTAATGAATAGTGATCATGTTCTGTTTCTATTCCCCTTTTCTTTCTCCCTTTCATTTCTTTTTTCTCCCTTACTTACTTCCTCCTTCCCTTCCTCCCTTCCTTCCCTTTCCATTTTCCTTTCCCCTTCCTCCCCCCCACCCCTTTCACAGTACTGAAAATTGATACAGGGCAGTAGGTATAGGGCAGTCTACCACTGAGCTACAACCCCAACACTTTTTCTATATTTGATTTTTAATTCTTTTTAGTTATACATGACAGTAAAATACATTTTGATAAAATTATACAAGCATGGAATAGATCTTATTCTAATTTAGGACCCCATTCTTTTGGATGTAACAATGGTGGATTTTGAGACAGAGTCTCACAGAGTTTCCCAGGTTAGCCTCAAATAGCTGGGACGATAGATGTGTGCCACCATGCTCGACTTGTTCCTTTTTCTGAGATTTTTCACCTCTTTTACTTTCAGAAACAATATTTACACTCTGAATTCTCAGGAAAATATATTTTTCCTGACAATGAAGAAGAATTTTAACAGACACTATTTAGAAATTTTAATTGTAGACCATTTTTCCAATAGGAAGTGATCTATTTCAGACCTACTATATATCCAGTTTTAACACCTTGCACTAGATTCTTGGCTAGACAGCCTGTTTCCAAAGCTGGAGTCTTTGTGTGTTTGTGTTTGTGTGTGTATGTGTGTGTGCGAGCGCACATGTGCTTACATGTGCACATTATGTGTAACTATTATAGTGAGTAGCTTAAAGAAGTTATATTAGTCCCAAATCCTCTGCTACAGTGTGACCCTGAAAATTCTCATATGATAAACTGTTTAATGTTGTTGCCTTTGTCAAAGCAGAATGATGAGTGACATATTGTACAAATGGAAGTGCATTTGTCACAGTACAATATTGCAATGAATGTTAAATAACTTTAATCTGTTCCCAAATTCTGCACTAAGCAACATTTTGTCATTCAGAGAATGACATTATATAAGAAGTAGGAATGGAAAAAAATCAAAATCTATAAGTAAAGATTTGCTATTTAATTAATATTCAGCTTCCACAATGGTTAAGAGGAATAATTGTGTGCAAATTTAGGAATAATTTAGCCATTCCTAAACTAGTGGGACATAAGTTTTAAGTTTTTTCCCATCAAAATTATTGTTTAGATGCTTAGAATTAAATAATATTTCAAATAATAACAACATGCATTTAATTATTCCTAAGCAAAAAAAAAAAAAAAAGAAACACAATTCATATTGAAATCTGTTAAGGTTTCTTGGTGAGACTACCACTGATGAATCTACTCTATGTTGAGATTGAGCTCTTCTTCTCTAAACTCCTAGTATATTTAATTACAAAACAAAAATTGGCATATTGATATAGAGGATTTTATTCTGTATTTTATGTGTTTACAACTGTTCCCTCAACAAAAAACAAAAATAAAAAACCTTCAGAATATGGGTCATGCCCTGAATACATTTAATGTGCTTCCTTTGACCCTTTCCTTCAATGCCCTAAATAACAGTGAGCCTCTTGCAGATGAAACCAAAAGGAGAAGCCAACTCTCCAAACTTACAGTCCAGGAAAATATCTTTTCCTATAAACATTCTGTTATTAGTTTCTGATTTGGCATTAAAAGTTGTTATTATACAGAAAAAGACATACAGGGGAAATGTTATAAAAATTGCAACTGAAAAAAACAGTGGCAATCAAGCGTTTTATTTTTTAACATTAGAAAATGATAAATTATGTTTCAAATGAAGGATTCATATAAATTAATTCATTTTGGGGATGTATTCATCTTAAAACTATAAGAAAGCATATAAAAGTAGGAATCAAGAGAATTGGATTTGAGATCAAGCTTTCTGATTTAACATAGGTTTGAAGTATCAGGTTCTTTTGCTTCTTATCTTTATCAGACATTCACATTTCAAATAATATTGCTTGTTGGCTGGATTGTAAACACAAATACAATTGTGGACACTTATGTCCTTTTGGTTAGCCATAGGATGCAGAATACATTTCTTATTATTTGCAAAATTTGTCATCAAAATTAAAAGAATATTCATGTACATATATGTGTATATATATTGTGTGTTTATCATATTTTTTTCTCCAGAGACTTTATAACTCCCTGAGAATACAACCAGTCACCAAATTTAATATACAATGATGTAGAGAAATTTTACTCAAAAGGTCTATGGAGCAGTCAGTTCAAAAATTATTTTTAGTGTTTTACAATAAAAGAAGTATAGAACAGAAAGTAATCATGTAGCAAATTTTATAGCGATTTGATAATGTCTGTTGAATAAAATAATACAAAAACTCAGCTTGTATTTTTATGCCTTTTCTTTGGAAAAAATTGTTTCTTGTGATTAATTTTATAGTATTTTATTAAAGCATTATTCCCCAAGAAATTGGAAATTAAAGCAAAACAATATTAACAAAAACCCTTGTCTTTAACCTGAAATAGTTTGAGAATAATTGGTATATATTAGTGCTGTAAATATATTTATAAATTCAAAAGTTTCATCAAAATTTCTCTTCCAAAAAAATCAAGTTTGGACATTATGAATCTTGCTTTCTTAACTCTTAGTTTCCCTATCACAGTTATTCTATGATGAATCTACTAGAGAATAGCTAGCTATTTATTTTCTTTCAATGAAGAACGTATTGAGCAAGCTGTTCAAATGAATGGGACAAAAAATTGGCCAATGACCTGCACCAAACCAAACACAGACATTCACTTCCATATAAACACTACGTGCATATTCTTTGGGTACTTATTCTTAAAGTTCTCAAGTATTATTCATTGTCATATAAACATTTAATATTAAGATATATTAAAAGTCATTCAATTAATTTTTAAAAATTGGATTATAATTTCTACAAACTGAATGATTTTCTAAACCTTTCTTTTGTTTAATTACTAATGGCAATTTAAAAATATGTTGTGGCATAAAAGCTTTGAAAATATATTAAATTTGTATATAATGTAAGATGACATTAGTGAACTCTATTATCTGTCTCTAATATCATTAAAGTACACCACCACCATCCCACTTGTAAAATCATCACTTACTGTACTATCTTTGATCAAACTAAGCTAAGCTATCTTTTCTGGCCAACATCACACTCTCAATAGTTAAAACATTTCATAAACTGAATGCTGGCCCTTAGTAACATTTGCAAAGCTGATAAAACTTAGAAGGATTATTCTAAAGAACTTCACACTGACACATTGTCATTTTTAAATGTCAGGGACTTCAGGCTCAGCTCATAAAAATGAAGCTCATGCTTGAAGACAACAGTACCCTTCTGAGATAAATCTCTTTTTAAGTCTTATGGGTTGTGGAAGGTATATTCTCAATCCTAGTAAAATGACCTCTAAAAGCAGCAACTATTTTAAGGTCATGTGTGCATTCCTGTAAGCAGATGGCACAGAAGGACTTAACAGGTGTCCAGTCATAGCTTTACACTTGTGCTAGTTCTGCCCTAAAACACATGTCCTCCAAACATCTGTTTCAAAAAACACATGTGATGTATTAAGGGAAGATTTTCAGACCAAAGTTGTGTCAGTAGTTTCTGTCCTGCTTTCTTTTCCCAAAAACTTCTGTATCGTTTACAAACCTACAGTTTAGTGAAAAGGAGGTACAGTATTTGAGGATTAAACAATCATGAATACATCAGAAAATATTTAGAAATATTTGCCTTTTTTGAATCTAGGGATGAAATCAGTTTGGGCTTCTTTAAACTTTAAACTAATATTCAAAGATGAGTTTTTTTCTGAATAGCATAATATAAATTTATCAAATTTATTTTAAATTAAAGATCAGAGTACCTTATGAACTTTATGTATTAAAAATATTTGAAATAAAAATTATATTACTGAGTTGGCAGGAGGGATTTTATCAATGCTTTTCTGTGTATGTGTGAATGTGTGTGTTGATGTATGTACATATTAGGAGTACTTACATCCTGTAATATGGAAAGAAATGGATAATTCAAGATGGGTAACTTTTATTAGAAGAAGTTATGTGGTAATTCTGGCTATTTAATTAAATCATTAACAGCCCAGATAGTCCATCTATGTTCAAGCTGTCTAGTCCCAGACTAGATAACAAAGATTATTATGGTGAATAGGAACTCTGTGTTAGTGTAGATGGCATGTAGTTCATGGAGGAGTTGAGGGGCCACTTGGTTGGGTGATTCTACCATAATGTACAGAGGAAGGTCTGTCATACTATTTTTCATAATGACTCTACTGTGGAATGCTGGATTGGGCCAGGGATTAAAAACTACTGTTCAAATTCAAGGCCAACATTTTTGATGTTTCTCCTTGCTTCAAATTACCTTGTTGCTTTTATACATACTATTCAATGTTGTGGGGACACTGGATAGAATAGAAGATATGGCCTTAAAAAAATTCTTACAATCCAGTTATGGAACTGAGATGTATATTTTTGATCAACCAACCCTGATAGGATGTGCATGTAATGTGCAATTTGACCTTGTCTTATAAAGGATCAGTTATTTGAAGAAATATTCCATATGTGGCATATTTCCTTGCTAAATAGAATTCTTAAGTTTTCCTATAAGACCCTCAAAAACAATGCTTTTAAAAATATATGTCCTCATAAACTACCCTATACAGCACTAACAACCCAAAAGATCTGGACATGATGATCAATGTGTATCTTATTGTGCAATATGGAAGCCACATATGGCTACCAAGTATTGGGAATGTGCCTAGTGTGACTGATGAACTCAATTTGCAATATCATTCAATGTTAGTTATTTAAATTTAAATTTAATTAACCACATTTTCTAAAGGTATTAGACTTTTTCCTAATTTCAAATTTATAAAGTTGAACTACTTAGAACACAGTGCTTTGCGTGTGGCATGTTTCCAATATTCTCAGTTTAGTAAATGGCCTGTTTGGTTTTGCTAATTGTAATATGGACATTCTAATGAATTAAGAAACATAGAAAAAGTTCTTAACACACAGAGTAAAAATCAATTTTATATGTAAAGGAAATACTACTTAGAAGCAAATTGTATAGGGGATGTTATGAAAGAGCTATTGATTAAATATGATTCCAAGAAAGCCCTCAAGGTGATCTAGTTCAGGAAAATGAAAACAAAACAGCTGTTTTTCTATTTTATAAAACATTCTTAAACTGAGAGAAACAAGTAGTTCTATTTCATTAGTATTGACTTTTAATTTTTCAATTAAATAGTTCAATTTTAATTCAAACAAGTAAAATAAAAGTTTGTTTTTCTATCAGAATGGATAGTTTCAATATTAACATAAAGTAAGCATTTAATTGTCAAAATAAACATCCTTCCTTCTGACATTCAAACTTAATCTTACTTCTAACAACAACTGAAAAATCAAATATATAAACAAGAACCTCAAGAACCTCTCCTTAAATATTTCTGAAAACAAATGCAAGGAATCAATACTAAAATATAAATGAGAGTCTGTAGGCTTATAACAATTTTATCAAACAAGCTGTTCTGTGGCCTTATGAAGTGAAATCTCTTTTTAATCATTCTGTGTTTAATTAAGAAGTAAGTAACCATATTTTAAGGAAGTCTGCCTCTCTTAGTCAACTTTGCCTCTTCAAAGGAGATGTCACATGGCATCCTACTAATCTCCATTTGATCAATCAGGTTGTGAAACTTCCCTTTGTATGGAGCAATATATTGTCATTCTTAGTCCAGTTAAATTAGGTTTTATGGTTTAAAATTGCCCTATTAACTTGGTGCTTCCTGCGTTTTCATTAACTCAAAACATATTTGATATCATGATAAGCTTCCTTGAAATGAAACTTCCCTTCTGGAATAAGTCAATCTATTACAGCAGATGCTTACTGCGAAACTTGGTTTTGAACATTACACTGCTTTAATGTGCTTTTCTATGAATTGATGCTTTGGATGAGGCTATACAACACCAGCATTTATAACCATATGCTGTGTTTTAGGCCAAGTCATTTTCCTTTTCCTCTACTGTAAAACTGAGAGGCAAGCAATTTTTGTATACCAAATTGTGCTTCTTTCCAGGAGGAATATCTATAAAGTACCTGGATTGGCCTGAAATTACCCTGCTACCACCTTAGGGCAGTGGTTCAAAAATTCGGAGATTCATTAGCGCTACCTAGGGAAAATTAAATGAAACAAACAGACCCTGAGCTCATGGCAGATCAACTGAATTAGAACTTCCAACAGAGGGTCTCAGGGCTTGAGAAATTTCAAAAACTCAGCAGTTAATAATTATAAAGTAAAACTGAGATTGGACACTTTATGTAGTGCTGTAACTCTCATATTTTTGCAAAGGGCTTGTTCAAACAGATTTAACATTTATTATCATGCAAGTCAGTGGTGGACCATGAGAATATGCATCTCTATCAAGTTTCCAGGTTGTGCTGATGCTTGTGGTCCAGGAACCACACTTTGAATACTTAATCTAGGCATTAAATATTCCCTAGGATCTTGAAGGCTCTGCCCTAGTGCTCTGAAATTAAATAAGTCCATTTCAGTTCTCCTTGGAGGTGATACAAATTTCCATAGGGTATTCTTATCATTGAATGATGCCATTCCTTTTTTTCCCTGCATTAATTTGTCATAGATAAGAATGGGTGGGTGAAAAAATGAGGGATTCTCAGATTGATCCTAGTGATTCCTTGGTGTTTCCTTAAGTAGTTAATATATTTGGAGTTGGATTTAAACAAGGTGGTCCAATTCCTGGAACTCTCAGAACAGTTCGGCCTTGTCAGCATAATACCAAGGACGTCAAACACAGTGGAAATGACCACTTATATTATTACTTTCTTGAAAAGAATATTTATGGGCTCCTACCATGTTACAAGGCAAAAAGGATAGAGCAGGAGAGTCTAGATATTGTATAATCTGAGTAGCGGGGATTATAACAAATCAACCAATTAATTAAGAATCCTATAGTTAGTGACATATGTTCCGGAAAATAGAAGGCAGGTAAAGGTGTAGAGATTGCCTATCTGGGGCTGTTACTGAGCTACCTGAGATAAGGTGATAGGGATGGTCTCATAGTGCTTTGACAAGTGTGCTTAAAAATTGGATATAAAGGACTCAGACCTTACTATCAGGGGCCAGAGCTTTCCAGGCACAGGGAGCCTGAAGTTAAGGCCACAATGATTTGACTTTCTATTTGAAACAGGAAGAAACACTATGTAGGTAGAGCAAGCAGGAAATTGGTGGGGTTTGAGAGGTCAGAGATTGTATGAGGGATTATAGACATTTGATAGAGGATTCATTCCATAATTAAGAGCAGTTATAAGAGTTTTTTTAAAACAGTAATATGATACTGTATTTTAGTTTTCATTGACATTTAGTTTTTGTGTGGACTAAAGAAGAAAAGCTAGAGTAGATGAAAGGAGACTTAACAGATGGCAACACAGCATTCTGGTGACAGCTGATGGTGGCTTGGGCAGGAAGAATGGCAACAAAGATGGTCAAGTAGAGCTCACAAGAATTGATGATAGATTACCTAAGGGGTTTATGGGATAGAGAGAAATGGAGAATGACTTTTAGGGTATTTGACTTGAATAATAATGTAGGTGTTGCTAACATTAATAGAGATTGGGAAGAATGGAGGGTGAACCAGGCAAGAAACCATTATTTTTGCTTTGAATTTTAAGGTTGAGTTGCGTGCCAGATTTCAGGAGTTTTCTAGTTGGCATTTAGATATATCAGTCTTTGTTTAGCACATTCTGAATAAGAAATAATAATTCAGTTGTCACAGCATGTAGATAGTATAAGACAGTGATTCATTGGGAAGCACTCAATCTTAGGTAAATTTATTCTAAATCTTTTACCTGAAAAGAGGTATAATGGAAAGTTCTATTGATTTTCAAAGGCTTCATACATAACTGATTATAGGAAAATAGCTGACCCATGAATATGAGTAGAAATGGTTTTTCTGATGGAAAGTGAATACATAGCTCAATTAAAAGCAAACCATTTGACTCATTCACAAAAGATAAATCAAAAGGTGAAAAGCCCACCATTAACTGTGCTTCATAAAGCATCTTTTAACCTGGATAGAAAAGGTTCCCTGAAACATTATTTCTTAGGCTACTTCTGGACCTAGCTTTTAGGCAAATACCAGCACTTTACCCCAGGGGCCTGTTTATATCTACAAACTTTTCTTTGGGAGAGAAATTTTAGATTTCTCTCTCTTCCAGGAAGTTCCTCTCTGAGAAGAGGCAGAGATTTAACTTGTCTGTTTGACTTTCAAAGTTATTTATGAACTCAGTTTGAAGTCATATTTGGTCTCCTTCAACAGCTAACATGCTTTTTAATAAATATAAGAAAGTTATGTGTAGTCAACAGAGGTGAAAAGTTGGGAAAGATTATTATAAATACTTGTAGAATTGAGTATCTAAGAATTTTTATGTTGGTAATTTAAATGACACAAAACAGGGCCATTGACTCAAGTTACCGAACTTTCTGTGATTCCTACTCCTATGTCTATCCATCTATCATATCTATCTGTTCATCTATACCTAGCTAGCTAGCCAGCTATTGAGAATATATATATATATATCTCACCTACATGTGTTATCTAATATATATAATACATATCTACTATATATAGTATATAGTATATCTAATATATATCTATGATACATTACATAACACATGTAGGTGAGCTATGAAATATTTCCTATTTCAATCAATATCTACTTGGTTTAGATGAAATGTGATAGTGAAAATATACTTATGAAACCATTACGCTATAGGTGAGGTGATTTACTTTAAAATACTTCACCCTGAGTAATATAACTGTGCATTAACTTTGATCCATGCACCTAAGGTAGTTAGAATGCTACAATCAATAAACAGGAATCTACATTCTAAGTTTTATCACTTCACAAAAGGGATGCTTGAAATAATTAATTACTCATTGATGATATGACTGGTAGCCAGTATGTATGTTCATGTGGCTAGATAGATTTTATGAACCTTACCACGAATCAGACATAAGGACTCAAGGCCAGGAATCTAATACCTTCAGGTAAGTGTAATAGATCTAGCTATAAACTTCCTTTGGTATGCCCTCTTTTAAATTCCATGGAAGATTCTATTCTGATGTGATTGGCTGATTTTTCTCATAATAAATTGCTCTTGCAAGGGCATTTGTGGAAGATCCTGTGGACCAAGAGTGAGAACTTAAAAGCCTAAGTCTAATTATTGCTTTTGTGCCTATTTGCTACCAAATGTTGATACAGTTGATAGAATTTAGTCTATGAGATCTAAGACTTGTTATAATTTTAGCATACCACCTGGTAGAAAGATTGTGGAGAAAAGGTTGCTATGGATCACCCACCTGTCTCTAACAGTAGAATCCTGTTTGCTCGAAGAATCTGACAATTGCTGAATGGCCAAATTGGCTTAGGTTAGTTTAAAGCAGAAACTTAACATATATAAAACATCTATTTGATGAAATAATAGACTGCTAAGTACATTTCTAAACTTATTTTTGAACACTATTAGTTCTGATGATTTATTTATACTCACCTTTTCAAAATAGAATGCCCTCTTACTTCATTTTCAAGTATAGTTTAGAATTTCATTCATTAATTGGATGAGTTTATTCCAATTCCTTACATGGTAAATGAATCCAAAAAACATGACCTGAACATATCATTCATAATGCACAGATGTATTACACTAAGATTGTTCCTGTATTGAACTTATAATTATGCTAGTAAAAGCAGAACATTAATCCTCATAACTTCTTTTCTTCAATTATTTAAATATACATGTACAAACATCAGCCCTATCCTCCCCTACTGCTAGCTAATCCATGGACTGGAAAGGATAATTTCAAAAGGACATAGCACATCCTCCTGGAGCAAGAGTTTCACATTATGTGCATCTTAATGAGGATAAGATTTCATGCTACGGAAAAAAAAATATGACTCTTCCAGTGCACAGACTCCAACCACACGTCCCCCACCATGTTTTCCAATAAAGCGTTTTTGTTGAAATTCCAACATGGAATTTTGTTAGAGTCTGTAAACAAGTCAAAATAACACCTGGCATTTTGCCAGGGAAATGTTAGAGTTCGTAAACAAGTCTGGATGGTGCCTGGCAAAATGCCAGAGGGAGTGGTTTGAGAAGTAACAAAAGTGAGCCATTAAGGGTGGAGATTCCTGATTGGTTGACTGCTGTATCTAGTTTATGCTAATTAGATAAGCTGTGTGGAATGTATAAATACTGCTCCTGTCCTGCAATAAAGGGCTCCTACTCCTGCTGTATCAACGTACACAAGTTATTCGTCACCCCCCGATTATTTTGCTGCAGCCGGACTGCGGCAGATGGTGGCCCGTACGGGGAGCCCCGGGACACTCGGGGGTAAGTGACGAAAAAAAAGCTGCCCGTCCATAGATAGGATGGGAGCAAATCTGCTCGTCCCTAGGCAGATAGGGCGAGAGGAAAAATGACCATTTTGAGAAAATGGAGAAGATTGATACAGTATGTTTGTGTCTTGTTTTGTCTCAGTGTATTGTATTGTCTTTGTGATGAAAATATGGAAGGGGTGAGAAGTAAATTACTAAGGGAAGGAGGCACCCCAGTGGAACCAAGAATAGTTAGGGCATGTGTTGATGGAAGCCCAAGAACTCTAATCAGAAAGAAAAAGAAAGTTCAGAAGAAGGATTATCAGAAAAAAAGTTGCAGCAAAAGGCTATTACTAAATACTTTTCGTTACCGGAGGGTGCATGAAGTGGAGAGGCGGCTGCCGAGTGTGCAAGCTGGTCACAGCGCAGCAAGGATTTTCCAAGAGGCGGCGGCGACTGGCCCTTCCCCGCCTCCTGGCCGGGGAGCTGGCTCTTCCACTGCCGCGAGCCCAAATCTAGACCTGACCTGGAGGCACAGTCTCGCAGGCTCTTGCTCCCTGTGCCCAGTAGCAGTTTGAGTCCGGGACACTCCCCAGGGCCATCTGGGGCTGCCCAGGCACTACAGCCAGCAGAAGACGCTACTGGTGTCCCTGATGTTTGGTCATTTTCAATGCCAATAACTAAGCTACAATGGTTCTCCCACACCTGGAAGCTGATGAGTAATGAGCACTATTAATGCTATTTCAAATGCAAAAAAACCTTGAGATAATGTACTAAATTGTTCAGAAGGTTGTTTTCTTAGTAGAATGCTACAGGATTTTCTTTAGCCATCCGGAGTTCCTGCCTTCGTCCCAGTGCCGGTAAAGACCAAGGTGGAAGAATTTCCAGTGTTGCTGAAAACCGGACGAGACTTCGGCTGAGAAACAGACGAGACTTCGGATCAAGCTAGCTGCCTGCAGAACTTACCTGGACTGTGATTTAAGCTAGCTGCCTGCAGAACTTACCTGGACTGTGATTTACCTGGACTGTGAGTTAATCTATTGAGACACTGCTTTACCTGGACTGAGACAACAAACTGTAATCTACAACAAATTGTAACTCGGTATCTTTGCTAACAGTGTCATTGCTGGTATAATTTTTCCAAGGGCTTCTTGCATGGAGCCATCAATTGGCTTGGTATTGTGGCATTTTGTATCCTCCCTTTCTGTTTGTAGCAGGTTATTTATGGTGTTTCTGTAAAAACCACTATGGTCGTTATTTAAATTAAACAAAAGGGGGAAATGTTAGAGTCTGTAAACAAGTCAAAATAACACCTGGCATTTTGCCAGGGGAATGTTAGAGTTCGTAAACAAGTCTGGATGGTGCCTGGCAAAATGCCAGAGGGAGTGGTTTGAGAAGTAACAAAAGCGAGCCATTAAGTGTGGAGATTCCTTATTGGTTGACTGATGTATCTAGTTTATGCTAATTAGATAAGCTGTGTGGAATGTATAAATACTGCTCCTGTCCTGCAATAAACGGCTCCTACTCCTGCTGTATCAACGTACACAAGTTATTCGTCACCCCCCGGTTATTTTGCTGCAGCCGGACTGCGGCAGATGGTGGCCCGTTACGGGGAGCCCCGGGACACTCGGGGGTAAGTGACGAAAAAAAGCTGCCCGTCCATAGATAGGACGGGAGCAATCTGCTCGTCCCTAGGCAGATAGGGCGAGAGGAAAAATGGCCATTTCAAGAAAATGGAGAAGATTGATACAGTATGTTTGTGTCTTGTTTTGTCTCAGTGTATTGTATTGTCTTTGTGATGAAAATATGGAAGGGGTGAGAAGTAAATTACTAAGGGAAGAAGGCACCCCAGTGGAACCAAGAATAGTTAGGGCATGTGTTGATAAGAGCCCAGGAACTCTAGTCAGAAAGAAAAAGAAAGTTCAGAAGAAGAAAGATTATCAGAGGAGGAAGGATTATCAGGAAAAAAGTTGCAACAAAAGGCTATTACTAAATACTTTTCCTTACCGGAGGGTGCGTGAAGCGGAGAGGCGGCTGCCAAGTGTGCAAGCCGGTCACAGCGCAGCAAGGATTTTCCAAGAGGCGGCGGCGACTGGCCCTTCCCCGCCTCCTGGCCGGGGAGCTGGCTCTTCCACTGCCGCGAGCCCAAATCCAGACCTGACCTGGAGGCACAGTCTCGCAGGCTCTTGCTCCCTGTGCCCAGTAGCAGTTTGAGTCCGGGACACTCCCCAGGGCCATCTGGGGCTGCCCAGGCACTACAGCCAGCAGAAGATGCTACTGGTGTCCCTGATGTTTGGTCATTTTCAATGCCAATAACTAAGCTACAATGGTTCTCCCACACCTGGAAGCTGATGAGTAATGAGCACTATTAATGCTTATTTCAAATGCAAAAAAACCTTGAGATAATGTACTAAATTGTTCAGAAGGTTGTTTTCTTAGTAGAATGCTACAGGATTTTCTTTAGCCATCCGGAGTTCCTGCCTTCGTCCCAGTGCCGGTAAAGACCAAGGTGGAAGAATTTCCAGTGTTGCTGAAAACCGGACGAGACTTCGGCTGAGAAACAGACGAGACTTCGGATCAAGCTAGCTGCCTGCAGAACTTACCTGGACTGTGATTTAAGCTAGCTGCCTGCAGAACTTACCTGGACTGTGATTTACCTGGACTGTGAGTTAATCTATTGAGACACTGCTTTACCTGGACTGAGACAACAAACTGTAATCTACAACAAATTGTAACTCGGTATCTTTGCTAACAGTGTCATTGCTGGTATAATTTTTCCAAGGGCTTCTTGCATGGAGCCATCAATTGGCTTGGTATTGTGGCATTTTGTATCCTCCCTTTCTGTTTGTAGCAGGTTATTTATGGTGTTTCTGTAAAAACCACTATGGTCATTATTTAAATTAAACAAAAGGGGGAATTGTTAGAGTCTGTAAACAAGTCAAAATAACACCTGGCATTTTGCCAGGGAAATGTTAGAGTTCGTAAACAAGTCTGGATGGTACCTGGCAAAATGCCAGAGGGAGTGGTTTGAGAAGTAACAAAAGTGAGCCATTAAGGGTGGAGATTCCTGATTGGTTGACTACTGTATCTAGTTTATGCTAATTAGATAAGCTGTGTGGAATGTATAAATACTGCTCCTGTCCTGCAATAAAGGGCTCCTACTCCTGCTGTATCAACGTACACAAATTATTCGTCACCCCCCCACGATTATTTTGCTGCAGCCGGACTGCGGCAGAATTTATTCATTCACTGCCTAAATATTTATTGGCTGCCCCCTGAGAGTGAGAATCAATGGATCATTCATTTGATCATGACTATTGTAATACATATAATAAGTAATAACTATATGAACAATAATAATATAATAAGTATAATATATCCTGTTTGAAAATAGACTATTAGCAAAATATTAAGTCTTTTATTAGTTTAGTGTAATAGCAACTGTTAATTGTTATAACACTGTTAGGATCCTTAAAATAATCCTATGTTAATAGGTTAATTAGGAGAGTAGGTGAGAGGAAAGAGTAAGTTAATTTAAAAAAGAGAAGAATTGCCAAGAATGAGTTATCTGAAAAGAGAATGAGTTGAAGAAACAGATGATCTCCCTCTAACCTTTCCAACCTGCTATGACTATACATTCTGGCTCAACTTACTATTAATAAACAAAAAAAAAATGTAATAAAGAAAATCAGAAAAATGGAATGGCTTACTAGACACTGTATGAGAAAAGTATTTTCTGTTTCACTATCCTCAGAGTTAATGCCTTTGAATGGATAATGGTGCTATAATTTCTCAGTGAAGGAGATGCTACATATAGGTGTTTTGCATGCATATGCATTTAAATCTGTGAATGTATATGGAATAAAATTCTGTGAATATATGTGGAATAGAATACCTATACAAGAATGTGAATTTAAGGTCTATTTCTATTTTGTCTCATGTTATTATATTTGTGAAAATTATATTGGCTGTTAATTACATCAGCTTTCTACTATTTTCTAGTATCGATGACAAGTAGAAAGGGCTAATCAAGGGTAAAATTATAGAATGTAGACCCAATGACCTAAAATTGATGAATATTTTCCCTACCCCACACCCTTCTTCTCTTTCTCCCTCTTTTCTCATAAAGTTTAAAGGACATGTCCAGATTTATGCAGTAAGTAGCCAAGCCAGGAAAATGACCACAAATATATAGATTCCAGTCCTACCCGCCTTATAAGCAGATAAATATCTCTAAATGGCTCCTACACTCTAGGTGCCCTCTTGGGCCTACAGTTCAGTTTCCTGGTATTTTAATGTCTCCACTTTTTCTTTCTCAAAATATAGTTTTAGATGCTCAGAACTTCTTAAATGACTGAATGAGTTGAAAGTGCTAATCCTTCTAGGAGTATTTCTATGTTTACATGGATCAAATCTTACTTTAAATAAATATGACTCTATAAGGACACTAGTCAGAAGAAACCAAAACTACCAATATGTGATCTTGGACTTTCAGCCACCAGAATAATGAGGAAATAAATTTCTGTTATTTAAGTACAGAAAAAAAGAGAGATAAACCTCTAAATGTGGAATTTCAAGAGTGAGTGAGGATGGGTAGTTGGAGTTAGAAGGAAAGGATTAGATACTTTCCAAAACCTTTGAAATCACAGCATGTGGCCAGTCAGTTCCTTTATCCCCTATTTGCAGGGCAGTTGAAGCATGATGTGTATAACTCCAGACATGCTGAACCTTTTACCAAATTAAATTCTATTAGTAAGAAAAGTAACTCTAATAAGCAGAAAAGTCTAAGAACTTTGAGTCAGTGTTAAAGGAGGGTATTCATGAAAACTGAGTGATTCCCAGAAAACTTAATGGATTCACAAGATGGAAATGCTTGAGAATCAATGTTTCAAGAAAATAACTATTCAACACAAGCTCTTATTTTGAAATATTAATATATTATTCACATCACATCTATAAAGAGCATGAACTATATATAAAGTTCTGTTCTTGGATGCTGAATATTGCCTTGAGTGAGAAAGGGCCCTACTTTTTGAAACTTTTAAAGGGCTTGGGAGATCTGCAGCTATAAACAATAAAGGGGAAAATAAATAAGCAAGTAATTCCAGATGATGCTAATTGCCATGAAACAAATAGCATAGGATGACATGAGAGAGACTGACTTGGGGATACCTTGGGCAGATGGCTTATGTGGAGAGGTATTATTTGACATTACACATGAGGGATGAAAAAGGAAAAACTATGAGGCAGAAAAAGAACTTTGGGGTATAGAAGGATCAGCAAAAGCCAACATCCCAAGATGGGCATGAGCTTGGTATGTTACCAGAAAGGCAAGAAGCAGGAGATGAAATAAGAAAAGGAAGCAAAGGTGTGCTGATGATATATGATATGGAGTTTGTAGCTGGTGTGGTGGTATATGCCTATAACCCAAGTTTTCAGGAGGCTGAGGCAGAAGAATCCCAAGATCAAGGGCAGTCTCAACAAATTAGTGACACCCTGGATCAAAATAAAATTTTTAAAAAGTGGTTTGGTGTAACTCAATGGTAAAGCACCCCTGGGTTAAATCCCCCATATCACACAATAAACAAACAAACAGAAGTTTATACTTGATTCAAGGAAGTCAATGAGAAATTTCAAGTAGAAAAGTGTTTCACTCAATCTAGCTTTAAGTGTTAGCTTTATTGGCTATGTGGGGAATCTACTAGAGAGAAATCAGTGAGGAATTTTGGAATAAGAGAGCAATGAAAAGACTTGAAAGTCGCAGGGGCAATTTTCAAATATAATCAATAGAAGCTGAGTAATTAGCTACAAGATGTGATAGAAAAGAAAAAAAAACAAGGATAGTACTAACATTATTGCCTTTAAAAATACTCAATAGGTTAAGTCTGTTTTGATTTTATTAGATAGATACAATGAGCATATACAACTTAAAAAGCTAAATAAAAAATTTTACAAATTAAGCAATGTAGACATTACTAAAAAATATTTTTTATGAAAGATTATCGGGCATCTTGTTTTACCAGAGTTGTGACAAGTTGCATATATTGTTAAACTTAGTTACATGCAAGATGTGTGATTAAACTGCAAGGATTCAAAATGATTTTTGGAAAAGATAATTGCATTAAACACATATTTTATAGCTTATAATAAGAACCATGAACATCTAAGACTTAAGCTTTAAATAAAAGGAATTAAAGAACATTAAAAGGAAATAAAGCTACACAAAACAGGAAAAAGGATGAAATGTGTTCTAAACAGCACTGAGTATATTGTAGTAATTCATGGTGAACACTTTTGCAAAGAAATCATATAAATTCACCAACACATTAAAAAGCAGCTCTATTTCCTTTAAAGAAACAGAAAGCTACCAAGTATATGGTGGTAATAAAACTTTGACATTAATTTGATACTGCTTTAGCCTTGTGAGTTATACACCTGATAGAAAAATACCAGACAGAGGAAAATTCATCAAGAGTGCTAGACTTATTAATGTTAATTCAATGGCTGACAGATATAATAATTCTGCCCAACCACTATCTGTTATTTTATGATCAGGAAACCTTGTATAATATTACTTTGGTCTCAAACATTGGCTTTTATCTGAGAAGCTCAATTGCTTAATGGTGAAATGTTCTGTTATATTTTACTACAAGCTTGATAGCCAGCTCAACCTCCATCAACACATTGAGAATTTGAAAAAAAATCTCACAAAGATGGAAAATAAATGAAAGATGCTTTTTCACTAGTTTTCTGAAAGATAGACAAATTAGAAGAATCACTTATCTGATGTACTCTGGAGGAAATAAGTTGTTTGAATTTGCTAAAAATAAGTTGTTTCACCTTAAATATTACCAGAAAAATGGTAACAAATTTAATTTTTCCAAAATCACCAATAACCCAGAATGGGATTATCCCTTTTTTCATTTTTCAGTGTGACTTTGAATAAAAGTAGGAATATAAACATAGAATAAAGATGGTGGAAAGGAAATCAAATATAATAGGTACTAGTACCATATATAGATTTTTTTTTTGGCTGAATGAGTTCAGGGTTCATAACTGGGCAGTTTTCCCATTGCCTAAGGGGACAATTGCCCTCAGTTCACTTTTCTAACTGTCCTCACATCAGGGAACTTTACTTAGTGACTTGGCATCATAAAACTTTACTTCAGCAATTTTCTATAAGCTTTAATAAAAAGTAAACTTTAAGGTGGATTAAAACTTGTGTGAATATAATTTCTTCAGAAATGATACAAGTGCATGAAAGATGATTTTTTTATTCAATACTATAAAAAACATAAATATGGATTACAATTCATGTGCATAGAATTTCTTAAAAACAAACAAAGCATACTCTTTTATGTTCCAATTTCAATGCATTAGCATATGCATATAACAAAACAAATGATATACCAATAAGGAGCTATGATAAACAAAACCTAAATAGATATATAACAAAATAAATTATTTAAATTTTTATTTTACTTTGTCATAAAGACTATTATGACATGTTTATCAATGAAAAAGACTGGCCTATTTATTTAGTGATTCAAAAATTTAATATAATGAACATGAATACATCAGTGACATCTGGTAAGGATTTTGGCTTGACCATGTAAGAACTGATTCCTATGAATTGTAAAAGCTTCAATACTGAGTTCAGGAAGAGGATATTAAGGAGAGGTAAATGTTACTTCATGAGTTTGATGAATATTACTTTATTTTGTGTGTGCTCTATTTTTTACAGCATGTGTTAACTTCTAGCATACTACGGGGTTAATTTTTATCATATGTGTTGTTTCTTTTCTGTATGTATTGACTGGAATATCATATCCATAGGAATGAGAATCTGAGGGTATTATATTCACTGACATAGCCTAAGTGCCAAGATGAGTTTGTGACCATAGGCGTTTGGTAAAACTTCATGGAATCATTGAATGCTCTTTAGTTCTAAATAAATGCAAATAGTATTGCTTTGCTGAATAAATTGTACACACATATTCATGCATAATACAGAATTTAAATCCTGCTTTCTTTTGATGCCCTTCTTATCTGTTGGTAATGAATCAATTCCTGCTGAATGACAATAAAGTATCACAGAGTGTCAAATATTAGACAAGCATTAAATATCTATTTTAAGTAAAGATATTATTAAAAGTTGATATTGGTGCTTTGGTGGTAGATATTTCTGACTATATTTCTAAAACAGAGTTTAGAACAAACAATGGGACCCTTGGATAGATTGAATTGTAATGTGTAAAGATGCTGTCTAAATTAGACAATTCTAGCAAAATATAAAAATAGGAGTGCATGCTATAACTAAAAAGATAGTTATACTGACAAACATAATCAAGACTTTGAGCATATGGAATAAAACCTGATTTTCTTATTCGAGCTCCAAATGTCACAAACACCTATGTAAGGTCTTAATGGTAAAGAAACGGATACATTCTTCACTTCCATCTGCCTACTACTCTCAAAATCCTTTCCAACACAAAAGTTGTCTTCAAGTTTTGTACATCCTATAATACGACTTCACTTTTTTCCTCATAGGTTGGTTACTTTTTAACTAACTAATGAGCACTTAAAAGGATGCATTAAGGGGACCAGCTTTGTCTGATAACTATTAAAACAATAATACAGAACTAACATATAACTAGCAAAACCTTTCAAATTAATTCAGTTGGTAACAAAAAAAAATGTTTGTTGTTGCAAAATGTCTATGTTTTGGACTATCATTTAGACTGTTTGAGAAAGTTTAATGAATGTTTAAATTATATAAAATTTGTGATATGGGCATTGTGTTGTGTATCATACTTTGCTCTTTTGGGTTCATTCGTATTGCTCTGAGTGCTGCATGATTGCCACTTCCTCTTCCCCAACACACACATTTTCCACACACCCCCACCTCCCAGCCTACTTCATCCTTCAATCTACTAGTTTGGTTTAGCCAATGAGAGTGTTATCCAGACACAATGAGACTAAGGGGCCCCTCTATTTCAAGTTTTTGTGTATTTCCAGTGCCTTCTACTGAAAACATCATTTCCCATTAGAAAGCCTCTCCATACAACCACGATAATTGCTTGTTCCTGTTTTTCTCATTTTCATCCCTTCCCTAGGGATACTAATGACTTCTCATGGGTATTATTTGGGCAATACAGCAACTACCCTTGATGTTCTCCTTACACACTTCCTCCACCTTTGTAAATCATCTCTCTCGCCATCTTACCTGGTTTGGGACTATCATCTCCTTCCTGCCAGACCTCTGAATGATATGCACATGGACTTTCTCACACTGATACATAGCTTTATACACCCAGGCTTCTCTAGCTCTGCAAATGGAAAGAATCTCAAGCAAATACTCATAGGTCACCTTGTGTGACCTCATTCTCAATTTCACTCACTCCTCCATATCCTATTTATTGTTGAGTTCACTCAGATCTATTTCTAAAATATATTCTGAAATGGGCCACTTCTTTTTTATCTGTACTGCCACATCCAAATTCAAGCTATGATCATTTCCTACCTGGGATATTGCAATACCCTCCTAACTGGTCTCCTTTCTTTCTTTTTATTGTAATAGTCTTTAGAAGCATATTCTCTACTATTTCTTACTCTCCCCCTCCTTCAATCCATATGTTAGAGAGATTATTTTAAAAACACAAATAGGTAATGCAACTCTTTAGCTTAAATTTCCATAAGAGTTTCCCATTTCGTTTTGGTCAAAATGCAAATGCCTTATGGTGTCCTGCAAAAGTTTCAACAGAAATAGGCTACTGAGGTCCTCTCTGTTCATCATACATTTCTGCCAACCTTTTGGACACACCACTATCCTTTTTGCTTCTCAAACAAATTGATCTTTCTCAACCCAAGGCTTTTTATTTGCCCTTTACTCTATGTGATATACTTTCTTCAGAGTTTTTCCAAAAGTGGATCTATGCCATCCCTCCTTGCTCTTATTTCTTTTATAGCACAGATATCACAGATTTTGTTTATTGTATGTTGTAGCCTGCTGAAGCAAGTGTACATATTAGATGAGGCCAGATATTAATTCTGAACCTCCATGGTCTAGAACAGTTTGGCTCATTATTTGCACTCTAGTTAACATTCAATCCTGCCTTTATTTTTTCAAGACTTCTAGTCTTAACTACATAACATTTCCACATCGAGCCTTTCTCGTCTAACATTGGAGCCTCAGTAATTAGATTATCTTAGAGCAATATAAGATTAAAATTCTCCATGTTCAGATATGGGGGTCTACAACTTTTCATATAAGATACAAGGTACAACATATTCCCATTACCTCAGAAGAATCCACTATGACCAGGAAATAACTTATCTGATTTCTATTACCATAGCTTAATTTTCATATCAATGACTATGGATTCTTTTGTTTTTGGCTTCTTTGTTCACCATAATGGCTTGAGATTCATCAATGTTCTTGTATGTGCCTTTAGTTTGCTCCTATTTATTGTGGTCATATCATTATGTGTTTACATTCACTTGTTGATAAACATTTGATTTGTTTCCAGTTTGAGGATATTATGAATAAAACTGCTATGAATATTTGTGAACAAGTTTATTGTGTTGATACAAATTTTCATTGATCTTGGGTAAACACTTAGGTGTATAGTGTGGGTCACAAGCAAGTAGACGTATGTATACTTACCTTTATAAAAATTATCAAACCTGTTAAAGGTTTTATTATTTTTATCCCCAACAGCAATTTTCAAAATATTGCATTTGCTCCATATCCTTACAATACTTGGTATGACCAGTCTTTTATTTTACTGATTCAACAAGGTACATAATAATATCTCACTGCAGTCTTAATTTACCTTCCTCTGATGATAAGTGATGCATGTGCTTATTACCCATTCCAATATCCTAATTTGGGAGGTATCTGTTTTCATAATGAATACAATTGCATTGAAAGTTTTGCAAGAATTATTTGCAGAATGGCTGAATTCCCAAGTAACAGCCCGTTTATCAACAAATTTCAGCTTCTATGAACTGATTACTTGATTGAGTTGAAATCTAGTAGCATTTGTAGTATTATGCATTTTAATACAGGAATTTACCAACACATGTACAGACATGTTTTGTTGTTGTTGTTGTAGTTGAAAAGAGCAATGACAGTCTGACTAGTGCAACCGATTCAAGTCCTCATATTGAACTAATTTCATTCTTTTAGCTTAAAATTATAATCAAGATTAGAACATCTTATTCTCCCTAAGATGCATGTAATCTGAAATTGGCACAGCAAGAGTTTGCCACAAATGTAGGAGAGAGAGATGGCTCATTTGCTTTTAAAATGGATACGATGAATATAGCACATGTAGAGAAGAATTAACTAACTGGAACAAAATGTTTTTTGCAACCATTCCTCTCAGCTGGAAACCACACTATCACTTTTTTTTTTTAAGATAATAGAAGAGTCCATAAACTGAAAAGGCTTCTATTTTTAATTATTTTAATCCTATTTTAATTCTGAATTTGATAAAGTAGAGCAGCAACTTATGATACTTCATACCTGCATATATTCTTCAGACGCACAATCTTACTTCTTGCTAATCCTACAAAAAGGTCCCCTGAATTAGCATGCTTATAATAAACAAGATAGTATTTCATTTAAATGTTGGATATACGCCTTTGTATAAACTGTCAATGCAACATAACATGCTCAATATATTGTATTAGAAGCTTCTATAATAGGAAATCAAATAGGATGCCAAAAAACAACAAATGAGCCTAATATATGTTTATTTTTTAGTAATGTGATATCTAATAGGAATGAACACATTGTGTATTTATCATATAAAAGTGAAATTAAAGAGAAAATGGTATCATGTACCAGGAAGGCACACAGAAACAATGTGATAAAATGAATACAAGCTATGTAGTCAAAATTAAGGATACAAAATTAAAGTATGAAATTAAAGGTTTTATGCTAAATACAAGTGACCAACTAACTCGGAAAGTGTGTTTGGGGTGGTCTAATGTAAACACAGCCTAAGTGATGTACAAAACTTGGGAGGGCCTTCATTAGTACCTAAAAGAAGTAGGTTTTTATCCTCTAGAGCAGTTGAAGACTTCAACTGTATTCTGTATACAGTTATTCCATATAGTTAATATTTACACTAGAATGGCAATAGCTAGGTTTTTTAAAATGCTGTTTTATGACTCTTTAAAAAAACTAAAATAAATGTCATTTTTTCTTGTATTAAATCAGTGTTTTGTTGTCATTTGGTTTTTGTTTTGTTTTGCTTTTAGCAATATTCCTAGGCTATATGACAGCATGAAATTGCACACATTTTCAAAATGTGACTTTTAATAATAATAATAATAACAATAATAATAATGATTGTCAAATAAGATTTGGCTCAAATACCCATTTAACATTTGTGGGCAATAATGTTTTATGACAGAAAGTTTATACATTTCCCAGGGACTGCTATACATGCTGTAAAAAATACTTTCCTTACCCAACACCATGATTTTGGTTTAGTCATGATCTTTGACACTTCTACATGTTGCATATCTTCAACTCATCTCATGTTTAAAGTACTCATTCCAAAATGTGTAAGTTTCATCATCAATAATATATCTCAGTTACTTTTCTGATTCCTCCTAATTGCCAATAGTTACAGTTCTTGTCTTACAGTCTTTCTCCCTGGCCAATCCCTAAAGCTCCCCAAGAAACTCCCTGACCTCACTTGTTCTCACTGATAATCAGTACTCTGCACTATAGCCAGTCATTTTTCTGTTCATATCATACCCTCCACTATAACTGTTTATTATTCCCTATTGTATATGATAAAACACTCCAGTTCTTTGAGAAGGAATAAAAAGCCCTTTAAAATATTATGACAAACCCATTCTGTAGACTTCCACATGTGCCTTTGTTATCCCCCGTTTCTAAAAACATGCTTCAGTTAGAGATACTCCTGGATTTCTGATGAGGTTACACATCTCAATAAATATATTACAAATAGAAAATATAAGTAAAAATAAGTTGTAACCTGAAAATGCATTTAATACAGATATTCTACTGAACACCATAGCTTTGCAACACTATAAACTGCAGGGTATCAGCTCTTTCTCCTCTTGATCACAGGGTTGCCTGGGAGGTGCAGCTTGCTGCCAATGCCCAGCATCATGAGAGAATACTATGTCACATATCTCTGTCCCAGGTAAAAATCAAAATTCAAAATTCAAAGTACAGTTTCTACTTAATACATATCACTTTCACACCATCATAAAATTGAAAAATTCTAAGTTGAACCAACATAAGTCAAGGATCATTTATATGGGTACACACACACACACACACACATACACACATAATAGAGCAACAATAAAAATGGTTCATTCAACTCTGTAAAACAATCAGTAAACCAACCAGTGCATTAGTAAAATTTTAGGGATACAATTTCTGCATTGAATGTCAATAGGTTCCAGAACAATTGTCCAAGAAAGAAGAAAGTTTAGAAGGACCTTTGGGAGTAGAGAAGGAAAATCCCTTCCAAAGGAGGAAGTGATAGTCAGCAGTAGTACAAAGTGGTTTCAATATTGCTATAACTTCAGTTTTTGAAGAAAATGTACGCATGTGGGTGATTTCTCATTTTTAAAATGTAGGCAGCCAATTAACATGAAACAAGAAATGCATATGTTCTAAACAAAATACATTTTCATGTAACAAACACCTTCAGCAGTCAATCTTGAACTGAAGAGGTTTAAAATTAGTGACCTTTTGAGAGTGCTGAGTCATTCTGCAAGACAAACTGGGATTTACCTGCAAACTATATTACAAAAACTATTTAACTTTAAAGTACATTTGACAAGGAGTATAAAATCATTTTAGAAGTTCAACATTTCACACACAAGAAGTTACTAACTTTCAAGTAGAAATGTTCCAAGAATTAAGTTGTTTTTTTACTCAGACAGAAGGTAAGCAGAGGCCCCATGCAAATCTGGTTTGTTTGGTGGCTGCCCTTCTATTTCTTGACACATATTGATAGTCTCCTTTTAGCACTTAGGGACTCACTGCTTTTCTGCAGTTCCATCTCTTTTCCCATTAGCAAGATGCCCTTTCTCTGTGGCCTGATTTTTGCTTGTACTTTGGAGCAAAGCAAACACATTAAACAACCCACAACAAAATGAGAGTTGTTGGCTTAATGTGTTATAATTTCCATGCCTATTAGAATGTTTATGCTCTTAAAAGAGGTTTTAGCTCAGGGGCAGAAATATCTAATAGAAGTTATCAGTGTGATTACCAGGTAAAGAAGGGAGAAAGAGGGTTTCTTGCTCTTTTAAAAAAAACTTGCAGGTTCCAGAAAATTTTAGTCATCACCAAATATCATTATGATTATTCTCTTTAAAAAAAAATAGAAACCATTTCAATTTTCTGAGCATGATGTGTATTATTTAATTTACCCTTTGTTTAAATGCCACCTTCTGTTGTTAACTCTCAAAGGGAAATACTGTTTGTGAATCTATAGCAATTAATTACTCATAATCACTATGGAAACACATGGCATTGCTGAAAATCAAGGTTCCATGTAATATTAGAATAATATTGTTTAATGGTAATATGATTTAAAATGCTAGAATTTTATAATCTGTGATATGAAATTAAGATATTATGAAGCATTTTATAATCTGTGAAGCAATATTCAAGTGATATTAACAATAACACTAATATGAATGTTATAAGATCTTTAATGATCTAAGCCTAATTAGTACAGCAATTATACTGCCTGATTTTTCCTTTAAGTTCCCCACATCATAGTGAAATGCTCTTAAAAACCTGTATCAGGAGAACTTTCCATTTGTTGTTCTCATAATACTAATATGGGTCAGGGAAATAGAAAGCTGAGGACGGAATTAGAAGAGAGGAACTAGTAGTAAGTTCTTCTGGTCCTCATGAAAATATTGTAATTTCCCATGAAAACCCAAAGGGTTCCATTAAGCCCTTAGGGATATATGTAGCTTCTGAGTTGATCACATAATCTGATTAAATTTTGATACCAATAAATTATTTCAAGTATGATATAACTACCAATAAAGTGTTAAGTGTCTACATTATGCAGATTATATAATTTCACCTTTCATTTATTTTTTTACCTTATTGAGGGATAATTATTCTCTTTTACATATTTTTAAGAATTTGAAACATTTGCACTCTTTCACACACATATACAGTTAACAGGTAGATACTTTTTGATGAGATATGAAAGACTATATAATAAAACATATGGAAAAATCTTCCTGACATTGGAGTTGAGGGGGTTCCATGGGGATTTTTAAAATTTAAAAAAAGTTCAATATAGCTAAAACATACCTTTCATCAGCAAAGCTATTAATACTGATTTTTCACAGGTTTTTGTTTGTTTGTTTGATTTCTGAACATTTACTTTGTCATAAAACCAAATATTCTCTTAGGAACGAAACGAACTAGTTCACTGAAGTCATTCATCTTCTAATATTCAGTAAAGATCAATAAAAGGTATTCTAAATTATTTCAGGATTATTTCAATAGTTAATAAAGAAAATATCTTATAAAATTAATAAATGTTGCCCACATATGCAACTCACTATGAAACAAATGTACTATTTCTTTTCATTTTGAATAATTTTAGTGAAGCATTGAATGCTAAGTGAAATTAAATATATTTTAAAAAGTTAATAACTTCCTAAATGTTTTATAGAGGAATGCTACTTAATTTCAATATCTAAGTGGCTACATGATCAGTAGGAACATCTACCTTGGAATAAGGAAACCTATGTTCCAGTTGGATATAGCATCAACATAGTTGTGGGTTTTATATAAGTCATTGAATATCATTTGGCTCCAGAGGCATACTGTGTAAATTAAAATGATCATATCTCAATTCTCTTCTACTACTACAAAGTTCTTTCTCCTATCTTATTTGGTTATTTTCAGGAATCTAAAGTTTCCCAGCAGGTTGATAAATACCCATGCATTGTATCATATACAGCTTCAAAATGTAGCTGTTTTTAAATAAACAATTTAAGCAGTTTCTTAATATCTCATTTTACATAGATTTACCCATGAACCAGCAGCTTCAGTATCACCTAAGCACTTATTATAAATGTAGACTCACTCAAAAACTACTAACTCACTCACAAATTTGCACTTTGACAAAATTTTTAGGAGATACATCTGAACATTGAAGTTTAAGAAGTACTGGATTAGTATGAGGCTCCTTCCTCAAAATTATTCCCAACTGTATAATTTCAAATTTTAAATATTATTCCCACAGTATTTGTTTCCTCATTAGACAAAGATTGGGTTTAATAATTTCACCTTCCAACTTATAAATATTTCTGGATTAACCACATTGCAGTGTATGAATTTTTGCTTATTTGTTATTAGTACTAGATGTGTTATAGTAAAGAGTATTAAAAGGGTATAACAGTGAAGAATATAGAATGCTTCTGTTGTAGAGTTTTCTGGCATCAAACAGAAGAATAGTAATCCTGAGTGGCAGAGGATTCTAGGAAGACAAGAACCAAGATAAGGCTGAAGAAAACGAGAAAGGCTATTCATTCATTCATTCATCCATTCAACAAAACGTTTGTTGAGAACATATGTGCCAAGGATTGCATAGTTTGGAGGATACAGTTGTGCCCAATACTTGTTCTCATGGAGTTAACATTCTGGTGTGGAGGCTCCAAATTTGCAATATTATCTCATTGTTACCTATCCATGTAGAAATAGTTTACAATTTTCAATCATGGCCTCAGAGAACACATTCATCTTTAAAAACGAGTTTCTAGGTATTTCCATATTTTAAGTATTTTGAGATTGTGTTGGATGTGAAATGTTTGCTCATCCATACTTTATAAAGGAAGACAGAAATGTGGATTTTTTATGTTGGCAAAATGTTGATAATTAATTCACATTTGCATGTTTTCAAACAATGCAGATTCACCAAAATACATGAAATATAACTTATTAACCTCTGTCAAAATATCTGCTGCAATAGTGAATTGAAAATACACCATATTAATATACTTCATGCTTTAAGCATTGTAGTAAAAATAAAAACAATTTGTAAGCTTAAGTTATGAAATTCTTCTCATAAACAATGAAAATAAACCAAGACTTGGAATGTTATGAAGGATTTGCATAGTAAGTAGAAAACTTAATGTTAACGATATAATTTAATAGTATCAATTGTATTGCATTTCCAGAAGAAAACAAGCAAAAACATAACTCACATACAATAAACTTCATTGAAAATCTCTTACAATTATTTATTTGTTAATTCTATTATGATTCATATGTTTCAAACTTTGTAGGGGGAAAGAAAAAGAAGTTCAGGCTTTGTTAGTGATTTCCATTATAACAGATTTTTTTATGGATTTGCTAAGCCAATATGTCTGGATTTCATGCCATTCAAAGAGAAAAATATCAGAATTGTCCAATTAGACATGTCCATGTGGTTCATGAATAATTAAAAATAGGGCAATTTTTCAACCAATCTGGTATGCAATTAAATATGATTAACTATTTTCAGTCAGTAATAGTTATCCAATCTCACATCGGCATAGACAAAGAAGAACACAAAAGCTTCCCCCATTTAGATGAACATAAACAATTTTACCCTTGCTTTCAATGCACAGGCCTTACACAATAATTAGATTTAAATATAGTTCTGTTGTTTTTAAACAACAGATGGCTGCCATCTTGTATACTTCCAATTTTACAGAAATATTTTTATCATTGGCTAAAGAGCTCAAAAGGATTTTCATTTGTTATTCTGTCTGCATTTGTTTGGATTTGTGCAAGGGGTCAGTTCAGGAAGAAATAAGAGCTTGAATGTAAAGGGTGAAAATCTGGTAACTATTCATTGCCAGATTCATGTGTGTGATTAATTCAGAGTTAGGGAAGGAATAAAAAAATAAAGGCCAGCCCATTTATAGACCTTGTTTAAGTCATAAGACTCAATTAGCAGTACATTAAAAAGCATAACTAAATCTGAGAGTGAATTTTCAGTTTAACTGTATCTGATTCCCAGTGAATAATTAATCAATATATTTTGAATGAATTAATTATATACAATAACATTGGGTTTGAAATCAGAAACCTTCAGTTTTGCTAATGTAAGTCTTTGAAAGCCAGCATTGCTGTACTACCACATATCTAGCTAACCAGAATCATAAATGCCATTAATAAAAATATTCATTTTAAAATGCAAGTGTTTGACCTCATAGATACAACCTTTGTCTCTCCTTGTTTGATAAATTCTGTCAGATCATTATCAACAACCAATAATCTGAGAGTACTCACAGCTGATTTAGAGGAGCCTATCAACTATAAAATTTGCTTTCTTTAAGAATCCCTTACTTTCCTTTCCCCAGCTCCCAGCTGCCTCAGTTCCAGGAAGTTGCTAAAAGTCTAAAATATAAACTTTTATTTCTAACTGCAGAAAATGTTTTTAAAAAGACATAAAGGGAATACAGAAATGAAACAAATTTCTGGACCTCATGGTACTTACAATCTAGTTGGAAATATGAAACATTCTAGTATAGGGCAGTGTGAAGTAAATGATGATGAGGAGAGGCAGGTAAAAGTGATATGAATATAATGAGGAAAGCAAGACTAATTCTGAATATGACTACCTGGAAATCAACAGGCTGGATAAGACTGTGTTTGGTAATTAAGGGAGAAAGGATTTGCAAGATTCTAAAAAGGCCTGGAACCCTAAGTGCATGCTATGTTCAAGAATTAACAAGGAGTTGCATGTGCCAGGAGTATGTAGAAAATGGTAGGTGATGAGGAGGAATCCAGATAATATTGAGAGAACATACAGAGATGCTATATTTTATTCTGCAGGCAGGTTGAATAGGTTTGTGTTGAGGATGTCACCATCATACAATTCTGAAAATCCTTCCTAGTGGAAGTGAGAAATCTTCAATATCATAAATAAGTGTCAGAACCCTGAGTTAAGTCAAGAGTTAAGTGTAAGAGAAGATATTGAGAGAGATTTGAAGACAAGAAGAGAATGAATGGTTGAGCCAAGTGATAGAGGGAATAGAGTAAAGTATAGGAAGTGCACAGTGGCAGAGAAGGGAGGGTCAAAAATTATTTTTAGAGTTCTTTTGTTTGTGACTGGAAGGGAAGACAAAAGAAAAAGTAAGCCTTAGATTATATGCAACAAATACAACAAACATTTCCTTAGCTTGATACTTGCTAATCCCTCTGTGGGGAACCCTGTTCTTTTCCCTAATCACACAAGTTCACTTCCACTAAGCATGTAGGTCTCAGTTCAAACATATCAAAGAAGTCTTCCCTCAGCACCAACATTGTAAGAGGTGTCCTTATCATGGGATTTCATTCTCTGCTCTGTTTTAACACTTATGATATATGTCACTTTGGTCTCAAATTGTCATTCCAATATACCGAAAGATCCAGAAATCCCCTTTTCATAGTGAATGTTTTTTCCCTGATACACTGTACTCTTGCAATGCACTCTGTTCAGTAAATAGTAAGTAAATGCACATCTGATGAGTTTATTCCATGAGGCACTAAGTAATGCATATGACCTGTATATGTCCTCTTTTGCTTCTCACAGGGTAACTATTTTCACCTCAGGCATATCAGCATTCTAAAAGCACACCATTCTCTCATCTCCCTTCTTAATTTTTATTTGTTTAATGGACTATAGGAGATTTCTCTGCCCCAGCTCTTTAAGTCACTTGTAAGCTCCCAAACAATCCCAATGATGATTAATAAGTGCAGGAGTAATGAAAGTAACAACTGAGAAATGGAAAGTGAAGTAGAATATAATGACTCTCTCAAGATTATAGCCCTTGAAAATACCCATATTCTCTGTTCACAATTCCCACCAAAGTCTTCATCTGCCTCTGTTCTTTCCCTAATTATATCTGCTTTCCTTATGCAACACACTCAAGGCATAAAATAGAAATCCCACTCAGTGATTCTGTTTAGATTTCAATTATTCTTACAGCACGTTTTCTATTAGTTTCATTGCAAAGGCACAATACTTCATATTTAGTCCATCAAAGAAAAGTATGCTTTAACTGTAAATTTAACCATCAATTATAACAGATTTTCAAACATTTTAAAATACAGAAAATGATTTATTTCAAAGTAAAACACCAATGGAGAGCTAATTTAAAAAGATTTCAAACATGAGCTACCAGTATGAAGTAGGATGGAGATAGATCCCAACAAAGCCTCCATGTCTTTCCAACATGGATGTCTCAATAGTACTTGGTAGGAAAGACTGAAGTACATTATTGTTAATAGAAATGCACTTCCAAGTCAAAGTTACTGATGCCAAATTTTTTAACAAAAAATTCTTTGTGATTTGGAGGATTTTTACACATAAGTAATTATATCCACTACTAAAACCTTATTTAAATTGTATTTTTAAGTAGAAGTAGAGACACATAAGTGATATACATATATATACATATATACAGTATATTTTAAGTATTTATTGTTTTTAATGTTATTTATGCAGTGAACTTATTCATGTATTTCACTATTAAACACTTGTTTTTCTATATAAAAATGTTCACAAACATTCTTCAAAATTTCCTTTGAAACACTATACATGTTCCTCCTTTTGATGCTATGAACATAAATGACAAATGGAAAATTTTTATTGTTAATGACAAGCTCTATGTGCACAGATAAGTCCCCTATAGCTTTGCAAAAACATTTTTCCTTAAAAGTTTAGAGTTATTTCTCTAAATCAGAGACAGAGAGAGAGAAAGAGAGAGAAAGAGAGGGAAAGAGAGAGAGAAAAAGAAGGAGAGGAGAAGGAAGAGGAAGAGGGGGGAAGAAGAAGGAGGAAGGAAGATAGATACTACTGAAGGGATAAGTGTCCCAGTAAATAGGAACATCTGAACATCTATGCAACTACATTGTTATATGTGTCATATATATTTGTATATTTTTGTCTTTTGTGTATAATATTCTCTCTATATGAATATACTGCTATGTTTTCCTGGGCTCTAATATTGGGTAACCATAAGCACACCCTCTCAAACATCATTACTATCATTTAAGTTGGGCCTTATAGATATATTTTGATGAAGTTATTTCTTTAGGCTCTAACACAGTAAGACACATTGGACTATTCATTTGTGTATACATGCACGTGAATATTATCTACACACACACACACACACACACACCCCAAGGCATTTATTAACCCAGATAAACTACAAAAATCTCTATGTGACCATTTGTCTATATGCTTTCTGAAGATTAGCTCAAACAGAAGTCAGGTCTGCTTTGTTGTTTTGCTACAGCCTGTAATTCTGAGAAAGCACTGATGTCCAAGATAAGAACAGGATGAATTCAATGAGAGAGAATTTAGCAAAAACACACAAGTTAAGCTGTGCTGAATTAAAATATCTAAATTAAACTTTCTTATGTAGTTGGGTTCATAATTAAGTTACAAGCTTTAATCTCCAAATCTAAATGCAATTATGCTAAAGCTACCAATCAGTGCACGATTAAAGATCCCCACTACATAAGCTCAAAGGAAAAAATTTATGAGTGACAGAAATCTGTGGGTACAGGCAGAGAGTGACAATGGAAGCACAGCATACCAGGTTCTTGAATAAGTAATGAAGGCCCATGGCACTGCTGGAAATCAATAGAAAGAGTATTGAAAACAAGGTTGGAGTGTCTTTGTCTTTAGTACCATCTCTAATTCCATATACAAAAACAACTCAGAAAGGAACAATTACTTAGGGACAAACATTTGGAAGGAAACTTCACCTTATGCAGTCTTGGACTATTTCTTTATAATTTCAGTGAAGTTGTAGGTTAAGAATTAATAGTGTATTTCTTATATTTCCCTCTATGTCTTTTTTTTAATTCTCACATTTTGAACATAAAAGAGTGTTTTACCGTTGTATTATCAGCTGTCTTCCACATGATATTTTAAAACTAGGAATGGCATTAAATAGGTAGCAAGGGGTAAAGCTATTCTAAGATTATACCATTGTTGTAGAAAACCTTTAAAGAAACCTACACAGAAATTATAATAACAATGACCCACAGGGCTCCCTAGCAAATGGAGAACACTGCATTCTCTGTATGATAAACACTATTGGAAATGAAAGTGGCAAGTGTCTACTTATCAAAGGTTAAAGCAAGAGAAGGGAGAACTAATCAGGACTCCCTTTTTGTATCAACCCCTTTCTCTCCATCCTCTGATCCAAGAAACAAATGGAAATTAATTTCTATCCACTATCTTGTACAAAATGCATTTAAAATATAAACTTTACCATGTAACACAGTGAATATAAATATACCACAGTGAATCTCACCGTCATGTAAATCCACAAGACACTTATAAATTTTTTCCTTTGAGCTTATG
>NW_026000249.1:18355671-18361040 GCF_001458135.2 Marmota marmota marmota | reverse complement strand
AGACACTTATATATATAATATATATATATATATATATATATATATGTATATATATACACATATATATACATATATGTGTATGTGTAAATAGCAGAAAGATCAGAAGAGTAGAGGGAAGGAAGCAGAGGGAGGGAAGAGGGAGGGAAAAGGGAAATACTGGGGACTGAATCAGAACAAATTATGATCTATGCTTTTATAATTATGTCAAAATGAATCCTATTGTTCTGTATAAATAAAAACAACAAAAATCTAAATTTATAATAAAATAAATAAAACAATAATGTTTGAATTTAGTATAAAACACAGTAATGAAGCTAAAGGCTTTCCTTGGCATTGACTTTCATCACAGACCCTCAAAACTTCAATTAAGAATGATAGGAAGAAGGACATTTATAGAGATTTGGTGTCCTCTGCAAAGCTTGCTACACACACAACCACACACACTCATAGATGTGCACACAAGGGAAAACTCATAAATGATTTGTGATGGTGATATAATCATTAATTTACAATATTAACATGCACTCTCTTTATGGATGAACAGATACTGTCTGTTCAGACTCTGTCACACCATAACTATCTCATCATAATAATTATATAATAAAATTGACAATGAATTAATTTGACATTTTGAAAGGCAGAGTTGAGATTTCTTTTTAAGGATGGAGAAAAATGGCATTTCAACATGATCTAAGTCAGAAATTTTGTTCTACATTTTTCTCTTAAAAATAGAGCTGAAACTAACGGTAGAAGCAAATAGATAAATAGCACAGGTTAAAGTGGTTTGCTGTCTACTATTTATTCAAGCCATTACAGTGTCTTATGATTTTCCAAACAGTGACCCTAAACTATTGAAGAGCAGGTGAGAAAAGAGACATTCATTTCGTTTTTCTTACATTTCCTTCCAGTGATGGAAATTCAAACAACACACAAGCCCTACAAAAAATCTTATCTACTGCAAAGGTTTGACTGATTTCATGTGCAGCTATGATGGCAACAGCTGGGTTTAAATCTACAAAACATGAAAGGATTACTTTTTCCTTCTTTTTATTTAAGAAAATGGTATTCAATGCAATCTTTTAAATCTGAAGTGTTATGGAAAATTTTCCTTTGGAAATCATGGGACATTGTCAGAAGGAAACTGAACAGAAAGCTATAATCTATGATACAGTTGTGCTCACCCATGTCAATCAAAGATGTACATGTATTTGGACACAGTTTTATCTCTGAAAACTCAAATATTTCAAGCTCAGAGGTGATACTCAATAGTAGCAAAAACCTTATAGAAATCACAAGAAATCAGAAGAATAGAGGGAAAGAAATTATTAGTGGAATGATATGGCAGGCACATGTAACACCCTGAAAGACATTCACAGGATAAAACGATATGCTTGAATTATGGATACTGAAATGGAATTAACACTTCCAAAGGGCACTCAATTCTGATTCCCTGCTGTGGAAATTCTCACTAAATTCTGCTCTCCCACAAACTCAGATATAAAAACAGTAACTTGTCAATGGAACAAAATGCCTTTTTGGTCATCACTAGTACATTTGAATCAGAAAGTTAGATTTTAAAAGACTTTGTAATTCTGCATAAAATTGCTTTACTGTGTGAAGTTGCCATTCATTACATAAATGGATTTAAAGTTACTAGTAAGGTATCGTGGTAATAGCTATTTAGTAGGATAGTGTAGTAATTAAAGTACAGATTCTTGAGTCTCCCTTTCTAGGTCAAAATCCAACTCTGTCACCTATTACTGTTGATCCTTAGCATAAATATTTTTATTTCCTCATCTGTAAAATATGGAGAACAATAATACCTACCTCAATGGCTTGTGTTAATCCTATGAAGAGCATACAGTTGTGTCTGGCATACAGTAAGCATTCAATAAATGTTACCTACAGTATCATTTATATTTGACAAAAATATGACTCATCTCAGATTTCCTTAACTGGTAAGTATTTTAGCTTTCACATTTTACCATTTTTCCTTATGCTGAAAAATAGGTTGCAAGAAGGTATATTATTTTTCTTTTACTTTGATATGGTAATGGAAGAAAGGAAGAAGAAATAAGAGATGTATTCAATTTTATTTTCAGCTTAATATTGGACAAAATCTGCTATCTGACTTTATACTATGCTTTGGAAGACTGAATACCCATGCCTCTATCAGGTTTATTTCCAGAATCCCTCAAACTGTGCTTCATCAATGATTACATAGTTGCCATCCACTATAATTATTTTAGTTATATAAAGAAGCATGTTATTATGTTTTATTGTTAAATACAGAATCACTCTCAAATACAGCTAAATATTTCAGATGTAACCTAAGTGAAAATTTGATTATGTACATTGTTGAAGTTTTATCAGTCAGTTGATATAAAACCATATTTTTGGGGAAGGTAAAATAAGTAGCTGCTTTGAAAAACAGTTTGGCATTCTTTCAAAAATAAGACTTAACAATTTCACTTATAGGTATATAATTAAGAAAACAGAAAACATAGGTCCACATGAAAATGTATACATGGGATGTTCATAGCACCATTATTCATAATTGCCCCAAAGCAGAAACACAACATAAATGTGTACTAATTGGTGAATAGATAAATTAAACATGGATCATCCTTATGATAGAATACTACTTAGCAGTAAAAAGGAAAATAATTCCTACAACATGGGTATGTCTTGAAAACATTATCCTATGTAAAAGAAGCCAGACATAAAAGGTCATACACTGTCCATTTATATAATATATCTAGAATAGGTAAAGTTATAGAAACAAAATGCAGACTAGTAGTTTCTAGGGGCTGGGAGAATGAGGGAATAGGCAGTGACTGTTAAATTATATAGGTTTCTTTCCACTGTGCCAGCAGATAGATTGAATGGATTTCCAACTGGGCCTCATCTATACTATAAAAGATGAGGGAGCCTGAGCAACAGAGGCCCTGTGACCTGGTCTATACACAGAAAACATCTAACATTTCATGTCATACACAAAAGAAATGTATATAAGAACTTCAGATTAACTGGTATTTATAAAGCACTTAAAGCAGTGTCTAGAACATACTGTTATAGTTCAATCTTATATGTCACAAAATTTATAGACTCTTTAAAAAGAAAGCTTAAAGGGAGACAAAGAATAAAATACAATATAATATTTTTTCTGTGTCTTAGAGAAAATATATAAAATGTACATTTGTCACTGGGAAAATAAAATCACTAGGCAAAAGTAAGTAGACACTGATCACATTTTGTATTGTACATAGGGTTGATCAAATTCATCACGTCAGATATTAATCTTCATTAAGGTATTCATCATGCACAATGGCCTGGTGGGCTTTGTCCATAAGTATATGTATCTCAATGACCATCAACATAAAGTGTGCAATCTATCAGCCAATCAACACTAATTGCATATCTAGAAAGGAGAGGGTACTGGGCTAATATGCAACTCTGAGCTGTGTGAGCTGTGCACTGAGCATTAAAGAGAGGACTGGGTTCATTGTGCATTCACTTTCATTTGAAAACGCATAATCAAAAGCATTTCTCTGAGCAGTTTTAGTTTATATTCAGCAATTTTCTTTCTGCCTAAAACACATTTGAGAAAGCTTGTTAATGAGAAGATTCATGAAGATAGAATCACCAAATCTAATGTGGTTTTTCATTTTTCAGTTAATGAATCCTAAAGGAAGATCTTTCACACAACTTGTCATAATAATATAAAGAAACAGATAAAATTTGTAAAGAATTATAGTTGAACATTGTATACTATTTGGCTGAGGTCATGAAGTAGAAAAATATAACTTTTAAAAATAGTGAATAAAATATAGGAAGGCTTGATAAATAGAATGGAGACAATTTTAAAATTTAGAATTGTTAAAAAAGAATAAATAGCACAGAGATTTGTCACATTTGCAATGACCTAATTTAGGACCAAGCACCATGTAAAGGTATATTTTAAAAACAATCTTATCTGCATCAATTCTCTTAGCAATTACTTTAATGTTGTATAACAGTTTGAAAGATCAGACACAAGAAGTTTAGGACATAGTTTTGGTCAATTAAGTATGTGCATATTTATGAGCCATCATTAGCTTATTCTTGAAATTATAAGTACACTCATATAAATAATTATTACTAGTGATAGCATTAACTTGTATTCATTTTGAAAAAGTATTATAGTATTATCCTTATAAAATCAATGAGTATATAAATTATAGGTAATACAGAATTATTTCCTGTAGCACTTGGTTAGCAATTAATGCTAAACGGCCTTGTAACCTATTCAGTATTTTTAAACTTCATTCATTCACTGTATTGATTTCCCTCATGTTTCCATTTCATTTACTATTTAGATTATAATTTTATTTGGAATACTATTAATTTTTCATACTTTTCTACATACAAGAAAATCTTCATTAGCTGCATTCTGAAGAACTAAGATAATAGCTTGTCACATATAAATTGAAACATCTTTCAAATAAGGGGGGAAAAATATCCTGTAATTTTATGAAAAAATTAGAAAAGTGCTTGGCAATGGAGTTTGCTACTATCTAATCCTAACAATGACAATTGCTTATTTAAGGTTATTTGAATATGAATTTATTGTATTTCAAGTTTTGGCTAAACAAACATCAGTAGTTATTTAAAATGGGAAGTAATCCTTTACAAACATAAAAGAAAAAATGTCAAAAAAAGTCACAAAACAGTTTTTAGATTAAAGAACAAATGGAAATGCCATCTGGATGTATTGCATAGCTATTGATTAGATCCTTCAATGTGGGTAGAGACAAACATTTATAGTGGATGTGAGTACAACAGTTGGCAAAACATGAATATGGACTATATATTAGATAGTAGTACTATAAATTTCCTGAATACAAAATTATGTTGTGGTTATGCAAAATTGTTTGTTCTTAGAAGATGACATCTGCAATTAACTCTTTTTTTTTAAATTTTTTATTGTTGGCTGTTCAAAACATTACATAGTTCTTGATATATCATATTTCACCCTTTGATTCAAGTGGGTTATGAGCTCCCATTTTTACCCCATATACAGATTGCAGAATCACATCAGTTACACATCCATTGATTTACATATTGCCATACTAGTGTCTGTTGTGTTCTGCTGCCTTTCCTATCCTCTACTATCCCCCCTCTCCTCCCCTCCCCTCCCCTCTTCTCTCTCTGCACCCTCTACTGACATTCATTTGTCCCCCTTGTATTATTTTTCCCTTTCCCCTCACTTCCTCTTGTATGTACTTTTGTATAACCCTGAGGGTCTCCTTCCATTTCCATGCAATTTCCCTTCTCTCTCCCTTTCCCTCCCACCTCTCATCCCTGTTTAATGTTAATCTTCTTCTCAT
>NW_026000249.1:18331623-18350565 GCF_001458135.2 Marmota marmota marmota | reverse complement strand
GCTCTGCCCCTCAGCAGGCCGCTGGGCCTGCTCTGTGGGTGGTCACAGTTCCCTCTACCTTGCTGGTGCAGGGGGAGGGGGCGGCTCTGCCTCTCAGCAGGCCGCTGCTCCTCTTCTGCTGGCGGGTCGCAGGCCCGCCTACCTTGCAGGAGTGATTGGAAGCTGTGTCCCTCCGAGGGCCACTGGGCCTTTTCTGTTGGTGGTCACAGTTCCGCCTACCTGGCAGGCGCGGGGGGTGGGGGGCGGCTCTGCCCCTCAGCAGGCTGCTGGGCCTGCTCTGTGGGTGGTCACAGTACTGCAATTAACTCTTAAATGGTTTGACAAGAATTATACATGACGGGGAGGGAGGGAGAGACAGAGAGACAGAGGACTAAGAGTGAGCCAGCATGCATATCTTAGATATTGATGAGTCTGAGTGAAGTACATATTGATGTTCATTATAATTGTATTAAAATTTTTCTAAAGGAAGTTGGTAGAAAAAAATGTGAATCTTTTAAAGCCTGTATTATTTTTTTAAAAGGAATATCCCAGTTAACAGAAGAATAAATGGCAATAGAAAATGAAAACTGAAAGCTGTACAACTAGGCATAACAGACACAGTACAAATTTGATTGGTTCCAAATGTGGTTGTGGTTGAACAAATAATGTTATGTGCATGTACAAATATGGTATAATGAATTCCTCTGTCATGTGGAATCATAATGCACCAATAAAAATAGGCAAAAAATCACATGTGATAATGAATATGACTACAATAAGCAACATTAAGTTGCATTTATCATGGCTGCTTCTGTGCAAATTATCACAGGAACACACTGTGTGCTCATTATTAAACAGTCATATCTCAGTGACAATGCATACACTAAGCCCATTCGAAGGATGCCTTTGGATACTACTAAGCACAAAAAAAAAAAAAAACACCATGCTGAGACTAAGCAATTTTCAGAATACTTCTATATTAGCCAAATGGGTATTAAACATGTAATTAAAAATGTATGATTATTATTACTTTACATTCCAGTTTACTGTTGCTGTGCTGAATATTTTAATAACTTCTCTCCCACAAATAGCACACAGAACACTATTGCAAGCAAATTCATTTTAATTAGTCATGTTATAAATTATACCAGTGGCAATGCCCTGGTGGCCTGGCAGCAGAGAGAATGTAGCCTCTACATTCACATGTAAATAACCAGGATGTCATTTAAGAGCCATTGATAAAAAATGCTTAGAACTGCTATTAGCTTCACACCTAAATCCAACTGAGAGGTGAGTTGTATGTGATAAAAAGGAAATCCACTTACAGCATGAGAAGAAAATTCTTTTTCACTTGTCTGTTTTATTCCTCTTGAGAACAAGACTATAATGAATTAACCCCATAAACCTTTGCATGAAACAAAGGAGACAGAGAGGATTTTTTCACTTTGCTCCACTTTGCTGTTTTTGGAGTGAATTGAAGACTAGTTTATTGAAATAGTAATTTTAATTAGTTTCCCATTGATATGGACCCTGAGCTTTTCAGCAGCAGCTCTTGTTCTAATTTGGTATCTCATTCACCAGCTCAATGGTGAGCTCTGTTTACAGGCCAAAACTTGACTTGGTCAGGGAAAGCCAATCCATGGTAGAAAGGACATAAAACAGACTCCCTCATCTTGACAGGCCTTTGGGTCCTAAATGAATGGGTGCTCTGACCACCAGATCTAGTTCAGAACAGAGGTCTACTTGCCAACATACAAGGTAATTTTTTTCTATTTCCATACTATAAATGTGGAATATGTAACATGACTTGGACAAAGGGAATGCATTTGTTTAATGTCTTTCATTTCTAACCCATGCTGAAGATTCATAAGCCTGATGCCTTATTCCTTTCCCTAGAGTCTCTTGATATCAATAACTCAAATTAAGAACAGTAGCATCTCATTCACAGTCATCTAAATTTTAAAATGTGCACCTTATTGCAACCTAGAGAGTCTGTCTCCTAGTAAAAGCAAGGCACAAGATAGCTAGAAAAGGTTCTTTCTTCAATTCACTTGAGTGTCCATTAATCTTGAGGCAAAGATGAAGCAATCTTCTGCATATTCAATTCTTTCTCATAGCTGCATTCATATCTTCTCTCCTTCAGATATAAAACTGGAAGAAACACTTGTTTTTTATGTCTTTGGAGCACTGCATATGGGTGCAAGTTTCTCTCAACATTTATGAGTATCAATGAAAATCCCTGAAACTTTAATTGGGAAAAGAATCATGCAAACAATTTTAATACTAGCCAAGTTTAAATTTTAATTGGTTCCTACTTCATTCATAGTGTGCTTTTCGGGCCTTTATATTTTAAAACTTTAATTTCCATAATTTGATTGTGTTTATTACAGGGACTCATTTACATATTTTCATTACATTTTCTCAGTATTCACAATGGACACATGTTAAAAATTTATGTATTCTCTTCAAGAATTAATGACATTAAATATATTAGTGAAATTATCATTTTGAACATTACTTCATTTTCACTCTAACATTTGTGTAAATTATATAGAACATAATATTATATACTATTATTTTGAAGAAATGAAATAGGTGGTTTCTATGTCATTGCTTTCATTTTACAAAACAAGAAATTATCTTGACACTATGTCCTGACATAGATATGTAACATAAAGTAATTATATTTCTGGTTCATTGTCTGTGGTAAATAGGTTAGAAATCTAATACTTATTACTAACTGATAGAAATCAAATGCCAAAAGTAGAACCAAGTGCAGTGGCTCACACCTATAATCCCAGTGACTTGGGAGGGTGGCGAAGGAGGATCACAAATTTGAGCCAGCCTCAGCAATTTAGCAAGATGCTGTCTCAAAACAAAAATTTGAAAAGGCTGGGAGTGTGTTCCAGTGGTAGAGTATCCCTGGGTTAGATCCCCAGTACCAAAAAAGAAAAAAAGTCACAAGCAACAATTGAAACTTAATGGAATCAATTCAAATATTCAATGCTAAGATTATTATAAATTACATGGACTTGTGTGTATGTGTTTGTGTAACAAATAATTATGAGTGTTTTTATTTTAAGGATATTAGATTTTCTTGAGCTTATAGTCACTATATATATATATATATACATATATATATATATATATATATATATTACTCTAATTTGTTTCTAAATTTCTGCTTCTCAATCAATAATGAGAAAATTATCAAAGGATGCTTTTTTTAAAAAAAATAAGATTCTAATAACTATGATCCTTAAAATAATGCTTGCATCTTTTATTTGAATAATTTATAACACTGTGCAAAATATATTCAAGACTAATGTATTATCCTTCAATCCCTAGGGAGGGTAAGAAGCATACATGACACTATCACCCAAGATACAGAGGAGCAAAGATTGCTGACCTCCCCTAAAAATTTATTTTATTAAAATATTCTCTCTTATTACCATGATGGACTAATTTAATCAGTTCAGAGACAATAGGGTTTTGCTCAAAAATATTTTTCTCGTCATTTTATAGTTTGGTTTTGAATCTCTGAGCAATGACATTCAGGTTATTTTTCTTAGTGAGATGCACACCATCGTGACAGTTTTTGACAAACAATGTAAGCATAACTAGGTGTGCAGGAGTGACACTGAGGGATGATAATGTGTCCTGTGTAGAGTTCTGAGCAATTACCTGATCCCAATTAAATTGTGCTGGCATTGAATATCCAAAAAGGCTAGCCAGAAATTGACCTTCATTGTCCATCTTTATCTGCAAGTTAAACCCCTGTTACTCTGTTGCATAATTACCATCAAAGCAAAATTCATATCAGTTGCTAAATTTCAATTTCCTAGAGAGTGGAAAAATCTGATGAAATTCTTCCTTTGTTTTGTTTACCACTATAGTACAATATAATTAAAGTAGTGAATCAATGTTCATTTCCAAACTTACATCACCTTTGACTTTTATTGATTTTTTTCTTTTTTGCCTTTTGAGACTTATTTTTAAAATCATCTTTGATTTTCAATGACATATCTTCAAATATGCTTCTTGAATAGCATTTTTCTTTTGTGCAGATGAATCATCTCAACAGTTTGGCTTCTAAAGAATTCTTTTACTCAAATTCAAGGAGTAATTTTTCAAAAGAGGTACCTTTCGTGGAAATGTTTTTGATAATTTTTTTCTTTTATAAAATACCTATTTGTCCTAGAAGACAGCTGCTGACAATAGAAAGAGACTTGTGCTTGCTTAAAGAAGCAGGGTTAGCATTTTAATATTGTGGGAGCCTGGCTTCTCTTTTGTACTTCCAGTGAATGCTGTCTTGCATTTAAATGTATGCTTACATTATAAGTAATTGTTATGACCATTTGAAAAGTCATTGTTAAATCAAAGATCTGAGAGATCTGGTCAATTTCAATTTGCTCCTCTAATTAATTATATATTTAGATTGCTAGTGAGTTTGCCATCAACAGTATATTTTGTATTCAAGCAAAAGAAAAACAGAAGCATGTATTCATGGAAGCAATGTAGTTTCTGCTCAAACATTACAGGGTTAGAGAAGCTACTCTTTTTTTCAAGATCGAATTCAGTGCTTGAAATTTTTTCAAGTTGATTACTCTATTTTTTTTCTTTTTTTTTAATTTTTATTGTTGGTTGTTCAAAACATTACATAGTTCTTGATATATCATATTTCACACTTTGATTCAAGTGGGTTATGAACTCCCATTTTTATCCCGTATACAGATTGCAGAATCACATCAGTTACACATTCATTGATTTACATATTGCCATACTAGTGTCTGTTGATTACTCTATTTTTTGAAAGAATTATAATAAAATAAATTGAGGTTGTAAGATACTGTGTTAACTACTGAACTATAAAATTGACAACCAGCAAAAAAGATGTGGCAAAATGATGTATATGAAATTAAATAAATAAAATTGATAATTGAGAAAATTACAAACTTTTGACTGGGAGAGTGTGAGATGGGTAGTGGCACTAAGGAGATGCTACCCAATATTCTGCATGTTTCATTTAATACTCACAATAAAGCCTTCATTTGGCACTATTAGTATGCCTATTTCACAAATGAGAAGTAATTGGAGCACAAATAGGTTAAATTATTTATTAGTTCTCAGCTAATAAGTGACCACCCTGGCTTTACAACTGAGCTGCCTGGTTCTACAGCTGGGTTTTTGATCACTACACAATAGTGCTGATAATTACTTCTTTAAAATTCAGTAAAAATGCAGCCAGATCCCGGCTGGCTTCACACACAGGGTCTTGTCTACATGATGTGATTGGGAAAATTCCAGCAAAGGACTTTTTTTGCATATTGTTTTCTTTTCTGTTTGTCTAAAGTTCTATGACTCTGATTTTTTTTAGGTGGAAATGTCATACACTGTGTCATAAAAACAGTCTCTAATATTGTTGAATAGGTACTGCGTTATAGTCTGGGAAGTTAAAAATTTTCTGGAGGTGGGTGAGAATGATAGTTGCATGATAATGTGAATATACTTAATATTATTGAAATGCAAGCTTAAAAATGGCATTTTTATGTTATGTATATTTTACCACAAAGAAACAGCCTCTTATTTCAGATTCTAAATTTTACTTCTAGATCCATAACTTACATAGTTGTTATTGTTTCAATGTGAGGTGTCCCCCAAAATCTCATGTGTGAGCAATGAAAGAAAGTACAGAGGAGAAATGATCAGATTAGGAGAGCCTTAACCTAATCAGTGAATTACTCTCCTAATAGAATTAACTGAGTGATGATTGAAGGCAGGTAGGGTGTGGCTGGAAGAGGTGGAAGCATGCCTTTGGGGAATATATTTTGCACCTGGTGAGTGGAGTCTCTTTCTGCTCTCTGATCATCATATAAGCTGCTTCCCTCCACCACACTCTTTTGCCATGATGTTCAGTCTCATCTTGAGCCCTAAGAAAGGACCAGTCTATCTGTGGACTGAGACCTCTGAAACTCTGAACCCAAAATAAACTTTTCCTTCCCTAAAATTGTTCTTGTCAGGTGTTTTAGTGACAGCAACAAACAAACTGACTAAAACAATGGTTAAGATCCATAATGTATATAAGCAATGTACATATACACAACTAAGTCTCTCTGTTTCAGTGTTCTCCTGAAAAGTAGAGAGAATAAAGGAACCTATATTAGGCTAGTTCTGAGGCCTAAATAAGAAATGCATGTAGAATTTGCCACAATACCTGAAGCAATTGGTTTTACAAAAGTTATTTTTAGCTTTATTCCTAAATGTAGAGAACTGTATCTGGCACATAGTAGGTGCTCCAATAATAATGTGTTGAATGAATGATTGAAATAATTCATCATATTTTTGTATATTAGTGTACTTTAATGTGATCATTAAATATACCCCTGCCCCTTTCTGAGATAAGTTAAATGGGAATAGCATGAGAACACTGAATGGAGTAGGGAACACAGAGTGCCAATATTGTCTAGTTCTTGCTTACTTAGGACCAGACAGGTGCTCAGTATTACTAAAAACCTAATCATGTAAATACCTAAATTACCCAGAGAGCTTGTTAAATTATTGATTCCAGGACCTACCCACAGATATTATTATTTGCTAGGTCTGAGATGGAGCCCAGAAATTTGCATTTTAAAGAATGATATATGAGCCAGGTGCGGTGACACACATCTGCAATTCTAGCTGCTTGGAGGCTGAGGCAGGAGGATTGTGAGTTCAAAGTCAACCTGAGAAATGGTGGGGTCCTAAGAAACACAGTGAGACCCTGTGTCTAAATAAAATACAAAACAGGGCTGGGGATGTGGCTCAGTGGCCAAGTGCCACTGAGTTCAATTCCTGGTAGCAAAAAAAAAGTAACATGTGAGTCTAATGGAGTTCACTGGGAGATCACTAAAAACATAAGTTAAACTTATAATTTTGAAATAACTGTATATTCACATACAGTTGTAAATGGTAATAGAGAAATCTATTCCATATTCTTTTTACCCAATTTCTCCCAATGACATCCTCTTCCAAATCCATAGTACAATATTACCACCAGGATATTGACATTGACAGAATCCAACCATGTTAGGCAGACTGTATTTTAACAACTGATCTAATAATTACTAATGCAGTGGTTCACAGCCCTGGCTGCATATTAGAATCACCTGGAGAGCTTCATGAAAAATGTCCAAGCCCCAGATATGGACCAATTACATGAGCACTGAGGGGGAGACCTGGACACTTGCCATCCTGCAATGCTTGTGCAGCCTAGTTAAGAGCTGTTGCAGTGTTATGACATTCAGCCTTTCCTTGCCAGTTTCAGAGGAGTGGCCAGGCTCAAAAGCTGAAACTCACTTCACATACTAAGAGTGAAGACAGCCAGATAAATTTTTCCCTTAGAAATTTATGCTTTGCCCCATTTTCAAGATTTAGCAAATGCAGCTAACTGGAAGTCTAGAAACAGAGGCATTGAAGCTGTTACAGTGGTAAAAGAACTGGCCATTACCCCAAGGGAAATGATAGATTTCCTACCAACACTATATAAAGACCATTGTGCTCGATATAAAGAGCCCAGCAATAATTCTGGCATAGCCTCTTTTGTAATTATCTATCAATTATTCTACTTCTGGGTGGAAAATAACCCCTTTTGAAATTATTTAAATGTGATCATCGAAAACTGTTTCCTCATTCCTTTTATATTTTAGGGAAGTAAGCTTTTCTCTTCATTGTGCTTCATATATTTCAAGCTGTGTGCATAATATGGTACCTAGCATTTGCAATCAAGAAAATCAAGGTATACCACTAATAAAATATTATTCCTGCCCTAATTGGTACTAACTAGATTGTTTTCCAAGGAGAAACTATAGCAAGTGTGTTTTTTTTCCTTTCACTATTCTGCAATATTCCTATTATATATTGTGGAAGTACAATGGCAATGTTGGCATCCTTACATTATTCCAGTGATCTCCAAGAAAAAGATATCTGATGCCATACAAGGCAGTTTGGTAAACCATTTCAGCATAAATTCATCTGAGCATAAGTTATATCAATTATAACCATATAAAAAGGTAGTATCATCATTATCCACAAAGGGCAATATCAAATCTATGAAATGTTATAATTGTTTTCTCAGGCTATATTTCAAATATTAAAATCTGCAACAGCTTAAAGGGCCTTAAAACAACCACACGTACATCCATTAAATTACAGCGTCAATTAAAATGATAATGACAACAATTACACCTTGAGTGTCTGAGGGTAATATGAATCAATCTAGTGGTTTTCTGAAATGCCACATTCTCAAAATAAGTTATGACCCATCGAAGCCTAATTAACTCTTCATGACATTAGTGTCCAATGCAATTATATTTCCTTACTGTCCTTTAGTTTATCTTCAGTCTCTAGAGTTCAGTTGTTTAAATAACTCAAAGATGGACACTTTGTTCCTATTAACCCCAGAAAACATTTCCATGGTACAGGAAAATTTCAGCCTTTTTAACCTTTGCATTAGCAGAGAAGGAAATCATTGATGGTGTGCTTTCTCAATAAGTAATAATAACTACTTCAGAACAATGTGACATGTTTTATATCTTTTCCTGTACTCATCATGTCAATACTTGATACATGTAAATGAATGATAAAAAGAAAATATATATTGTATTTTCAGTTTCCTTCTTCCCTCCCATCCTTTATCTTCTCCCCTTCTTTTCCCTCCCCTGCCCTTTACTTCACCTGTTCTAATATTCTTGCCATATTTTGTGATATCATTATCAGTTATTTCTAATAATCTCTTAAATTGGAAAGTTCCTTTAATGAAGGCAAGCAATCCTACCAGAAGAAAGAATGAAACAATGATAGATTAAGTTCAATTTAAATCTCCAGAATTTCTTTCATCCTTAGAGGGAAAGTCTGTTTGATGAATAGCTAGCTATTTGTGAAAAAGATGGACAAAGATAAGAAATAGTAATGTATGATCTGCTATTGGGAGTTATTCATTCCATGGCTCCATGTGTTTATTTTATTCATCCAAATGATTGATTTTTTTTTTTGCATTTTCATGGTTACACATATTCAGACTAGGACAATTCCTTTTTTTTTTAATTTTGGCACTGGGGATTGAACCCAAGGGTGCTTAACCCTAAGCAACATTACCAGCCCTTTTTAAATATTTTATTTATTTAGAGACAGTGTATCCATGAGTTGCTAACTGCCCCACTAATCTGATGAGGCTGGCTTTGAACTCATGATCCACCTGCCTTAGCCGCCTGAGTTGCTGAGATTATAGGCATGTGCCACGGCACCCAGCTAGAATAAATTCTTTATTGTTGACTTTCTCTTCCTTCTTCTACAAAGTGCTAAAGAAAGAAAACAAAATTAAACTTGGAATTTCATCATTAAAGATCCTTTTTTTCAGAAGTTCTAACCTTACCTACCAATATTGGTGCTGAACTACTTGTCCATTTTATATAAGGTATAGTAGTTAACAATTATATTAATATACCTTTTTTATGTAGCAGTTTTTCTAATTGACCCCATTTTAGTACCTTTGATGTAGTTAGGAAACATATCTCAGTCAATTAGTTTTATTGTATTCTTTTAAACAGTTGAAAGACTGGCTAGAAATGAATTGGCTTTCTGTTTTGTTTCTAATTATTTACCTAAAACATGTTTCACTCAAGTCACATACTTTAGCAAATTGCTTGCTGTTTCTCTTTAAGTACACACTGTAATAGCAGCCAATCAAATGTTACTTATCCTTTAATGATCTACCTTCTTGATATAACTTGCATGACTAGAAATTGGATAGAAGAAATTCCATGGAGAAACAGAATGAAAAAAAATAGCTCTCAGATTCCTTAGGACTTCCCATGACTACATGAATGGCTTGTCAAAGATTTGTGTGAGATTTACAAAGAGAATTGTCTATAGAAATGGCTGGAGAGGTAATAGTTAAAATGAAACTGAAGTTAAACCATCACCAGAAGATTATAATTTTATTAATTATTTTGTTTTGCATATGTGTTAGTTTCCTAAGATGGCTGTAACAAAGAAATATCAACTGGATATTTTTAAAAATATCATTCAAATTGTTGATGGACCTTTATTTATTTGTGGTCTGAAAAACAAACCCAGTGCTTCACACCTGCTAGGCAAACACTGTACCACTGATCCACAATCCTAGCCCCCCAACTGGATATCTTAACACAATAGAAATGTATTGTCTCAGAGTTCTGGAGGTCAGAAGTCTAAAACCAATGTGTTTTCAGATCCAGGATTCTTTCCTTGCTTCTTCTTAACTTCTGATGTTCTTCCAGGAGTTCTTGGTATACTTTGACTTGTAGCTGCAGCACTTCAATTGGCCTCCATGAGCAAATGGTGTTCTCCCCTTGTATCTGTATGTCTCTCCTCTTATTATATGGATAATAGTCATATTGGATTAAGGGTCCATCTTATACCAGTATAACATCATCTTAACTAGTTACATCTACAATGACCCTACTTCCAAATTGGGTCACACTCTGAGGTATTAAAGGCTAGGATTTAAATATATCTTTTTCAAGCAATGAGTTCAACTCCTAATAAGTTATAAAAGTGATATATGCTTATTAAGAATGATTCAAACAAAATTATTCAAATGGCTGCAAAATAACAAATGAAGGTAACCATATTCACCTCTTTTCCAATCACTGGAAATAATTATTGTAAAAATCTGTGTATATATCAAAAGTTTCCCTATATGTGAACATATAGTTTAATTAAGTATAATTTACATATAACAAAAATAATGCTCTTAATATGCCTTTTCAAGTTGCTTTTTTCAATTAATTACATATCGCTGGTTATCTAGTTTAGCATATATGGAAATAATAATAATTGACATTCACCAAGAATTCAAGTCTCCTTTTACAGCCTTCCTCATATAATTTTATTTAACCTTTAAAATAGACTTGTGACACAAGTCCAATTTTTATCCACATTTCACAGATCCATAAGGCAAGGAATAGAAGGGTTAAGTGACATGTCCAAAGCTATACAGTTAATAAGCGGCAAAGTTGAAATTCCATCCCACAGTCTGATGCTACAGCCTATGATCTTAACTACTATACATGTTAGCCACAAGAAATTTCATTTTATGGCTGTTTTTCATTTGCAATAATTTAAAAATAATAGAGATAGTCAAATGTGTCACCTTAAGTGTCACTCATAGAAGACTGTCATTTATAATATAACATGAATGATATACTAAGATGTTAAAGATGTTTAAGATCATTTGCTGTCAAGAATCCAAAGAGAATACTGTATTTTCAGATAGTTTCAAGTACTTAATTCATGTGGTTTTATTTATTCTTGAAGATTTATTATTTATCCATTATCATGAGCACATTCTTTGTACTGACCACCTTACCAGAAGTTAGAAAAAACACACTACAAATTCTTTATATAAAGTATTGGTGGTCAAGACAACTATATGAACAATAATTAAAAATATGTTAGCACTGGGGTTGTGGCTTAGCGGTAGAGCATTTGTCTAGCTCGTGTGAGGCCCTGGGTTCAATCCTCAGCACCACATAAAAACAAATACATAACATAAAGTTATTGTGTCCAACTACAACTAAAAAATAAATATTAAAAAAATAATGTTAAAGGTGCAAAAAGGTACACTCTTACATTTTTGATGGGACTGCAAATTAGTGCAACCACTCTGGAGTGGAGATTCCTCAAAAAGTTAGGAATGTAACCACTATATAATCCTGCTATCCCACTCCTCTGTATTTATCCAAAAGATCTAAAATCAGCATACTATATTGATACACTTCAATGTTTATAGCAGCACAATTCACAATAGCCAAATTATGGAATCAACCCAGATGCCTGTCAAGAGATGAATGGATTAAGAAAATGCAGTATGTATACACTATGGAGTTTTACTCAGCCATAAAGAAGAATGAAATAATGGCATTTGCTGGCAAATGCATGGAAAGGAGATAATCATGCTAAGCAAAATAAGCCAGACTCAGAAAATCAAGGGTTAAATTTTTTTCCCCATATACTGAAGCTAGAACAAAATAAGGGAAAGAAGGCAGTGGGGGAGGGGAGGGAATATCATAAAGATACAGGGAAGATCAGTGGAGTAAATGTTGGAGAATGAGAAAAAGGAAGGAAGGGAAAGGGGAAGATAAATGGAATGAATTTAACAAAATAATGTTATATTCATATATAAGGATACCAAAGGAAATTTCATTATTTTAAATTTTTGGTACCAGAGATTGAACCCACGGTTGCTTAAGCACTAAGCCACATACCCATCCCTTTTAATATTTTTATCTTGAGACAGGGTCTCACTAAGTTGCTGAGGGCCTTGCTAAGTTGCACAGGCTGACTCTGACTTTGCAATCCTCCTGCCTCAGCCACTGATCCACTGGGATTTTCAGGCATGTGCCACTGGCCTGGCAGAAATTTCACTTTTATATATATGTAGAAGAAAGCAAGTTTAATAGAGGGTGTGGAACAGGGAAGGAGAAGAGTGAAGGAAAAGGGGGGTAGAATGAGGTTTGAAATCAAATTCCCTGCATGTATGATTTTGTCAAAATTAATACAATTACTATGTACAATTATGATGCTCTAATAAAAAATAAAAAAATTAAATATAAAATTTGAATAAATGAGAAAACAAAAGCAAACAAAAAGAGCACAAAGAAAAGATTAATCAACTTTAGCGTGGGTTGGTCAGGGAAATCTTTTTTGTCAAACTGAAGTCTTGGTAACTGAGATGAGTCTTTAATAATTTTATGTAGATGTTGCCAATGCATAGAAGTGGGGGAAGGTGGGGTTAGATAGTATGGTTAGTGGCTTTTGAAATAGCTCCCAATAATCTCCACCTCTCTGTACATGCATCCATGAGTAATCCCCTCCTTTTCAGTGTGAGTGAAATCTGGTGGCTTGTTTTAATGCAATAGAACACAGCAAAGATGATGGGATGTCCCTTTTGTAATTAGGTTACATACGATTGTGAATTTCATCTTCCTAGAAGACATTATTCATTGTTGGCTTTGATGAAGTGATTGTCATATTTTTGAGAGTGTTGCCTATGGAAAGGCCCATGTAATAAGAATTTGAGGGAGGGCCTTTGGCCAATAGCCAGGTAGGAATCAAAACCTCAGGAAACTAAATTCTGCTGATAACCACTGAATGTGTTTGGAAACAGATCCTTCTTCAGTTGAGCCTCCAGGTGGGGCTCTTATCCTGACTGGCATTTTTTACTGTAGCCTGTGAGACATTCTGAATTAAAGGATCCAGATAGGTCAAATTTGGAATACCTCATCTACAGAAGTTAAAAGATAATAAATATTTTTTGTTCTATGCCACTAAGATTGTGATTATTTGTTATGTAACAACACAACAGATAACTAATACAGTGTGTTCGATAAGCAGAAAGAACTTGTAAAATCTATGTCCATGCATGTATTTTTCATGAGTGTGAAACATCTTACTATGCCTTGGTATTATATTACAGCTAAACCTTATAGTGCAAAAGAAACAAAATAAGGATTGACTTTGGAAAGGTAGCTTAATATATGACTATGAAGGGTACTTATGCCATACTAGTGAACTTCAGTCAGTATTGTATTGTTGAAGGCTGGAGATAATGTAAGAGGCTCTGTTGTAGAAAATACATCAGAGAAATTGGATCAGAGATGTGCAAGAAGTAGAAAGGGAGGGTTTGGGGATGGTGATGGTGGACAGATGATGGAAATATGAACTGAGAAAGTGAGAATAGAAGATCCAGAATATATTTGAGTGATATTTGAGAAGTTGGCTCATCAGGTTTTAGTAGATGGTACTGCAGAGGAAGATGACTCCTGGGAATTTTCCAACTTGAGTGCATGAATTTCAGAATCACACATTAGGCCAGCCAGTTCAGCTGGAAGATAATGAGAATGATTTAGGTTGAATCTGAGTTATCAGTGGGAGTTGTCTCATGATTTTTCAAAGTATGGGCCTGAAGGTCAAGATGAAGATCTTGCCTGGAGAATATGTGGGGAACAGGAAACACATAAAGGCATAGGATTTTCCAGGATAGCAAGCAAATAGAAAAGAGAAGAGAACTTAAGACAATTCACAGGCCTAAACAACATATAACAGAGGAACAGCATGCAAAGAACTATCCAAGGAGACAGAAGGAACAAAGAAAAAGTTGGAGAACAAAGAGAGTGGGAGGGAGGTAGAACATTTCAAAAGGACAGTGATCAACTGTGCTAAATCCTTTGAAGAAGCCCTAAGTGCTAAGAACTGTATACTGTCTTCTGACTCCAGTGAATTCAGTGACAGTTTTGCTGCTTTTTGTTACATTTCCTTAAATTACACAATTATTTCAGCAGTGTTAGAAATTATAATGCCTTAGTATTGTGATAAGAGAAATCATTCTAAATGATTCTTCCCAACCACCCTGGGTCACAGATATTATTATTAAGCATCGGTTCTGGTACCAGTCATTGGGCCTAGAATCAATAACATCTTTCCATGCTGGGAAATGGCCTTATTCTCCTGATAGCTTGACAAGTTTTTAATCAGCATTGCACCATGCAGAGCTGGAAATAATAATTTGATTTACATGTAGTCTATAAGTGACATTAGTTAACAAATAGTTCTCAGTGGGAGAGAAATATAGTAGGCCTTTTGATAGCTAGATATTATAACTTGTCACACAAAAGGCTGTTCTTTGTTGAAATAATACTACAAAAGTTGATTTTAGTAAATCACATCCCAAACTTGTTATTTTAACAGAAAGTCAAGTCATTGAGATAGATTTAGGTCATTAAATGTTGGGTGGGAGTATGCCTACATCACTTTCCTATGTCTCTGTAGGGTATGCCAATTATTTTTGGATGACATGAATTCAAGTACATGCTTATTAGGAATGATGACAAATAAATAATGAAGTGAGGGCCTCTGAGAAACACCTGTTTGACTGAGGTATTAACAGTGTTGAAATTATTCTGTGGTTTTCATTGATAATTAAAATAACTTTTATGAGCCCCATGACTTTCCTTAGCATTTATTTTTAATTGCCAGAATGTTTTAGGTTGCATAAATCAATTTACCCAGAATACCTGATTTTCAGTTAACCAACCAATCTAATCAACTATGTCATAAAACACACATTTTAATTAAGACCAAGTTATCTCTCTCTTTATAGGGTCTTATTTTATGAACCCCAATCTAATGGGCACAACATCAATGATGTAAAAAGAAGATATACTGGACTCACTGATTTGATTGTGTACCTTACCTTAACCCATCTATTTGAGCCCACTGAGTAAAGCTAACTGCTTAATCTTCAATTGTTAGAAATAGATAAAGGATAAAATTTATGACTTACCTTTGGAGTGCTTAATTTTATTAACTCTACTCTGCATTATTTCTAAACCAATTGGAATAGAAAATGTAATTAATTTAGAACACCAAGAGATGTAAAATGTACTGTAAGGTGTGAAAGACCAAAAGGTCATGGTTAGTTAGGAAAAATTGATGACACATTCAAATACAACTCGAATGCTCATCCTCTTTCATTCAAATTTTCCCGAAAGAATAAGCTTCACCTATTTTAAAAATAAACCCCACCAATAAAAATGCAGATTTATTGGCTTCCCTCCATTAAACTTATAATGTTTAGCAAGTCTTAATATCACAATAAATTTCACATCTATTTCCAATTATTATTATTTATAATAAAAATGTATAGAACTTAGATTTCTGAGACCAGATTGCATACATCTATTTAGTTACTTTTTCATATTTTTGAAGTCCCATGATAAAAAATAAAACCACTCATTAGAAAGTTTAATCTTCATTTCAAACCATGCATTATTTTATATAATTTTAAAATTCATTTTCACATTCATATGTTTTGGTAGGTTTTCCTTTAGCGATTGAATGCCCTACCATATTCAGGAGAACATTTATCCATATAGTTTTCTTTCAAATTGTTCTTTCAAGAACATTAGAAATTCAATAATGATAAGCACTTGCTCATTTTGGTGAGTGCATGATAATTTATTTAAGGCCTGTCTTCACTACTCACTGAAAATTTTATAAAGGATTATGTCTAATTTGTTTATATCTTTATCAACAGTTTCTGGCCATTTAGTATATTTTTATTTTATATTTGTTAAAATATTAACTAGACTTTAGTTTTGGATTCTTATTGTCCCTTACATAATCCACGTATTCATGTTCTATTTCATATGTATGTATATATATATATATATATATATATATATATACATACATACACACACATATATGTATATACATATATATATATGATTTTTAGAATAAAGAGATTGATTTTATATACAGCAATAAGCAGACTAGAGTTGTATAGATCAATATCTTTCTCACCTCATGTATGACTCTAACAAACACTAGATTTCTGATGATTCTGTCATTCTTTGAGAATTAAATCTAAATGTACCTATGATTCTTGATGACTTACTCAGGACTAGCCTTTCACTCTTTTTTTTCACTGAGTCACATGAAACCAAAGGCATGCATATATGTTTCAATTCCATGGTCATGCCTAGATCACTAGACTGTGGCTGTAATTCCATTTCTCTTCTTTATGAAAATTAGCACATGTCAGATTTCAAATGTCTTAGGGTGATATAATTATAGGAATACTTTAAGCTAGATTATAATTTATTTAAAAATAAATTAAATTATTCATAAAATGAACCTAAATTATTTGTAGCAATTAGAAATGCCACATGTCATTAACGATCTAGATGTATTAATACCTAAGGAGAGAAACTCAACTGACCTAATGAAATATGTTGAATTCCTATCAGTTCAAAAAGCATATCCTTTATGGGGCTCATATTCTTTGTCTCATATTCTCACTAACAAGTATTTATAATGACTAAAAAATGATAATATTTTCACAAAATTCCACCAGAGCCATTCATATAACTTAACACTTAAACTTCAAATATCTCCTGAGATGCAGCCTATTGTTACTACTTATCACAATTACTTATTTCCTAAACTTTGGTTCTTGCACGAAAAGTGAATGCATATGTATCCAGTTATGGATACAAAGCCATGGACTTCCTTTCTGAAAAAAAAAATAAGAAAAGCAGACAAATAAGGATGCAAATAAGAAACATCTGATCTCTAATCAATTGACCTTCTGCTTCATGATGGGCAGTGCTCTTATATTACCCAGTTATTCTTAAAATTGAAATATAGACAGACTAAAAAGTAATTTTGAAGGAAAAAGGACACATAAAGGAGACTTCTTTGAGTGAGGGGATGAAGTATTGAGGTGCCACAGGGAAAATATGTAATGATTACTTCCTCTGAAAAGATTCTGAATATGTTCAGGGCATTGACTTTGGAGACATATTTGCTAGAAACAAAACAAAGGTACCAATCATCAGTGGAAATTAGAAAGTCATAGGTTCCAGAGACAAGAACAGTGTTTATGCTAAATAAATAAGAATGAGGAAGGAAGCCTAGTGGCTTTAGAGACAGGAAGATTCCACATACTCCTCATAGATGAAGCATTCACTATACATGATGAATTTCCAAGATCCTGGGACATTGTAGGGTCTTGGCCACCATTTGAAATTTTCAAACCTAATATTAGAAAATGGTGTTTTCTCATTACCATAACACTTTTGTGTTTATGTGTGTGGTGCTGGGGATTGAACCCAGGGCCTTATACATGCAAGACAAGCACTCTACCAACTGAGCTATAGCCCGAGCCCTACCATAACACTTTTTAAACATTGTATTTCATGCTTTAAACAACAACAAAAAAAGCTATTTGAGAGCTGCATAAAGTCTCAAGCCAAGTGACCATTTCCAAGTGGAGTTTTGTTGTTTGTGCCGGTAGTAGTGTCCTGTTTTATTTGTTTTTTTTTTAATCAATCATGGTTGTAACATAAAATATTTTATAGAGTATGAATGATTTGGAGGCTTTGGTAAGAGTATTTTAATTTGAAAAAAAGTATTAAACTTTCTAACATAAAATCATTTATTTAATATTACCTCATTTCAAATAGAGTTTAAATAATTTATGTGAAAAGAATACATTTACACCATTCATTATTAAAACAGCTTAAGAATATTTAGAGTAAAATGGTTTCTTTTGACTATATAATATGGCTAATTGCTTCAATTTCATACTACACTTCAAAAATGGTTATACAAATTAAAGGCCATATAGTTTATGTGTATACATTTCATGTATACATGGCAGCTGAAACTGTACTTCGACCTGAATAGGAACTCAACATAATGTTCATAGTGAGTATAACAATATTCACTAAGGGAACTCAGAAAATAAGGTCAAAATCCTATTGTATGGCCTTCAAGACCACTTCCAGTCTGAAGTAGCTCATTGTACTCCCTTTGCTTAAAATTTCCTTCTATTCTTTCCACATATGATGAAATTATCATTATATTTTGTGTTTTAACACAATTATGAACTTGTCTCTGAATCTTTCCTAGATTACTGTAAAGGAAAACGGAAAGGCAGAATGGCCTTGGGGCCAAGAGCATTGGCTTTGGAGTCATACTTGGGGAGTTCACATCCTATCACTTGCTGCTTACTAACTCTATAGCTTTGGTAAAGATGCATTTTCTTAAAGTCTAAAAATATAGAGTTGATATCTATTCCTTCTTCTGTTCATATAATGCAATTAAAAGAAAACAATTAGCTTATTATCTGTTGAGAGCCACAGACAAGTCAAGATGGTGCCTGGCACTTTGCCAAGAGGAGTGGTTTGTGAAGTAACACCAAGGAGCCATTAGGATGATGAGGATTCCTTAATGACTGACTGCTGTATCTAGTTTATGTTAATTAAGATAAGCTGTGTGTAATTAGTTAAGTATATATAACTCTACTGTCCTACAATAAAGCGGCTCCCACTGTATCAACCTTCACAAGTTGCTTGTCACCCCCCCCCCCCCCCCCCC
>NW_026000249.1:18304465-18331603 GCF_001458135.2 Marmota marmota marmota | reverse complement strand
CCCCCCCCCCCCCCGGTTAGTTTTCCCAGCCAGACTGCGGCAATTATCTATCATATATTAGTATATTATGTAATGTTAACTGTTGTATTTATTTACTTTCCAGGAAAAATTTGTGGTATAACCAAATGTGTCCCAGTATAATAGTTGCATAGTTCTATTATTTCATATTTTATTATGGTTTGGATGTGAGGTGTCCCCCAAAACCTCATTGTGAAACAATACAAGAACGATTGGAGGAGAAATGATTGGGCTTTAGTCCTAACCTAATCAGTGAATTAATCCCTGATGGGATTAACTGAGTGGTAACTAGAGGCAGGGGTGCGTGTGGCTGGAGGAAGTGGTTCACTGGGGGCATGGATATGGGGTATATATTTTGTATCTAGAGATTCAAGTCTCTCTCTGCCTCCTGATCACCATGTGAGCTGCTTCCCTCTGCCACACTCTTACTCTGGTATTTTGTCTCACCTCGAGCTCCAAGAAATGGAGCCAGCCTTCTGTGGAGTAAGATTTCTGAAATGCAGAGCTGTCAAATAAACTTTTCCTCCTTTAAAATTGTTCTGGTCAGATCTTTTAATCACCACAGTGAAAAAACTGACCAAAATATATTAGGTTATAGTTTGATATGTTCACATTCAGCCTTGTAGCTACATTTAAACTGTACTGTATATTCCCAGAATGATTTTGGTACCTGGAAAGTATTTAATTATCAAATATGTTTATTAACTGGTCTATTAGTTATGTTAGTTGCTATGGATGACATCTTTTTAAGGAAAAAAGAGGATCTTCATGAAGATTGGAGGCATGCTGCTACTTAACACATATTCTGAAACATGCTTCATATTATAAGCAGTGAATCAAATAACATCTAATGCTACACATTCTATTTTGGTTGTTTCTGGCCTTATAAGTGTCTTGAGAATGTGTGATAGCAATGAAATCAGGGAGATTGCAGAGGCAAGGATTAACAGTCTTTAGTAATTATATCATGATACATTAAATCATAAAATCTGACATTAAAATATTCATGAAGTCTCTTAAATTTGGTGGAAAAACAAGTTATGGAGCACTACAGTCTTAAATGGCCTGATTTCTTTTATAAAATGTTATATTTGCCAGTGATGTCTAATGTAGAGATGAAAGCTTAAAATAGGATAACTAGATACATTTACTCTTTAAATATCCTCTGTATCATACAAAATAACTTATGAATTAATTTAATTTATTATTTTTCTTAGACCTACTATTCCTATTTTTTTTAAAAAAAGAAGCAATTAAGAAGTTATTTGGAAAACCAAAGTGATTCTATATTTTTTATCTGTTTAATTCCAATTCCAAAAATAAACCCCATAGGGACAGATGGCTCATGAAAAATATTTTTATATGGGATTTCAGAATGACTCCTTTGTCAAAGATACTTTGCAGCATCTTCCTAATGAGTTGGTATATTGCACAAGTACAATAACTGATAGAAACCTCAGCATGTTCAATAAAAACTAGGTAAATAAATAAGTATGCATCATTTATGCTCTTATGGACAGGCCAAAATAATAATGTTTCTTTCAACTTTATTGGCAAAGTATTTGGAATTTACTGTTAATTGGTATGAAACATTGTTGCTTTCATATGAAACTTTTGCATTCATTATTGCAGTATATTTAGCAAGCTACTTATAATATCTGCTCCAGGTTTATTTAGAGATTCTATAATTTAAAAATCCTCAGAGTAAGAATAAAGAACTCATGGTCATCCAAGTAGTGCAGAGGCTAAATGTCCAAACTGTTTGAGTTGTTCATCTCTTCTTAAGTCTCAAACAACCACATAATTAAGGCCAATATTATGTGCTTGATTATGCAGCGGCTTCTATTCTAACTTATATCAATTCAACATAGCCTTTGTGCCTGGTGTTCAATCATATGGTTATTTCAACTATTATTTATTGAGGACCTATTATGCTTAATTCACTGTTATGGTGTTTTGGTTCTATCAGTGAAATAAGTTAATCCTAATGGTTTATTATTGTTTATTTTTTTAAAGCAAGGGATTAATGATTGAGAAAGGGTGAGATTTCCCCTGTACTCTCTGCTATTAAATGCTTCAGAAACAGTCATTCAAATACCACATGAAACCTTCAAAAACCTAGGAACACTTTTTTGGTAATCCTTTAGCTTCTTTTCTGCACAAATTTTGAATTATTTTACAGAAACTTGGTCCATGGAACCACAAAGAGAAAAATTATTTTTATTGCAAAGAAATGATGACTCACCAGGAAAAATTATTCATTAAATTATGAATATTATCAAATTTCCAGGTTCTCTTGTTACAATAAAATTATTTCTTTAAATGGTGCTTTGATAATGTTTTAATATTTTAAAAGCTCTCTCTGCATTCAGTAAATTTAAAAAAATTATCATAGTTTTTAGAAAATTATTAGAATTCAAAGAATAGAAGCATTTGAATAGTATGGTATTTGGAAATTTATATATTGTTAATTTGTTCTACAAATGCTAAAATATGTTACCATTACTTTTTTACCTGGGGAACTCACATTAAAACAGAAAAAAATAAATTTAAAAATAGGTCAAAAAATAAAGTTGTCTTTTGACAATTGTGCTAATATGATATATAATACATCTAGGCATCTTGATGTCCAAAAATAATGTTTATCTTAATAGTGATAGGAAATAAAATAGGGGAATGAAGGGAATGGAGGGGTATAGGAAAAGGAAAGACAGTGGAATGAATCTAACATAACTTTCCTTTGTACATATATGAATACATCACAGTGAATCTCACCATAATGTTTAGCCAAAAGAATGGGGTCCTAATTAGAAAATTAGATAATTCCATGCTTGTATAGTTATATCAAAATGGATTTTACTGTTATGTATAACTAAAAAGAACCAAAAAAGATAATAATATGAAGAAAACATGAAGAACATCACAGTTCTATTTCTTGAGAACTAAAATAATCTGATGGTGACCAAAACTCACATTGGTATGATAGATACCCTTGCTTTAAGCACACAGTTTGAATGGGGCATATACTCTTCCAGAAATTAGCTTTCATGTATAAGCCTGTAATAATCTGAATGAAGACCAACGTTATTTAAAATTTCGAAAATAGTCAATTTTGCTCCTGATATTCATTCTCACAGTGGCACTGTTGTCTAACTAATATGTGTACCCTCAGATGTCACATATGGTATTCCTTTATGGCAATGATCTTCAGAGAATGAGATGATTTTGAAGAAAATGGACTTGGAGAAATTTTTTTATTATTAGCATTTGTGTTGTTTAATGATAGCACCTTATTTATCACAGGGAGTTTTGTTCAGCCAAGGATGCATCACCAAACACTTAACCTATGCTGTTAAGGTCTTCAAAAGGAAATGGATTCAAGGCCATTATCTATTTAGTCTCCTTATAAATGGTGGAGTCATAATGCTCTCATCTTTAATTCTATTTAAGATTCAGAATGACATCTCCTGGTAATACTAATGTGATGATTTCTGGCCTCCTTTTCCTACCAGATATTATCCTAACAATTGATTTGTATTTTTACAGACACCATGATCTATGTCTAATTCCAAATTGCATGCTAACCTTTATATTCTGTATGTACTTATCAATGACCACTGTTGTACTCATTTTCAATTTATTTCTACCATGAATTGTTTTGTTCAAGAAATATTGTCAGATTTCAAAATTTAAGAGAAATTTTGTGATTTTTTAATCTGTGTGAATATGCTGAGGCAGAGCAACTTTTATGTGTTTACAATTGAAATTACATGGTTGAGTTTTGCTGAGCAAAAAAAACAAAAAACAAAAACAAACAAACAAAAAAAACCTAAACAGTGAATCGCATATGTACTTTTTTTCTATTTTCTTAGTTCAACACGCTTTAATAGTAATTAGGGTATTTATACACACACACACACACACACACACACACACACATATATATATATGAATCAAAGAATATTTTCCAATTCACTAGTTAAAACAAAGAAGATAATTAAGATATTCACTTTCAAAGTGGACCAGGGTGTGAAAACAATCGTAAATAATGACAAAGGAAATTGCACTCTATATGTGTAATATGAATAGTAATGCATTCTGCTGTCATATATAAAAAATAATAAAAAATTTAAAAAACTATACAGAGAGAGTAATGACATAGATTTGTATTCTAAGATGCTATCTATTTTCACTTCCATTCATAGCTGACCTTTGTAGGTCTTTTTTATTTCTAGAATGGGCACAAGTTATTTAAAAGGTTTTCAGACTTTTTTGCATCAGACTTAACAACACTGTCACAAGGGGAAAAAGGAACAATAGCAATCAAACAAAACATCACCCTAAGTTTGCACAAAAAAACACACAAGGAATGCAATTGCTTCCTCAAGTTAATACTCATACATTTTTTTCTAATTAGTGGAAGGTTATGCTCCGGTTCAGCTTATTGCAAACAAACTCAATTGTTGGAAAAATCAATAATGCTGAACTGGAAAAAAAAAGTAGTAAGGCAGCGATGGGGCTGTTTGATGAGAGAATGTATGGAACTTCTGTGCTTGCTTGCAATGTTGTTCATTCATTCATGCATTTGCAGTAATGAGAAAAGCTCTATTACCTTTCAGAAAAAGTATTTAAGCACCAGCTCTGTACTTCTCAGTGCACTATTTGTATGTGTGCACTTGTTGGCAATCTGTTCCATTGGAAATTAATGCTTACCTAATTTAATAGCATAAAAGCCAGCCAGGTATTATAAACAGCATTAAAAGAGAAATAGAGATTATCTCATTAATCGCTTTTTATAAAGCAAATTACATTAGACTACAGCAACATTAAATTTACCTATTGTTTAACAGTATTGATTAAGAAACACTTAGTTGTAAAGTTTTAGTAGACATAAGTACAGTACCATTCTGTGACCCCACATACATTAAAAAAGCATATGTGTATATATGTATATATGTTACAATTTTAAACATTTATGTGTTTATAGCAATAAAATATAAATGCTATATAAATATCTAATATATAAATATATGAATACATTATGATATCATATTTTATATATTGTGGTATTACATATGAATTGCTTGTATATGCAAAATATAAATATTTTTATAGAATGATCATTTATACAGTTCAATTTTTCCATACTTTCAGGTGAATGGAAAAGACTAAGAGAGGTCAATTTGCTCAAGGTCATACACCTAGGAAAGCAGGGAACTGGAACTCAAATTCAAATCTGAGATTCCTACAGCTTCTAATCCTTCCCTATATCACAAGTACTTTTCCTATCAAATTGTGGAAAGAGGAGGAAAAATACAAGTTAATTTTCTATCTTATTAACCTAGACTGAATATTCCTAAACCTGATGTTTGAATATTTACTATTATTAATTATTAGAAACTAAAAAGTTAATTTTGATTTTTATTAAGATGATTTTTGGTTTTAATAATTAATCTGTATTTTTTAGTTCAATGACTCATGTATTTTGATATTTATGAGTTTTTTAAATACTCAGTCCTTTTTTTATCATCTACTTTGTTACACAAAAGAGTCAGCAGACTGGATTTAGAAATATAAAATATGATCATAGCTGGGTTTTTCTTTATCCCCAAATATAATCTAACTCTGATCTTACCTCCATTTATACCACAGCTTGGCCACCAATTCTATTAGTTAATATGTTCTTTGTGAGTCTGAAGCTAAATGACTTGAAAAGAAATTCAATACTTATTCACCTATATTCCTGTTTCATTTTTGCCAGTCAATACAAATTGATTTACTTGAGTTTTCATTATAATTTAGGTTTAAGGAACAGCAAGTAAAATTATCAGAGGCACCATCTCATCTTCTTTCATCATGCCTTTTTTTCTTCCTCAAATAGTAATTGCATAATGTCTGCATGAGAATAGTTTTCCTACCAGTTTCCTAATAATGCACAAACACCAGGACATGTATATATGAAGTGGCTTCATAAATCTGTCTCCCTAAGAAAAATAAAATTATTCCAGAAAAATAAAAGTCCCATTTTATGACATGGCTAAAATGCAGCAATGCTATGCAAATGAAGAGTTTATATGAGGTCATCAAGAAGATATGGAGTATTTGTCTTTGAACTGATGACTGCAGATAGTCCCAAAGAGGTGCAAAGCTTTCCAAGTCACTTCCAGTAAAGAATCCCTCATATGCCAGACCCCAGATCTCTACTTTACTTATTTTTAATTGTTTATTTATTCTTTTAGATATACATGATATTAAAGTGTATTTTGACATATTATACGTACATGGAGTGTAATTTTTTTAATTAAGATCCCAATCTTGCAGTTGTACATGATGTGGAGTTTCACTGATCGTGTATTTATATATCAACATAGGAAAGTTATGTCAAATTCATTCTACTGTCTTTTCTCATCCTATCCCTGCTCCCTTCTTTTCATTCCCCTTTAACTAATCCAATTAACTTCTATTCTCCCCACCTTATTGGTGCTAGCATCCACATATCAGAGAGAACATTTGGCCTTTGGTTTTGGGGTACTGGCTTATTTCACTTAGCATGATAGTCTCCAGTTCCATCCATTTACCAACAAATGCCATAATTTCATTTTTAATGACTGAGTAATATTCCATTGTGTATATATAACATATTTTTATCCATTCATTTGTTGAAGGGCACCTAAGTTGGTTCCATAACTTTTCTATGGTGAATTGAGCTGCTGAAAACATTGATGTGGCTGTATCACTGTAGCAGTAGTATACTTAAAATTAGTAGTATTCTGATTTTTAATTCCTTTGGGTACATAGCAAAGAGTAGATGACTGAGTCAAATGGTATTTCCATTCCAAGATTTCTGAGGAATTTCCCTGCTACTTTTGAGAGTGGTTCCACCAATTTGCAGTCCCACCAGCAATGTGTAAGTGTACTTTTTCCTCCATATCCTCACTGGAGGAAAAAAATCTATTGAAATAAGCCAATTAATTATTGCTTAAAATGTTGGGAATGGGGAAAGCTCTATGCCCCATACTACAACTACTGGACTAATAAGCTTTGCTGGGTTTGCCCTTAAGTTTCAAATTTTTAAAAAATTACATGATTATTGCCATGAACATAGCTAAAAATGTTCTTTAAGACCAGATGTGGGATTTGAATTTTAATTTGGAAAATTACACAGATTCTAAATGTATAAAAATCAGAGTGATATAAGTAAATAATCAAAGTGATAAAATATTTAAGGTTGCCACAGTTTGTAAAAAGTTATAAAATCTATATATTCTTATTTCAAGCTAAAACCGATACAATAACAAAGTAATGTAGATATAAGGCTAATTCATAATATTTCTATTTCTCTTTCTTTAGATTATTTCTGTATATTTTTTTCCTCAAAAGATTCATGGAACTGCTTGTCATTATTTATCAACACCACCACCAACAAGAAAACGAGATGCTGTCAATATAAAAGTCATAAATGAAGCAGCAGAATAGAAATGAGAATAGTGAATCATTGATGAATTTGGTTTGCCTCTTATCATGTAGAGGGGGGCAATGCAGATGTCAAAGTGATGGTTCTGAACCTGAAAGAACTTTTGAATGGTGTTCTGAGTTTAATTTTAGAAGAAGTGAATGTTTATGAGGGAATGAGGAACATGTACTAAATGTTGAGTTAGATCAACATTGTAACAGTTTGAAAGGTTGATAGAAGGAGGAAAACACCTGGGAAGGGTGTTTTCCTCCTTCTATCACAATAGTGTACAATAGTGTAGTGTCAATACTAGGTAAAATGATGGCAGTGAAAATAGAAATGTTAGTATAGCTCATTGCAACTTATAGGATATAGGACATGAGAGAGAAAGGAAAGAAAAAAATTTAAGGATGAAACACTTCAAGCCCAAGTACCAAAGAGAATGATGGATGAGAAACTGAAATAAGGACATTATGAAAGAATTTTAACTTTAGGGGAAAGATAACAAGTTTGGTTTTGGACAAGTTGGATGGGAGCGTCTAGTGGGACATTCACTTGGATATTTCTATTAGAAAGTTGGAGATGAGGAAGTAATATTTTGGACAATTGTATGGTTCATAGAATCTGATTTAAGAACAACTTTTATACAGACAAAAGATTAAATTCTGGGACTACATCAGATCTCCAAAAGGAGAAAGTCATTACTGTGTCATATTGGACTTATAAATGTGTACAGAGATGTGTCAGGGAGCATGATTTGATACATGATGCTTCAAACTGATGAAAAATATTTTGCTAGAGAATTATCATTTACAAAAGCTAAGAACAAGTTACTTTAAATTTACAGCATGCCATTTCTTAGTCACAAGAGTACAAGTGTGGTTGTTATTTTATGTAGCCACAGACTATGAGGAGATGATTTTAAAGCACTCTTGCTTTAACAATTAAATGTCCAAATGCATAAAATCCATATTTTTATTGCAACTTGTTAGTGATCATATTCAAAGAAGTGTTCCATGCTGCATAAATATTTCCTTTTAACTGCTAGATGAAAGAAAGCAAAAGGCTTTTGTCCACAGTGAGAATCAATCACGGATTGTTATAGCCAAAGGGAGAAAATATTTAATAAAAGAAAAATTTTAAGAAACAATATATGAGGAAGTTTTGTTTTCCCAAATATTGTGATTACAAAACTTCTGAACATTTTTAGTTATAGATGATAAAAAATTGAGGTAAATTTCAGCATCCTAAATGATCTACAATAATCCTTTTAGAAGGGACAGCATAATATGGAAGAACTAAAAAGGAATACAGAGCTAGATGTGGAACTGAGCTGAGTACTTTACTATGTGCCCTTCAGCACACCAATTAACCTTTCAGAAATTTCTTTCCCTGGTTTATGAAGTAGGGAAATATCACCTAATTGGATTTCTCTGATCTGTGAGGATGAAATAATATGGGAGAACCATGTCAACATTCAGGTTGACTGTTATCATTCCTATTAGACTGCCTGACCAAATCCTTTTCTCCATGATGCAATCCAAAACATCATCCCTAAGGCTAATACTTGTATGATACCTCCTGGAGGATACACTTACTAGGGGGGGGAGAATTTTTCTTTTTGTCCTGGAATATATAGTGGAGTTCAAATTCCCATAATTCTCTGCATTAGAAATGAGAGCAAAATTATTCATGGTGATAAAATGATAGACTCACAGGAATGACTTGTAGGGCCATGCTGCCCTGTAGGTTAGAATCCTTTAGATTTGTATCCAGCTTTTCTGATGGCTTTAATCAGGCACTACAGGGCTTTTTTTTATGCTCCACTGAGCTCTGCAGAAGCTGCTGCTGTGGGTAGGTTACTAGTCCTGGGTCGGTGAATCTATTTAATGTAGATAAATTCTTATCTGGGAAGGTGAGCTTGGGGTGGAAGGAAGGAAAAAGTTTTTTTTTTTTCTCCTCTGTGATCTAGAATTGATTCCCAAAGCAGCCTGGAAGAAAGAGAAACTTTAAACAAATGATGAGGGTATCAGAAAGCTTGTCTTGAAGTAGGCTAAAAAATGAACAGAAATGGATAATATTCACTTTGAAATTTAAGTCTTGTGGTTTCTATGATCTTAAAGATAACATTCTGGAAGATACTTCTGTGGTATATTCGAACAGAATTATGAAAATCTCCTAACCCATAGGATGAAACATTTTGTAGCTGAAATTCCCCAGTCATTTGCTATAAAATGCATATTGTTACATTTTTAAATGAATAAAAGAATAGCTGAATGTAAGATCACTGTCCAGAAAAGGAGGCTCATTAGTAGATGAACTCATTGTATGCTAGCTGTAGTTAAATTGCTAATTAACTTCTCTATGTACATATATGAATATACCACAGTGAATCTCACCATCATGTACATTCACAAGACACTAATTTAAAAACCTATAAGTAAATAATGGAAAGATCAATGGAGTAGAGGGAATAGAACAAAGGGAGGGAGGAAGGGAAGGAAAGGGGAAATACTGGCGACTGAATTAGAACAAATTATATTCCATGCATTTATAATTATGTCAAAATGAATCCTAATGTTATACATAACTAAAAAGAACCAATAAAAAACTTTACTTCTTATAAAAATTTATCATTTGATATTTTAATGTTGAAATATATTTCTGAGATGCTTCATGCCTCTGAATCATAGCTAAAAACATATTTTGCTGTAACCTTTTCATCAGTTCATTCTCAAACCACTGAAAACAATCAGCAAACTTAAGATTGTCAGGATTTTACTCAGATTCTTATGGCTTATTTTGTCTATCAAATATGCCATGGACCCTCTTAAAGGAAAGAATACAAAGGTCAGTATAGACTTACGTTCCTGGCAATGCCAGATCTGGAAAGACTCGTGATTTAGTGTGCAACCCTATAACAAGCACTGGTGCTCCCTCATACATCACTTTTTGGATGAACTTCTAAACATTTTTCCATGCCAAAACTTTCCTTTTAAATTTGCTGCCTCCTCCCAAAGGTCTTTCCTCTAAAGCAATAGTCTACAAATTATTTTGATGATGTATCCTTATCCATGAAACAAATGTACATAAATGCCCTCAGAATATTTGTGTCCCCTACAAGATAAAAAGTACAGGAACAGACTATTACACCAACATATTGCAAACATTGTAACACACACACTGAGTAGAATTTTAAATAGAGGGAATATAATAATCAGTCCACTTAGTGGTTTATGAAATTGCAATTAGCCACATGATTGTTAAAGCAAAGTTGCCTCAGTCAACCCCTCTGCGGCACAGCTGCCCCATACCTACCAATTTAACTAATCTTACCCTGAAGAGATCAGAAGTCTAGAATAGAACTGTAGGCTACTTACGTTTTCATTCTGCATCCCTCTGAAGCTGACTGTCTTGCCTCTTTCTTTCTAAGGACCTCTATATTAGGTTCATCCAGTTAATGTAAGTCATATTTCTCATACATACTAGCTTTCCCCTTCTTACATTATATATTTTTTCGATCCAACCTTACTGACAAATTCTTTCATCTGTGTCTGTGACATGTGAATGGCGACAGTACAAAGCAAATGAGCATGGAAGTGTCAAACTGTATATTAAATGTAGCTAAAGCTTTCAATGGTGCTGGAATCAAGGGAGACAGGACATAAAAGAGGGCGGCAGTTTGCCCTTTTCTGCCTGGAACTCCCACCATTCTGTTGAAAAGACTGAACATAAGTTGATGGAAAATGTTTTCAAACTTTTAAGTCACTAATTAGACATCGAGGAAACTAAGCATCTTTAGAAAGAACTGGAATTGTTTGTTTGTTTTTGTTTGTTTTTGTACCAGAGATTGAATCCAGGGTCACTTAACCACTGAGCCACATCCCCAGTCTCATTTTAAATATTTTATTTAGAGATAGGGTCTGGCTGCATTGCTTGGGGCCCCATTAAGTTTCTGAGTCTGACTTTGAACTTGCAGTCCTCCTGCCTCAGCCTCCTGAGCTGCTGGGATTACAGATATGCACCACTGCACCCAACTGAGAATTGGAATTGTTGATTAGATATGGAAGTGAATTTCCAGAAGCTATCTGCTACAGATATTGCTTCATTTTCCCTTTTTCTCCTGAAATACTGTGAGGCAGCATGCTGACAAGCCAGGGAGCTTCTGCTAGTTTAGTGGGTCATTTTGTACTGTACTCTAGCCCAGTGTCTGGTCATTATTGTTGACTGCTGTGACATTATAGCTTTACCAGAGGCAGCTCTGACACACAAGGGCATGTGTTTAAGTGGGAATGCATATGTATAAAAAACACATCTTTGTGAAAGGTTAAATCACTTTGCTCGCCCCCTTATATAAATGACAATATATCCAGGACTGTCTGAAGAAACTGAATTCTTCTTTTCCTCAAATTGAAAAATGATGTGTAAGATTCTCCACTTTCCAACTAATAACACTCTGTTTCTTCCTATGTCTATTCACTGAATAAGAACAAGATCATAATCAATAATATTTTTTTCAGTCTATTTTATTCCTATTCAATGTTTCAAGTGACAATGCAGGCAATTGCCCTAGCCAAGACCATAAAGACCTAAATAAACAAACCCTCTAGTGATGAAACTTGCTTCAGCTTGTAAAGAAAGTAATTTTGAACCTGCCTTGTACTCACTGAATTGCTTTTACTAAATACATATTGTAAGATTTCATCATCTTTTAAAGAGAATAGATATAATTAAGTGGTATACCAATACAAAGATTTGCTCAAATAAATCCCTGGTATGTAACAATGTTGATGGTTTGGTTTAGAGAAATAATCCAGGATACAGAGAATACAATAGCTCCTTAATTCTCATTTGGTGTATGGTGCTATTTATAGTATGATACCAACTTTGAGAAAGAATTGTCAGACTTTAATATTCACGGATGGATTTGCTTAAAAAGAGCATATGCCATAAAGGTATAATTGTGTTTCATGGTGCCCCAATGGGATCTTATCCTATTTCATGGAGAGATTTTTAATTATATTTAATATGATCTGATTTGTATTAAATAAAGCTGCAGGATATTTGCTGAAAGTCAGTTGGAGACATGTACAATAAAAATATGACTGCAAGTAGTCACATATAAAGTTCTGAAGGTCAGAAGCCTGATTCATGGAATGAGTCTAAATCTTGAAAAGGACTTATGTGAGTGATTGTAATCTCTGAAACTACTTTTAAACTACTGTTCTTTCAATAAACATATATTGAGCAGTTACTTGAGCAAGCAAGCCAGAAGCTGGGAATACCAAAAAAAGCAAGGAGCAATTCTTGCTTTTAAAGAATTTTCAGTTAGGAAGAGAGAAAAAATTTCAAGAAAATAAAGAATTCACATGCAGTCATATGAGTGCTATAACAGCTATAATAGACTTTTCTCCAAAGTTGTAGGAGAGATCAGAGGAAAAGTGATTAATTATTTCAGGAGACAGAATTATAAAGAAAGCAGCATTTTAGTTGGATTCTCTTCTCTTCCCTTCCTTCCCTTGCCATTTCATTCCAGAAAGGAGTTCCAGAAAATATTCCATAAAAGATAAGTTTTCAAATTTTATTTTATTTTATTTTGATTTTTTTATTGGTTGTTCAAAACATTACAAAGCTCTTGACATATCATATTTCATACATTAGATTCAAGTGGGTTATGAACTCCCATTTTTACCCCAAATACAGATTGCAGAATCACATCGGTTACACATCCACATTTTTACATAATGCCATATTAGTAACTGTTGTATTCTGCTACCTTTCCTATCCTCTACTATCCCCCCTCCCCTCCCCTCCCATCTTCTCTCTCTACCCCATCTACTGTAATTCATTTCTCTCCTTGTTTTTTTTCCCATTCCCCTCACAACCTCTTATATGTAATTTTGTATAACAATGAGGGTCTCCTTCCATTTCCATGCAATTTAGAAAGAAAAAAAATCTGCTTGTAAGACGTAGCTGGGAATGTAGTTGGGGAAACTACTACTTGTGGTTATAGACGGACTACAAATTTGACTTTGAAAGTATGGGCAAAGGCTGGGAAAAGGAAAAGCTGATGGGTGTGATTATTGAGCCTTAATGAGATAAACACAAACAGATCATATTGGAGAAGTAAAACTGCTCTGGGCTTGAGATCAGTTGAGGTGACATTCTTCAAAGGGAATTCTTAAAGAAGATGCATCAGAAAGATATGATAACAACCTTGACTGGATGCCCACAAGAAGGAGAAACTAATCAGGTGGAATTTATAGGATAAGTAACAATTTTATCACATAGGATCAAAGGAGATGGACATTACATGGAGGGAAAGAACACGTGCTGTTTGTTGAAAGTTTATACCATTTTCAGTTAATTTCATAGAGTTATGACATACAAGGGCAGATTAAAGACAGTTGCTATTATTTGATGCTTAAGAGGAAGATCAAGGTCACATTTTGAAGGATCTAGAGCCACAAATGAAGCTTGACCATTATGTCACTAGCAAATTATGAGATAAGAACTGAAAAAAGGTGAATTTATGATCAGATGAAGTATTTTATCACATATTGCCTGATTCTAGCTACCATAAGAGCTACAAAAGTGTGTGGGGAGGTGGCAAGTGAAGGAAAAAAAAAAAACAGTGACAATTAACAAAATCCTCTTATACATTTCTTCCAAGGAAGACTAATGCCTCACCTGCCTTTGCAACATACAGTGTTACTCTATTAGTGGGATTTGTTATTTAAGTCTAGCTAGGTCATTTCTTGTTCTTTTTCCTTCTAAATTTAGCAGTAATTTTGAGGATGGTAACAATTCAATTTTTTGAAGCATACACTACAGAAATTTAGAAGAGTAAAGTAAACAAAGTACTCTGGCCTCAAGAGTCAATACTCTATCTGATTTTATGGTTCATTTGCTGACTGAAGGAAGTAAAGGATCCTTGACTGACTAGAAGGATGGCAGTGTTTTGCTGAGCTAAAGGAATTTATGTACCATTTCTGCTACTTCCAGGTTCTACTTTAAGACTTTTTGACGAAGTTTCTTCCTTAACCCTTGCTCTTTAAATTGGGTGCAGTTGCAGGAAAATTAAGCCATATTGTTCATCTTAAAGTTCCTCAAGCATGCTAAGTGCCTTTGGAAGATAGACTTCACCTCTAGTTCCCAAAGGGGGAAGGAAATCCTAGTTTTGCTGTTAGAACACATAGCCAGCTACTTGACTCCAGCCCTATGTCCTGTTTTTCAAAACCAAACCTCTTTTCTTGAGAAAGGAAGGTTAATTAAATTGAGCAGGAAGATCAAAGGCATGGGTATAAGTCTTTGACTCTGCAATGTGTTTCTTCCTGGGGGTTACCCTCAGGAAGTTTACTAGGGAGACATGGGAATCCAAATCTTGGTCTCTTAGACCTTGAGCATGTGAGTAATGGATCTTCCCATATCAGATGTCTTTGACACATACTCTGATATTCTGAAATATATTCTGCAGGGTGCATGATACATACTACTTAGAAAATCCTCAATATTTGATGGACATCCTCACAAGCTATTGTTGTATTATTATATTGTCTATTGTATCAGTGGGCAACACAATTTACTATTTGAGGTAGGTAAAATCTTTGCTAAGGATGTAAATATCCTCCATCAGCCAGGTATGACGAGAATAAAGGGAAGGTTGCATGATGTTCAGTGGATCCTACATTATGCCTTTCCTTTTTATCTGTTGGCCAAAAGTTATGCCATTTTTCCTGGCAACATGGTCTCAACAGTTCAATAAGAACAGAGGGAAGGAAAGTACATGTTGGTAGCAAATCAACTAAGATCAAGGAAAGCTCCTTTCACTAGTACATCCAGCCTTTAAAGGAAACTAAAAAAAATAAAAACAGCTTTTAGATGATAAGAGTATAAGTCACAGGGGTGGGTAAATATGGGACTAAGTAATCACTCAAAATACTGTGATTGACAAAAGACAGAATTCTAATCTGATTACAGCATTGTAGAAAGGTTGCTGAACTAGGAGGAATCAGGAGGTTTGGGTTATACTCTCAATGTATCATTGCAGATGTGTGGGAAAATGGCTTTATCTATGGGGTTCCAATTTCCTAACTGATAAAATGAGGCAAATGGATGAGAGGATCCCAAAGGCCATGCTACATTGATGTGTAGCAACTGGGAAAGCACAAGTTTTTGCCTAGGGTAGCACAGTGACCATGATCATTGGGCTGATTTCTTGGATGTAAGGACCATGATTCTCTCTTAAAAATGTCCTCAACCACTATAGTATTTAATCAAACAAGAGGGTTAAGCCTTTAAAAGCAATATTTTATGTCTGCACCTTACGCTAATGAAGCAGAATTCTAGAATGTTCTAGGTAGTGATACTTGTTTTTGTAGGAAGAAGTCATCAGAATTAATTTGACAAGAGAACAAGGAAGAAGTAAGAAAACACTGGAGTTTTTTTAAGAAACAAGAAGTAAATTGTTTAGTTATTAGGAGAGTCAGGGAAGATAGGGCTGCTATATGATCATCAAAGAGGGAGGGAAGGTTGGAAGAGAAAGGAAATTGAAGATAAGCACCAGATGTCTCTGAGGAAGGCTGACTAATGCAATGCTACTGTTCAGCTGTATTTTATCAGCACAGCTGCCTGCCATGAGTCTCACTCCCAAAGCCCCCTGAAAGAACCATGTCATTTTGACACATGCGATAGGTTTGGCCAAATGAGGATAGGGTTCAAAATCATGACTGCCAGTTAGTTAAATCCCAGTGAAGATGTGATTTTCCCAAAAGAGACATAAAGTGCATCAACTCTCCTTCTGAACAGCACTGTGATTATTCTTCCACAAATCAGTACAGAACCTCAATTCTCAGGGCCCTCTCTATTTGTCTCCAACTTGACCAGACCCCACAGCTTAACACACAAAGACAAAAACAATTCCAGGTCTCATTATAGTCAAAGCCAAAACCCTGTCAGCTAATAAGCAGGACCCAGCTATTTTTCGCTTTCTTTTTGTGTTGGATAGAGGGCAAACCTAGAGACAGGTTATAAGTGAGATGTCTAAGAAGTATATCCTGCAGAGCATAGAGTTCATGTATTACTGACACAGATAAGGAAACTAATATGCAATCATCACTGTGCTAATAGCTGGGGAAATATTTTAAATACTGAACTGTATTTTATTAAGAAAGATATATTAGAGTTTTGAATTAGAGGGGAGGTAGAGATAAGAATAAAGGATGTCCATAAATACTCAGAGTATTCTGAGTGATTGCTTAGTCCCACGTTTACCCACCCCTGTGACTTATACTCTTATCATGTAAAAGCTGTTTTTTTTTTTTTTTAGTTTCTTTTAAAGGCTGGGTATACTTGGCATGCTCCAGAATACCCTCTGCTCTTCCTGCTGTCCCCTTTCCTCCCTTGAATCTCTCCTTAAATGTTAATTCCTAGTTATCTCTTATAAAAATGAGGATTTAAAAATGGGGATGGAGTAGCATCGCTGAGATTAGGATAAGATCAGATGAGAAAAAAATTGCTCCACCCTTCCCTCAAACATACCACAGATCTCATCTTTTGGCATCTTCAGAACATACTCTTTAAAGGATAGGCTGGTAGAGGTATGAGATTAGAGGAAAATTAATGGGAAAAGGTGAAATATCAAGCAATAAAACACTACAAGGAAGGGGGTTCCATGTAGAAAAAAATGGTGGGGTAGAGACAGGTTTTGTGCCATTGAGCGTGAATGTTGGCACTAAGTAGACTTAAATTCAAGTCTTAGATGTTCACTTATGAGCATAGTTTGGATGTTGAATGTTTCCCAAAAGTCCATGTGTTAAGAGCTTAGTCTTCAGGTTGGCCCTATTTGGAGGTGGTGGAACCTTCAGGAGGTGGAGCCTTAGGGGGTTTTTAGATCACGGTGGCAGATATGACCTTGAAGGGAATTGTGGGACTATGGTTTGTACCTTTTGCTCTTCCTCTTTTTGCTTTCTGGATGATGAGTTGAGCAATTTTCTCTGCCATATGCTCTTGCCATAATTTGCTTGCCAAAAGCTACTCAATTGTAGACTCTAAACTCCAAAACCATAAGCCAATATAGTCCTTTTCTCTTCATAAGCTAATTACCTCAGGTTTTTCATTATAGAGATGGAAGTTGACTAATACAAGTTATAAGCTGAGTTGCCTCCATTCTATCTTAGAAGGCTGTAAGCTAAGTTCTCTCTAAGTGAGCTCTTTGTCTCCACCTATACAAATAAGTAGAAGTGACACTGCGCCAGTTTATGAGTCTGGTATTTAATAGACTGTCAGTTTCCACTTCCTGTCTTCTAGAACATATGCTCTAGTGTAGGGCATGACAGCTGCCATTTAGAAGATCTGACCATGCTGTGGCTGCCATGCTAGGAGAAGAAATGTCACCACACAGAGCCTGCATGGAGAGACAGATGTCTAACCAGCCTTAAGGTGTACCAGCTGGTGTATAGATGTGTGAGCCAAAATGCCCACAGATGATTCCAGCCCCAGCTCCTATTTGACAGCAGCCATATGTGAGAACCATTCAGCTGAGCTGAATTAGCCTCACAGAAAAGTGTGTATTAACAATCAAGCATGATTGTAAAACACTATATTTCAGGGATATTTATTATGCAGTGATGTGTAACTGGAAATGTCACTCTGAGCAATTGATTTCACCCATCTATTCCTTAGTTTCCTCATCTATAAAGTGAAATCATACCAATGTCTATCTTCAAAAGCAATTATAGAGTTTCAATAAGATACAGTTTGTAAGGGAGTTAGAACAATACCTCATTAGCAGTAAGAAATATATACTGAGATTGTTTGTTCTAATGCTCAGCAATGTTTTTTCAAAATTCAGAATGTCAGACTCACAAATTAACAATATATATTCTATAGTACACTCATCAGAGCCTAAAACACCCCGATTATCAAACACACTAATTTTTCTGCAATCAATCATGTGAACAGTCACATCAAAAGAGGCAAATAAAGACGAATATCTCACAGTAGATTAGGTAAATTTTAGCTACAAAATCCATTCAAGTTGTTTTGAATGAGTAAGCACTTAAGACTTTTTTTTTAAAGAGAGAGGGAGAGAGAGAGAGAGAGAGAGAGAGAGAGAGAGAGAGAGAGAGAATATTTTAATATTTATTTTTTAGTTTTCAGTGGACACAACATCTTTATTTTTTATTTTTATGTGGTGCTGAGGATAGAACCCTGCACCCCGTGCATGCCAGGCAAGCATGCTAATGCTTGAGCCACATCCCCAGCCCACTTAGACATTTTTTTGAGACCTATTTTTTATTTTACTTATGTATTTGAAGGATGTGTACTTTTAAATTTTAATTTTTATTTGTTCTTTACTTATAAATGACAGTAGTGTCTGTTTTGACGTATTTATGCAAAAATGGAGTATATCTTTTTTAATTATGATCACAGTCTTGTGGATGTATACAATGTTGAGATTCACTGTGGTATATTCATATATGTACATAGGAAAGTTATGTCAGATTCATGTAGCCACCACATGATTCTACCTTCAATTCTTCTTTCTGTATTTCTATGACATAATAAAGGCTCATTTTCAATACCAGTTTATAAATTTTAAATTTGCCTACATATTCAGTTTTGGGAAGTGTACTTGCTAATTGCTTTGGCAGCTAAAATTCATAGTCAGCTCTTTGTTTTTGCAAATGAGTGTGTGAGAGAAATATAGCACCATGGGACATATAGGATTGGTCAAAGACAATGCCATTTAGCAAGTCATACTATTTCTAAGTCGAGATTTATCTGGCTTTTCTCTTCTATAGAAACTGGCTCACATTTTAATGACCCCATGGTATCTCAAAGCAGAGTAGTATCCCAGGTAACTGGGCAAAAGTCTTGCAAGATCATCATATAGATGTGTTAGGGGACTCCGTCACAGTTAATTCACTTTTACTAAATCTTCTAAGTGCTAATTTACCCCAAAGTCTTTTCCTTTCCGCATTTAAATGAAACACAGTAGGAAGGAAGACGCTTCCTTTTTCAAATCCTTCACAATTATGACCATTTGAAGCATTTGGTACAATTTCATACACAGAATATGCTGAAGGTAACATTTTCCCCTAATGAAAAGCCAGATAAGAATTGTTAGGGGGAGGGAGGAGCAAAACTTTTTAAAGCTTGTTTTCTTCCTCAATGTGAACAGAGATAAATCCTTAAATACGTCTTTTTTTTCCCCTCTAGAAGAGCAGAATCATACAAAACCCCATTATTATGAGACATTTTCTTTTGTCTAAAAGTAACCAGATATCTCATGGCCAAATTATAGAGCAGTGACAACAGTTATTTAGTTCTGAATAACATAGCACTGCAAAGCACTGTGAACTCAAAGCCAGAGAGAATGCAGTCATTGTCAATGACAGTGTACCACCTTCGACAGACGTCAAAAGCACTCATTGCAATAAAGGCATAGTTTCAGTTTAACCTCAAAACGTCAAACCACCTCCAAATTCCTTCTTGTTGTATTTTTCCACACACCCCTTTCTCAATGGAGGTTATTCTTTTTTAAGAAAACCTAAAAAAATCTTTAAAGCCTTTCCATGTAAATATTTCAGAGCAGGGTCTTGCTCCATTTCTTGTAAAGCACCATTTGCATGTTCAGTACTACATAAAAATGACTAGAGAGAAAAAGGAAGGAGACTGTGTTAATCTCAATGTTCTTTGAGTTTAGGTCCAGAATTCTACAGATTAGATTGGCTGGTTGAATACACATATAAATTGCGTATTTTAAATTCAGAAGCCAAATCAAATGCTATCCAGGGAACCATTCTAAAATGTATTATTAACATAAAATGTCCCTCAATTTTCCCCTTTTCACTTATTTCAATATTTTGTGCATCCAGACTAATGCTATATGCATATTTAATGGTCATAAACCAACCATCAGTAAGAATGGAGAATTTTTCTCAGTCATAAAGGAAGTTCATATTGATTGCTTCTGTTTGTTCCAGGCATCAGATGAGGTGCAGGAAAGTAAAAATTGAATGAGACATAATCTCTGTTTTGGAACATTTCACTGTATGCCTTAGATGTAGTAGAATAAAATTTACTATATAAAATTTGTGAGACAGTCTAGTATATAGATGCATATATTGGTATAGGTTGATATACATATAAATATACACACATACGCACATACACACACATTTATAGAACCAAGAATTTCTGGTCAGATGAGGCTAAGGGACTTGTTGTGGGTATGCAATGGCAGAAGTAATTGGCCCAAAGGAGAAAGCTGGGGATGGACCATTGCCAGAAGACTGCATGAAAAACACAGTAGAGGGCTGCAGTTGTGGCTCAGTGGTAGAGTGCTTGCCTTGCATGTGTGGAACATTGGGTTCGATCCTCAGCACCACATAAATGAATAAAGGTACTGCATCCATCTACAACTAAAATTTTTATAAAAAAAACAAACATAGTAGAGATTTGAAAATACAGACCCATTCCAATTTAATGGGAATCCAAATGAACCAGAGAGTGATGTTGAACACTGAAATAGTTTAGTGACTTATCATGTGCTCTACCAGCTAACAAGCCCTGATCAATAACTAGTAAAGGGATGCTATCTTAGAAATTAAGTGATGTGATACCAAAGGACACTGATTTTTCCTTCCAAACATGAGTGGTCATTGGAAATCGCCCTCCTACATCTTATTTGCCACAAACATTAGTAGAGGGAGGCTAACAAGAAAGAGAGCAAACTTTCTTATGATAGATTGTCCCCTAAATGATAAGCTTAAAGCTGAATGATAATTTATTTTTCCTCTTTTACATGGTGAATAAGGATGCATGAAGGACACCAGGTAGTTGTAGATAAAATAAAGAATTAACATTTCTTCAATGCCTATTATATCATAGGAATGAATTGTCTCCACTATCTATAATATTTATAATCAAGTGTCTTCCTCACTCTAAATACAAGATTTTCACCAAAATTCTTTTCTAAATTAATTTTCAGGTAAAAAATTCATGAGGATTTCCACTACTCACCTGAATAATATTATTGTGCTATTGAAAAAATAAAGAAGCTGGGTGCCATGGTGCACACTTGTAATCTCAGCAACATGGGAGGCCAAGGCAGGAGGTTCACAAGTTCAAAGCCAGCCTCAGCAACTTAACAAGGCCCTAAGCAACTTAGGAAGACCCCCCAACTCAAAATCAAAAATAAAATGGGCTGGGGATGTGCCTCCGTGGTAAAGTGCCTCTGGGTTCAATCTCCAATATCCCCCCAAAAAAGAAGACAAGAAAAAATTAATAGTATTTTTCAATACTTCAAAACAATCAAGACATTAGAAATATGATACTAACATTATAATATTATGGCATGCTTACTATGTATAAGGTATTAGGATAAGCTTGGCATATATATAATTTAATTTATTATTAAAACAATACTAGTTTATATAATTACAGGTTGAGTTTTCTTTATTAGAAATGCTTGGGATCAGAAATGTTTCAGAATTTTTGGATTTTAGAATTTTTGCATATACATAATGGGATATTTGGAGATCAGAATCAATTGTTTCATATATATCATATACACTCAGATTGATAGTAATTTTATGCAGTATTTTTAATACTTTTATGCATGAAACAAAGTTTCTTAGTATGGAATTTTCCACTTGTTGCATCTTGTGAGCACTCAAAAACTTTCAGATTTCAGAGAATTTTGGTTTTTTGGATTAGGAATGCTCAAAGTATTATCTTAATTTTTCTTACAAGAAGTAGTGGCCTAAAGAGTTAAAGAAATTTGTTCTTTGGTGAGCTGTTAATAACTCATAGAGTCAAAATTTGAAACCTGGTCTCTCTCTAGATCTACATAATTAAATATCACATGGACTGCTTTGCAGTATATTCATCTGCATTTTCTCTTTTAACGCAAATGAACAAGCATATGAAGTAGTTAGATGAGACATTTTTATCTTCAATTGACACTTTAAGACCAAGGAAGGTTCAGTTTTACTTCCAGGAGTATACTGTCTTTTAACTTGTCAATATATTTATTTGTAATGGTTCTATGTCTGTTGTCTGTGTACATTTGATCTCCTTAGATTTCATCCCCAGAAATAAGACTGGTAAGTCTAATTGGAGGGAAAGAACTATAGTTTCTGATTCATTTCTGTTGATGCCTATTGCAGGTGTAGCTACAGACATTTCTCCAGGGAGTGGTTCAGTAGCCATCAGGCATATATCAGAGAGAAAATTTGAGGAAGCATGTAGTAAAGAGGATCTAGGAATACATGGAACTATATTTGATTTGTAATCCCTATCTCAACTCCCAGGAGGGTGTTGTTCAAATTTATTAATATCTTCATGCTAATTAGTAACATATACAGTTACACTGCTTACTTGATTCAGAAAACATGAAAAATCAATACAATGACAATACAGTTTATTTGCTTCATTACTTCTTGTTGGTAGTTAAATTATCTGGAAAATATGGAAAAAAAATGGAAACAGTTAATTTAAAAAAAAAAAAAAAACAACCCTTGTGGTTAATCTTGATATTAATCTCATTGCTTTTCATTTTCCTTTATTCACTTAGCCAGAGATAGATAGTAAGTAAAATAAATCATTCACAAAAGGAAATATAAAGTTAGCTGGGTGCGGTGGCATAAGCTTGTAATCCCAGGGGCTCAGGAGGCTAAGGCAGTAGGATCACGAGTTCAAAGCCAGCCTCAGCAAAGGCAAGGCACTAAGCAACTCAAAATAGGGCTGGGGATGTGGCTCAGTGTTCCAGTGTCCCTGAGTTCAATTTCTGGTATGGCCCCCCGCCAAAAAAAAAAAAAAAAAGGAAAAATAAAGTTATATGTAAAGCTCTCAGAAATACAAGTAGTTCCTTTATCTGTGGGGGACACATGCCAAGACCCCCAGTAGATACCCTGAAAACTTGGGGAATACCAAACCCTATATATACTATGTTTTTACCTATAAATACATATATATAATAAAGTTCCATTTATAAACTAGGCCCAATAAGGGATTAACAACAATAACCACATATCTTAAGAGCAATCTTAGCATATATATTTTTTCTTGTTAAGTACAGAACTTTGACTTTGTTACTTAAAGGAAGCACTTCCTATCTCTTTGGTGTATCCAAATTGCCAGTATCACTACTCTTGTGTTTTAGGGTCATTAATAAGTTTCCAGTGCTTCTTAAAACATAACACATTTCTGGGTCTCTTCAGACTTACTCCAGATCCTCCAAAGAAGGGAGTGAAAAGCTGTGGGTTTAATAACTACTTACTGTGATTTTTATCATCAGTAAATCTGGAATACAATAAACTACAACAGAATAGAGCTGGGCTAGATAGTAAATATTTGAGGTTTTGTGGGCCATACGTTCTCTGTTGCATTGCTCAAATGTGCCACGATACCTTAAAAATAGCCATAGACAATATGTAAAACAAATGAGCATAGCTATGTCCCCAAAAATTGTATTTATAAAAATGAGTGACTGGATTTGGTCCAAGGGCCACAATTTGCCAAACCTTAGACTAGAACATAGGCGACATAAAAGTGGTTTGTTGTCCTGTAACAATTTGGCTGTTAAGTTTGATATTATGCTTTCTTCAGCAAAATGTTTACATCATGTTCATCAGACAAAAGACCTTCCCATAAGTAGAAACACATTTCCATTTTTCTAACCTCATTCCCAACACTTAAATGTCACTGACCTTGCCATGAGGTAATATAAACATGCATTTCAGAGGGGAGATAGTTTCTAGAGGCCAAGACTCCTATTCTTTCATGCTGATTCATAATATTGCCAAAGGCTATTCCATCAGGACAATCAGGACAGACTTCACTGCAAGGAGAGATGTGGACCTATTTCATTCTTGTGTGAATAGTGTGGGGGGAGTGGATATATGGCATGATATTATAGAAAATAAAAGTTGTGAACTTTTCAACAATTACCCTGGGTAGGTATCAGGTAACTTGTGTCTTCTGTGATCTAAATTAGGTGTAATTAAATTCAGGAAGACTTATTGATACCTTTTGTTTATTCCTTAAGTGCCTCTTAGCAAACTATATGCTATTATTATATCAATGGAAAATTTCAATGTCTGCAACATAAACAATTTTCCATATGAATCATCCTTTTAAATTAGGTTCTTGAGTTTTATCATCACACATTACAACAAACTGGATAGAATTCTGTTCAATCCAGGTAACTCACATTCATCTTTAGGTGACCCTGGGAACAACATGAAACAAATGTTTAGCTGTGCAGCCAGACTATTTAGCGTTAGGCTGTGACTTTAGGTACTTGGAATATATTTAATTCATGTAAAAAAGAATAGCGACAGCTTTCTCATTAAATTGACTTTAGCCTCTGAACTCCAGGCCCACAAATGTTTATTCTGAAGATTGCTTCTTGTCAGCAGATTTGTTACCTGCTACATTTCTCCTCAGAGTCATTTCAACAAGGTTTGAAGCTCTTTCAGGTTTTTCTTCAGGATACATTTTGAGAAAATTGTAGTTTTACCTTGATTTAGCATTTGTGACATTAGAGAAATTTAATACTTTAAAGTAAACTCAATTAAAATTCCTGCTGGGTACACTAGGATCAATGGTCAAATGTCAGGAAGCCAGTATATATTACTGAGATGATCATCAGCAAAGGTTTCCAGGGACCAATTTATTGTATGTATATTGTATGTATCCTCTTCAAGTATTCCTCATCCAAAGAGAGCCATTTCTCCAAATGTTATGCTCCTCTCACAGGGCAGCCTGAATCAAGTGATTGATTTTATTTTTCTTTAATTCTGGAAAACTCCAAAGGAAAATTCCTCCTCCAGAATTTCCAGTGGGTTTACCTGAGGCTTTGCCCAATCTCTCTATCTGCACAACTATGTTCTCCTTACTTCTTCAAGGGTATTTCAAAGAACGCACCCCCAACATACCTCTTACCCATAAAGTTCCATCTTGGAGTCTCTGTCCCAGAGAATACCCTCCAAGGATCATATGAAAACTTTTATACATACTTTATATACAAACAGAGATATGAAAAATTGTGCTCCATATGTGTAATAAGAATTGTAATGCATTTCACTGTCATGTATTTAAAAAATAAAATCAATTAAAAAAGAAAACTTTATAGCCTCAAATTCTCAACACTGATATAGCATCAAGTATTCTGCTCTAATCATACATTTACTTTCCTAGTCTTTTGACTAAATGATCAATCAATCAATTGATCAATTGAACAAAACATAAAAGAAACCAGTGAGCCAAAGGTATAAGGATCATGTCACCTAGAAATATAGTCTGAGAAGGGGATTTTGTTCAAGTAATTTACTGAGAGTATACTTATAGGTAAACAAGAGTGAATGAAGTAGAATACAGTAGAAAATGAGGCCAACCCAGAGTATTATTTCCAATGGGGACTATTTAATTTTGATCCAGACATCTTGGGAGTATGGATGAAACAACACATACATTCCCATCTTGAGTTAACAGGGCCAGACTTTTATAAGCAGATGGCAATGTGCCACTGACAATGGTCTGCCCTAAGGAGAGTAAATGGAACACATAACTTCCAGGGAAATAGAAACTCCTATTTGGGCTAAACTAGTGTGGTTTTAGAGTGTTATCCTGGCTGACATCATTAGCATCACTTTAGGTTGTTAGAAATACAAACTAGGCCCTACTATAGGCCTTCTGAGTCATAAAGTATAGGAACTGAGGCCAACTGTTTGTTTAATGCATCCTTGGGATGATTCAGATGGAAGATAACATTTTGCCCAAGACAATTTTCTAAAGAAGAGGGTTTTGATGACAGTAGCTGTGAGTTATAACCCAATACTTCTAGCAGCTGGGAAATGTGTGTGCTTGAAGGTTAAAAACATCTGAGTAGGATATCCACAGCATCTCCTAAAATTGATTATGAGGAATTTTCTAACAGCCAACAAAAGAAGATGTTCACACAAATCCTTTAAATCACAAAGTAGAATGCTTTAATGTGTGAGAAGAATCACATCAGATTTTCTAGAAACAGGATGATGTGATACCTCTCTGGGTAGACAGAAGTCAGTGTCTAGGGAGGTAACAATATTAGAAATAATAGAAATAATTCCTTATACTTTTGAAATGAACAGAGAACAAGAGTATGAATCAAGTCAAAGCTCTAGACCAATTATAGAATATGAGAAAAAGTCTTAATCACAAGTAAAAATATAATTATCAGAACAAGAATACAAGGTAAGAAGAAAACAAGCAGCAAAGCTGATTCAATGGAATCTCTTCCATTTCCAGACACATAGCTTTTTTTTTTTTAAATTTTTTATTGTTGGCTGTTCAAAACATTACATAGTTCTTGATATATCATATTTCAAACTTTGATTCAAGTGGGTTATGAGCTCCCATTTTTACCCCATATACAGATTGCAGAATCACATCAGTTACACATCCATTGATTTACATATTGCCATACTAGTGTCTGTTGTGTTCTGCTGCCTTTCCTATCCTCTACTATCCACCCTCCCCTCTTCTCTCTCTGCCCCCTCTACTGACATTCATTTGTACCCCTTGTATTATTTTTCCCTTTCCCCTCACTTCCTCTTGTATGTACTTTTGTATAACTCTGAGGGTCTCCTTCCATTTCCATGCAATTTCCCTTCTCT
>NW_026000249.1:18245838-18300376 GCF_001458135.2 Marmota marmota marmota | reverse complement strand
GGGGGGGGAGTGGGTACCAGGGATTGAACTCAGGGCACTTGGCCACTGAGTCACATCACAAGTCCTATTTTGAATTTTATTTTGAGACAGGGTCTCACTGAGTTGCTTAGCATCACCCTTTTGCTGAGGCTGGCTTTGAACTCTCGATCCTGTCTCAGCCTCCAGAACCACTGGGATTTCAAGTATGTGCCATCATGCCCCACCAGGAGTATTCTTTTCTAGTGCATGCTTGCTTGCTCTCCCTCTCTCTTTCTCTCTCTCTCTCTCTCCCTTCCCCTTATCATACATGCTGTTTTAGTCAACTTTTTCAGTACTGTGACCAAAAGACTGACAAGAAAAATTTTAGAGGAGGGAAAGTTAATTTGGTGCTCATGGTTTCAGAGGCTTCAGTCCATAGAGCAAACTCTATTGCTCTGGGCAGAGATGAGGCAAAACATTATGGTGGAACAGTGTGGGAGAAAAAAGCAGCTTAGGACATAGCACCAGGAAGCAGAGAGAACACTCTACTTTCCAGGAACAAAATATATATCCCAAAGGCATATCCCCTGGACCCACCTCCTCTAGTCACATCCTACATATCTGCAGATACTACCCAAGTAATCCATTCAAATGGGCTAATGCACTAATAAGATTAAGACTCTCATAACCCAATTATTTCACCTCTAAATTTTCTTGCACTGTCTCATGCATGTGCTTTTGGGGAACACCTCATATTGAAACCATAGCATATACCATCACATGTGTAAATGAATCATCAGTACTGTGCTCATTGACCTCTCTGAGTGGACCCACTGAAGCTTATACCCTTGAGAACTGAAGTGAAGAAGGTAACCTGCTCACACACTCTCCCAATAAAATGATACATTACACCTCTTCTCTCTAAAGAAATCTTGCCAGTCTCTCTCTGCCTCTCCATTCTAGATTCTATTATATTCTCAAAGTAGATGAAGGCTTTAGGAGACATGTAAATTCTTTTGTGCCACCCACTTTGAAGATTCCTCCTATAAGCTAAACATAAAATTTATCAATATTTTCATGATGGAAGAATTGAATCCTCACAAGATACTAAGTAATTTTCATAAAACACAGTACCAGATTTTGAAACCATGTGATCTTTACCATCTTTTTGACCACACTGATATTCTGCCCTCTTACATGAATCACTGGGTGGTTATTTTCCTTGAAGTACGAAATTTTTAAAAAGTGACCTTTTTGCCTTATTCTAAAAATTGATTGAATAATTTGGTAGAACAATTTTGTAACATGAATACTCAGATGCTCTTTCTTTGGTATTCTTTATAATTAAGTTTCCTGAAAAGGTTTTGTTTGTTTTTTCTTTTCTTTTTTGATTTGGCACACTCAACTAAGTATTTTTTACTATATTCAAATGAAATTATTTCTATAGATGAATCATACATTATCGGAAAATGATGGAATATTTCATCTTATTAAAGTTCATCTATTTTTATAATAAGGTACAATATCTTCTGATATGAGCCTACAAACTGATTGTCTTTATTTTTTCCTGTGAATACTTTTTAAATGGTAATTTTCTGTAGGCACAAAAAAGAAAATTATTCACATTTCCTCTTTTACAGATATGTCATGTGAGAATTATCTCATTTCTCTTTTAACATAAACTTCTTGCAGAGATGTAATATTGTTACTCTGGTGGGATAGAAAAAATAAAATATCTGTGAAAAACTTCAATGAAATGACAGTTAAATAATTCTGAAGGCTTTTTAAAGATTGTGACTTTTCATTGTACTTTTATCATCCATATCTACTGATTTTATAATGAGTCAGAGAAAAATAAGACTTTAATAATCTCAAGAAAAGTTATTTAGTATCTTCAAAGGAAGGAATTAAGTAGGTTTTCATGTAAGAATCTTTTAAATTGAAGGTTAAATCTATAATTTGACCTCCACCTCTAAAAATAAATGACTTCTGAGGTAAAATATATATTCAGTGTGCCAGAGACAAGCACAAATATTAGAAATGTTATATAATGTATGGATTAGTGTTAAATTAAGATTTTATGTTTGATGTGATATATATTTTATAACAAATCACAAAAAAGGAAACTAGTCTTTGACCCCAAATTCATTATATTTTTTACCTTTATTTCACTTTTTATTCAATAGAATTTAAATCTTAGAATTTCTTAAAGACAATCTAGTTCATGCCTGCCCTTTTGTTTTATTTATTTATTTTTTAATATTTATTTTTTAGTTGTAGTTGGACACAATACCTTTATTATATTTTTATGTGGTGCTGAGGATTGAACCCAGGGCCTCACACATGCTAGGCAAGTGCTCTACCACTGAGCCACAACCCCAGAACCCATGCCTGCCTTTTTAAAGACAGAAAACAAAGGCACTCAGTGGTCAATGGGATAGAGAAACCAAATAAAGATAAGAGGCTTGTATCTTGCTTTTATAGTAGAAAGAAATAATGCATCAAATTGTTCTACCGTATTTCAATTTTAAAAAAACAACTTACAAAGAGAATGGCTATCAGTATTCTCATTTTATGAAGTTTTGAGTGAAGTCATCCTTTCCTTCTAGGCCAGTCTAGATGTAGCCAATCACAGGGAAACTGTTGAAAGCTATTTTAAAAATCAATAACATTTAGTCTACTTGAAAAGGTCAGACCAATCAAAACATCAGAAAAAAAAAAGTCTTGATTAGGAAGTTAGTCACTTTTTACAGAGAAAAGAAAGTTAAGACCTAATTTGCTATGACAAGACTTATGCACTTGAAAATTCAGTATTTCTGGCTAGGATTTCTATAAGGGATAGAATTTTTTTGAATAAAAGCTTGATTTTTTTTTGCAAATGTCTTGAGCAATCATTATAATAATGTTCTTGTTATCCAAGAACTATCTCTCTTTTTGACTACAAATGCCAAGTCATTTGATAAATTACAATTTAACAAAAAAATAAATACTTGGAAATAAAGTAACTGAATAATAGAATATAGCATGGTGGAAAACACTTATATATACACATTACACTCACATGCGTTACATAATAATAGTAACTATTAAGGAAACCATTCCAGTGTGGATTAAAGTAAAATAAATGGTAACAAAATGACACAACCAATTCAAAAATCATTAAATCAAAATCAAAAATTGGTATAGAAATGGAAACCCTTGTTACTTTGGGGAAGAGAGATTGGATGGGTGAGTTTTTATATAAAAATTTGATCATGTATCCTTTCATTGTTTTTAAATTATGTGCCATAAAAAGCATTACATATTCAAAAAGATGGATTAATTTTTAAAAAATCAAAACAAATACATAAGCCCTATTGAGACACATGCAAACTCTCTCTCTCTCACACACACAAACACACACACACACACAATGTTTATCTTAACTTTACATTCAAAATTCAAAACTGTTGGCCTATTTTATTAAGGTAAATTTCAGTTATCAAGTTAAGAATGTCCATTGTATGCAGTGTTTTAGTCTATATGGAAAAGTAATACAATTTAAAGAAGTTTAGAAGTAGATTCCTAAATGCCCTCATTTCCCAATCCTAACTTTCCTTTCTTTTCTTCTTCCTTCCTCCTTTCCTTTCTTCCTTCCTTCCTTCTTTGGCACTGAGCTGGGATGCACTATGGGCAAAACAAATGTAGGGCTTTGTCATCCTGATGCTTAGTGCTTAAAATATACTGATAAAGACAGACTTTAAATAAATAATCCTGGAGTCACATGAGATTGTGAATACAACAACAAGCAACAGGTTTCTATGACAACGGGTAACTGAAAAGAACATTCCAGAAACAGGAAAGAGCAAGTGTGAAGGGTTTACTTGGCAGGGGGGGACTTAACACACAGCAAAGTATACATGGAGCTTTGTGAGGATAGAGGAAAGTGGTCAAAACAGAGATTGGGCAAGCCAAGTTATATCAGGCCTTTTTGTTCTGTGTTAAGAATTTAAAATTTATTCCAAGTACAATGGAAAACCAAGGAAAGGATTTAAGAAGGATGATGCCATGGTCTATATTACATTTTATAAAGGTCATTCCATTTGCTTTGGGCCAAATTAATTAGAAGGGGGCAAGTGTAGATGTGGAAGAACAATTAAAAAGCAACTTCAATACTCCTAATGAGATGCTGACAGTGGCTAATGTGCTCATGTCGGCCGTGAAGGAGAGCAGTGAGCAGGTTTAGAATATATTTAGGAAGTATTGTCAATAGAACTCGGTGATTCATTAGATGTAACGGGTCAAATGTACATCATGTTCCACTGGTTTCAGAATTGGTAATTGCAGGGAAGACTTCAAAATCCCTTCATTTAACTACCTAGATTTTATAAAGAAAATTTCTGAATTTATTCCAAATATTTACATATTCTGATTTCATTTGATTAGACCAATTTTAGTTTAAGGTGATACACCCCCTCCACACACACACACACACACACACACACACACACACACACAAATTTTGCCCATAGAATGCAGTAAGTTAAAAAGAACAACAAAGTCTGTGTTAGCTCAGGGTAACTTAAAAAAAAAATAAAATATTGATATGTTAGAAAATAATCTTTGCTCTTTTTTCTTATTCTTACAGTTCAATGTAAGCCACTGTAGAAATACAAGATAATTTAAACCTTCAGACTGAGTTTATTTTTAAAATACAAATAACCAAATTTGCAGCACAATAGTTGGGAACCCTGCTCAGAACCGATTACTCTTCACTTCTCATAAACAGTTGATACTTTGCCATTGTGACCTGGTAGGTATTTGGACAAGACCAGATTGTTTACCTCTGCACAGGTCTCTCTTCTAGCAGCACAGTGACAAATGGAAAGAGGTGGGTAGTTCACTTTTTAGATTTTAATTCACTACATGACAGAGACCTACAACAAAACCCAAGACAGCTAATGTTTTCGAATTTGACTTCATTCATACCTCTCTTTAAGTCTTTAGAAATTATCAGTAGTCAGGTATCTAATAGTTGAGGCATCTACAAATATAAAATAATTTAGTCTCCATTGCACCTTTTGAGATTCTCTAATCATCCATTACAGTTAGGTGCAAGTTAGAAAACAGCAAGTATCCATGAAGATATTATGGCTCCCTTTTTCCAATTAATTTTTATTTATCTTTTGGGGGATTCTGGAGATTTAACCCAAGGGCAATCTACATCTCCAGTACTCTTTTGATACAGGGTCTTACTAAGTTGCCTAGGGCCTCACTAAGTTGCTGAGAGTCTCCCTAAGTTGCTGAGGCTGGCCTTGAACTTGTAATCTTCCTGTCTCAGCTTCCTAAGCCACTGAGATTATAGACATGAGCTGCTGCACTCAACTCCTATCAATTTTAAAAGGCTACTGGTATTGTTCTACTTCCAAAAAGTACAGGATTAGAGTACTGAAAGTAAAAGCCATGATGTAGAAATATTCCCTGAGAGTTTTTCCGTTGATTCTTCTTCAAAGAAACCCATGCCAACTATCTGAGGTAAGCACCAGTTTTGTAAAGAGCACACAGAAGTGTCATCAGAATTTTTTTTGTTCAGGCTGTCTTATTTCCTAGGTAGGCCACCTTGAACAAATCATAACCTTCTCATTATGCATTTGCACTTATAAAATTGGTTTTATACTACCTGTATGCCATATCATTCTGAGCTGTGATGGATGATATATGAGCATTTTTTTAAACCATATGGTGTGAAGTATTGATTTAGATGGAGGACACTGTCTTAGGCAATTTGTTGTATGTGAAATATAGATTTGTGATCAGGAAACCCGAATGCTAATTAAAATTCTACTATTATTTAACAGTTGTATGACCTTCATACAATACTTCAATTCCCTACAGAATTTTAATTTAGAAACTCTAATCTCCAGTGTTTAGGACATGAGACTATAGACCTAATGATAGAATTAGTCCCCTTAAAAAAAAGAGTAAGAGACAAATAATCTTCTCTTTCTTTTTCTGTAACCACTTAAGAAAGGACCATATGAAGACCAAATGAGGAAAAAGGCACTCACCAAGAGCTGACACTGTGATCTCAGACTTTCAGCCTCCAGTGCCATTAGAAATAAATATTTACTGTTTAAGCCACCTTATCTAAGGTAATTTGTTATAGCAGCCTGAACTAGACTCTAAGAATCCTCCAACTATGTAATTGGAAACCAACAAACAAGTATAGTTGATACATGGTAGTATTTGTATCAGATGTTAGCATGTAAATGAATACTATGAGTTTGGGTATCAGACTTCTTGGGTTTGTCTTATTATTACCAATAACAGTGCAAACTTAGAAACCTCTGTATTCCTCAAGTTACTTATCTATAAAATTTGATTGATAATCTAGTCTGTGTTTTAAATGAGATCACATAAGACAAGCTATTAGTAAGCTATTAGTATGGTATTTGGCACATAAGTAGTACTCAGTCAATGCTAGTTATTGCTATAGTTAGACCTAACAGTGAATTTTCATTAATTTTATTCTAGAACTTTTATTAACAGAGCTACTCAGACTTATTGGTTCTCATAAGTTTTTGATGATACAATTTTTTGGTCTAATATGCAATTCTCCAAATATTCACTCTTTGAATTGCAAAGTTAACACTCAATGAACTGGCCCTCCTTGTCCAGGCCCTCTAAGTAATCCCATCTATGGTGTCCCTAAAGATATCTATCCATATCATACTTTAAAGTTATGGCCACATCAGTTTCCTATCACTTGAGAGTTTGTACTTCATAATTCATATGGTTAAATCTTAAATCCAATGGTTATATTATTTAGAGATGTGGTTTTAGAGAGGTGATTAGGTCCTTGGGGCAGAGACTCATGAATGGGTTTAGTGCCCTTTATAAAAGTGGTCTAAGAGGGAACTCTTGCTCCTTCTACCAAGTGAAGACATAGAAAGAAGGTGCTCTTTATGGGCCAGAAAGTAGGCTCTCACCAGACACCAAATAGGCCAGACCCTTGATCTAGGAATCAGCCACCAGAACTGTGAGAAACAAATTTACAAACCACCAGCTTATGATATTTTACTACAGCATCCTAATGATTGGACTGAGGCATCATCACATGATGTTATCATTCATACATACATACATATACACACACACACACACACACACACACACACACACACACATCAGCCTTGCTGGCTTGAATGACATGATTCTGTGATTGATATCTGAATCTATGCCACATTCAAATTGGGCCCTCTATACATTTAAAAACTGGACCAAAACGAGGAAATCTTTTGCTCCAGCAATAAAGGATAAAATTGAATTCATAAGATCAAATTAAATCTTTATAAATGGATGAAAACTTGAAAAGGAGAAAAGTCCCTTGTTTGACAGGAATAAGATGAGTGAGAAAAAGCAGATATCAGCAAGATCCATATATAGCTAGTTCCAGGTTATTCTTGTTCCAAGTGTACAGAAAATGTCTGGGTTCCAAAGAAATGACAGAATAGATTAAGTTTTGATTCTGCTGTCCATAAATGTGTAAAAGGTTAAACAGGAAGAATAGTTGCTTGTTATATCTGATGTATGGGTTTTCCAAAACAAGGATAAATCACTCTCCATGGTGGATTTTAGATATGAATAGTGCTCCTTACCAAACCTTACATGAGAGTAATAAGCTTAGTCACACATTAGAAAGTTGAGCTAAAAAGATATGAAAATGCTAAGCCAAATAAAAGTATTCTATCAAAAATTTCTACCTAAAACCATGGTTGACTTTCTCCACTATATTAAAAAAAAGGGGGGAAATGAGTCATTTCTGCTATGGGTATTGAAACATGACCAATTAACAGGATTTAGGTACATGACTGCAATTATCCATAGACTAATTAAAAAAAGACTGTCAGTTACATTGTCCATAGCATATCAACAATAGCAAACACAACAGAGTTCACTTTAATTCAGAGTTGTGTCAGATTAGCTAATCGAGTATTACAATTATTGCTTAAGCTCATCCATCCTCTATGAAGACTTGTTGACAGTTTACTTTTATGCCTTCATTTTATAAAATGTCAGGAACCAATTTCCTAATGTCAAATGCAGACTATCATATAATGATGGTGAATTAAACAAAGAAATATAGGGGATTTTTTCCTCCTGAAAACACATGGACATATAAATGAAGCAATGCTTATTTGGGCATAAATCCATTAATGACAAAGAAAACAGAACAGGAAATCATAGCAACATAAATGTGGAAGCTGGAAAATTAATAAACCTGTAATAATTCACTTAAAAGACCTGAAAAACTGAACCCCAATCCAACAAAGTGTGAAGCAAACAAACAACTTGACAAATGTGGAACTCCTCAAAGGCAGTGGAATTGATGACAGCGGGTATCTATGGAAGGATGAATGAAAGTAGAGTGTAAACAGGAGCAATCAAAGGTCTGTTTAAGAATCTGTTAGACATTGATTCCCTCCTCTGCCATGGCAGGGACTATACATTTGTAATTGGGAGAGGTTGAATGAGAGTCCTTGCACAGTAGGACACCAGGCAAAGCTGAAACCACACTTTTATGCTGTACACACATCCCATGCATCTCTGAGGTGCAGTCATGGAGAATAATAGAGGACTCTTTTCTGTGAATCTGATGAGGAAAGACAAAAGACCGCAAAAATACAGATAGCAAGGACTTCCCAACTAGCCAGAAATGCAAACCATGAAGCATGTGCTCAGTAGACTGTGAAGATCTGCCAGGAATCTTTTTACTGCTCTACACTTAGTGATGAGCAGAGAATCAAAGACCACCAAAAAATTGAGGAACGCCTTTAGCATGAGTGACAATTAATCCTGCAACTGAATAGACAACAGGAACTTAGGAAAATGTCCACACAGAAAGAAGAAATATTATTAGTGCCCTGTGACAAGAACAGAATGCTGTAGAAAAAGAGATATGCAGGAGAATGAAAACCTTTAATAATGAAAAATATATATCAAAAAAGAAAATAATTGGTACAAGGGTAGGAAGATAAAGTTTAGAAAATATCCTCAAAAGTAAAGCAAATAGAGAAAGAAACAGAATATTTCTATATCACATGACTCAGGTTTTACTAGTGTTTCTGTAGTCACAAGCAACTAATAGATAGTAATGGAGCAAAAATTACTATGTAGAGGAATGAGAATATAGGAGATGCACAGTTTGCCATACTGTGTACTAGGGGTGAGAATTGGGAAGAGAACTATATATTCATCTTTAATAATTAGAAATCAAAATATGGTATTAATAGTTCAATTTCAATAAATAATAGAAAATGAATTCATAGTATGTTCATGATATTTAGAGGCATGGAACTAAATATTGAATGCCAGCTATAAAATTTGTTGGTGGTTACCTCTGAGAAATATGTAATGCTGTGGGTGGGGTTAAAAGGGGAAGCTTTCATTTTATGTAAGACAGCTTTCCCACAATATTACTTCAAAGTACAGGTATATGCAAGTGTGATGACAAAAATCATTTGTGTCACTTGCTTCATTAAATGAAACATAAAACACACATATTAATGAGGACATTCTACTCCCAAATAAAGGGAAAATACAATTGCATATTTGAATTAGTTTTCATTGTCAATTATTTTATTTTAGTGTGGAGAAAACAAAAAGTATTATAGTTTTTTTTTTCCCCTAGAGGCAGGACGTGATCAGTAATAGATAGCTGTGCTAGGTCTCACATGCTCTTAGATATAACATTTGATGGGAGAGGTTTGAGGGAGAAATTATAGTAAGGTTTTAAAACAAATATAAAATTGAGTATGTTCTATTTATATGGCTGGCATTTCCTCTGAGAAAACTTTCATGTTTTGGATCTACACTATCCCTTTAAACAATTACATATTACATTTATAGCAGATGCTAGTTTCTTTATTTTGAAAATAATATCATTTGGCAAACTGAATACATTGGCAACTTTATGATAATCCACTTGTTCATTTGTTTCTTTGTTTATTTAAATAATTCATGTGGTTTCTAAAATCCAAGTGTGTTGGAACCACTGACATTCAACATTCCCTTTACTTTCATGGAAAACCCACACGTAACTCTTTACTTTCAAAATACATTGAGCAATCCAGAATAAAACCCCCATGTCCACAGACAAGTGCAATCCCTGTTTGTTTCAAATCACATTGCATTATGTGGCCATTTGAGTACCATTTTTGTGACTAGCTGATGACCAACACAGCAGGATGAAATGCACTTAAATGAGCTGGAAAATAGAAGTCTCTGAAACACTCAGGAATCAATATGGCATGGAAAGACAGACAAAGAAGAAGAAAATAATACAAAACCCCAAATTGGTAAGGAGGTCACATATATTTAAATGCAAATAGACATGCACTTAACAATAAATACGAATAAATATGTGTCTGTATATTTTAAAGAAATTGTTGAAAACTGATTGAATCAATTAATTTTCTATTTTCTGCCATGGTCTCTGTTTTTAAATTTTTTTCTGTATTATTTGAAGTCCCAAAGTATTTTAATGACATGTATACATAGTACCTCCTTTTGGGGGACAAAATGAAAAGAAAATGAAAGCATAGCAGAAAAATAGAAACATAATTCATGATGTCTCTACTACTGCATAATCTGATAAGATATATTTGTCAATGAGTGAGTGAAGATACATAACTTTTTTTGTTACTGTAATCAGCAGTGTTTTAGTCACATATCATACTTATATTTTAAATAAAGTAAATTTTAATATATTTGGAAACTCAAAAGAGTTGATAATTATATAATAATATGATTCAATTAAAACTCTTAAAATGTTTTGTTTTCAGGACACAATAGTAAGTATATTTTTAAAAAATCCATTAAACCTGGATACCCAAGATAAAACACTGCAACCCAAATCTTAGTCACTGAACAAGAACTTATTTGAGGCAATATACCAGTTGGTTCCTTTACAGGTAAATAAAGCACATCTCCATCATCTGTAGCTAAGAGAAAAATAAAGCATTCAGAAATTAGCATACCAAATTATTTTGATAATAATTTGAGACAGAATAAGAAAAATAAGTTATCTCTCACATCCATAAGTATCTGACCTCCTATACTATGTCTCTCAAAAGATCTCTCAAACACATCCTGCCCAAACACCTTGCCCAACCTATACACATATTTCTGATTGTGAGAGACCCTATACAGAAATCTAACAGAAACCTATAATCACAATTTGACTTACAATATTTCCATCAAATATTTCTTCTTTTAATTTTTTTTATTATTGGCATTACCTTCCACCCATTCACCCATACCTACTTTCTTTTGATTCTTGTTTGCCAAATTTCCTATTAGTATATACACTGAAAATATTCATGCTTCTGATTATCCCTGATGTCTGATCACCCTAAAATCAGACCATTTTCAAAATATAATCTATTACTTCTCACCTAGAAAATTACCTTTCCAATGGGTTTTCTGACCTCTGATGCCTTTACTTTCTTTAATACATTCTACTATAAGACTACTTTGCTAATTGGACTTTCTTCCTTTCATCTTTTTTTAATTAAATCTTCATATGTATGAAAGTGTATATAAAGAATAATCTGGTTTAACTAATTTTTCTGACACTGCTCTTTTCTCATCAGTTCATTTGGCTAAACTTCTGCTTCAGTTGGTTGTAATATTGTCCAGCTCCCAAAGCTAACAGGTTTTCTCTTCTCTGTGCCTCTCCTAATGTTGGTGATTCAGAATTACCTTTCTATTTCATGTTTGTTTGACTAAATCCTAATCCTTAATTAAGGCATAGCACACACAGCACTTTTACCATGAGACTTTGCTTGATTTTGCCTTTGAAATAAGTTCATCCTCCCTAAACTGCTAAAATGAATGTATTTTGGTATTTTATTACCACTTTCCTAACATTATGCTGGGCAAATAGTAAAATTCAACATAAACTTTATAAAATGAATAATGAATAATTCCCTATTAGAGCTTTGAAGAAACATTTTTTGCAATGCTAGGAATTAAACCCAGGGCCTTGTGCAGACTACTGAACTATATCCTCTTGAAAACTTTTAATAACATAACTGCTTATTAATCATAACCTATACAATGCTAAACAATAAAAGTAACTATCCCCATAGTTTAAAAAAGTTATTCCTCTAATTTTAATGGTTAAATGCTAGTACATGTCTACCAATATAGAAAGATGTATTATTCCCAACATTTTATTTGTGAAAACTTTGGGAACAATACAACATTTTTCATTAGTAGGTATTATCACAGCTTCACTTATTAACACAAGACCTTTTCTATTGCAAAGTGAATAAACTCTTGCCAAATCTTAATAGAACAACTGAATATTTCTAAATTTGCCTATAAAGAATTACAATCTAACTTTATTTGTTCTCTAACATCCATCAGGTTTATTTTGTTTTTCCTCTTTGAAAAAGGATTAGAGAGATGTTTCCCTTTCCTTCAGAGGAAGGCTTTTAAAAACTGGTATAGCTGGACATGGTGGAACATGCCCATAATTCCAGTAGCTCAGAAGGCTGAAGCAGGAGGATCACAAGTTCAAGGTTAGCCTCAGTAATTTAGTGAGGCTCTTAACAATTTTTCAAGACCCTGTCTCAAAATTTAAAAAAATAATAATGATAAAAATAAAAGGGGCTGGCTCAGTAGTAAAATACCCCAGTACCAAAACAAACAAATTCTGGTGCTATGGATAACTTCTGATAATGTCTTTCCCATTTGGTAACCTCAAGGAATAACTGTAAAACGTACCTTTCAAGTAAAAAAAAAAAGGACCAGAAAACACAATACACATACACACGAAGAAACATACACACTGAGGAACGGTTTCTGATAATTATTGAACAAGGGCTCTTATTGACACTTCGCTATTTGCTCTTCTTGTGAATTTTTACTCTGTATCAGTATCAGTTTTTGTGAATGTAGAAGAAGGTGTGACAGATATTATAGTGGGATAAATGGTACTCCATCTCCCAAAAAAAGGTATGTCCCCATTCTAATCTCCTGGGTCTATAAATGTTAACTTATTTGGAGAAAGAGTCTTGGTAGATATAATGAAAGTTAAGCATCTTGAGATGAGAACATAATTCTCAATAGTCAAGTGATCCTAAATCCAATGCCATGTGACTTTATAAGAATGGAAGAGGGAAATTTGAGACAAACAGAAGAGGAAAAAACAGTGAAGATAAGGATGCAATGTTACCTACAGAGGCTGAGATTAGAATCTTGCCAAGGAAAACTACAACCACCAGATGCTGGAAGAGGCAAAGATTCTCCACTAGGGTCTTCAAAGGTAATATAGTCATTGATTTTAGACTTCTAGCCTCAAAAGTATGGGAGAATAAATATCTATAATCTGAAGGCCCCAGATTTGTGGCAATTTTCTATATAGTAGGCATAGGAAACCAATATAAACACAATATAATTTTTCAGTAAGGCAAAGTGCTCAGATTGTTGCTAAATTTCTACTATAATTTAAGATGTCACTTCTTCTTTCACTTCATCCCCAATCTCATTCCCCAGTATAATGTCATATTAGCTTCCACTTGGAAAGTTCTTTAGATTCTCTCTTAGACACTTTATGCTTAGGTTATAGAGTCTTCCTTTTTAATTTTAGTTTATTTTGTTATTTTTATGTGGTATTGAGAATTGAACCTAGTGCCTCATCTGTGCTAGGTAAGTGCTCTACCACTGAGCCCCAGCCCCACACTAGAGTCTTCCTTTCTTGACAGTAATAGCCTTATTGATAAGATAACCCAGGTTTCAGAAAAGTATAGATCATGATACTAAGAAAACATCAGACCCACCATGTAGGAAGATATGGTTTAGAATCATATACATTCATGTATATTTATATATAATATATATATATATATATATATATATATATATATATATATATATGAAATTCATTAATTAATGCAGACATTAAAAATCCCCAACACAACAGAAAAGAGTGATTTGCATCCTCTATTCTAGATCTTTTGTGGTACTGGGGATTGAACTCAAGGCCTAAACATACATGCTGGAAAGCACTCTACCAGTGAACTACACCCCCAACTGATAGTTCCTTTCTTATAATAATTTTCACAATTGGTGGATGTTTTCTGATACTAGTGTTTATGGAGCTTTCCACTCAATAAATGTCACCACATAGAAAGACTTGCAAATAACTTTCATAGGTTAATGCAGCATACATTTACATAAAAACAGCACTTATAGTTCTACATAAACCTTACCAAGTTAACAATAACATATTTATAAGCTATGGGCAAAATGTGCTATAAATGTCATAAAAATGCCATAAGCCCTATTTAAATTCTCAGTTAACATTAATTTTGATCCAATTGTTTCAGGTTTTCTAAATGGAAAATTTACTAATGTCTACACAGTTTTTAACTTTAAATGCTCAAATAATCATTAGCTGACTTTAAATTACTTATCTATATATAGTTAGATAATTATATTCGGAAAGAAAATGTGAATCCTAAATTAACAAAGCTCAACTTTGTGTGCAGGGAATTAATAGTCACAGTAAATTGACAAGTCAATTATTAGTTTCACTTTGCCTATTTTAAGAAGTGAAATGAGACCACTTGCTTTTTGCTTGCTATTTAAGAAGGGATTATAACTTGCTGCTTTTTAAAGAGTAAAAACTCTGATGAACTAGCCCCTCTTCTATCAGCTTTTCTCACATTAACTTTTGCAGCTCACAAGACATTCTGTTCATGAACATTCTAAGTACTTCCATTTTCCTAAATTCCTTGAAAAGAAATTTCATGCTTGAAGATCAGTGGAAGAAAGTGTGTGTTAAAGTGTTCTTGAGAAAACAGAAGTACAAAAAAATTAGAAAGAGAAAATTGGAGGCAAAGATTAACAGAAGTAGATCCAAGAGACAAGCAACTGAAAAGGGGGAAAAAAACTCAGTCCCTCACCAAAACTTGAGGAACTGCCATGATTTAAATGGTATGATCTAAATGTGTCCCCCTAAAATTCACATATTCATGTGTTGGATTTTTGTTTTGTTTTGTTTGGTACCTGGGATTGAACCCAGGGGTAATTTACCACTGAGCCACATCCCCAGTCCTTTTTTATATTTTGAGACAGGGTCTCACTGATTTGCTTAGGGCTTCACTAAGCTGATGTGGTGGCTTTGAACTCATGATCTTCCTGCCTGAGCCTCCAGAGCTGCTGGGATTACAGACATGTGCCACCATGCTCAGCTACATGTTGAATTTTTTTTAACATGGTGTCATTTTTTAAGTACCATTTATTTATTTATTTACTTTTATGTGGTGCTAGGGATTGAACCCAGTGCCTCACGCATGCTGGGCAAGTGCTCTACCATTGTGCCATAGCTGCAGCCCACCCATGTTGAACTTTAATCACCAGTGTGCTTGTATTAGAAAGTGAGCCATTGGGCGGTAATTAGGTTACAAGGACTCAGAGAGCTTTGTAAGTGGGACTCAGAGAATTGTACCAACTCTTCTGCCATATGAGGATACCACTAGAGGGCGCCGTCTATGAAGCAGAATTTCCTTACAAGACACGGAATCTACTGACACTTTGCTTTTGGGATTTCCACCTAGTCGATCCGTGAGAAATGAATTTCTGTTGCTTACAAATTATCCAGTATATGACACTTGTTTTAGTAGCCCGAACTGGCTAAGACAGAAATATTTGAAAGTCAAGTTAAAATTCAAATTAATTACTACTCAATGTTTTATTTGATGTGACAGGGAATTTTTTAATGGTGGAATAAAAGAGAAATCAAGAAGTCAAGTAGTGTATAAGAATAGAAACCAATTAAAATATTACAAGAAAATCATCCATTAAAGAGAGCAGAGCTCACAATTAGGACTCAACAAATCAATGTAGAAGAAAACTACAATTCATATATAGAAATATATAGAAATGTCCCAACTATTGCAGCACATAAGTTTTGCTCACAGTCTATAAAATGGAGGCACAGTAGGCATCATAGCTGTTGAAAAGACAAAATGAACCAATGTGTCATAATGCCATGCAAGTATAAAATTCTCCAGAATCAAAGAGAAATTATGATCATCAATCAAGCAAAGCTACACTTATAGAGCCTGAACTTGTTAAACAAAAATCTCATTTGAATGAGAGTAGACAATCATGGCTGAAACTATAAGAGAGGAAACAAACTTATGGCTTCTTCTGGAGCAACAAAAGATGACACTGAGGTTAACTGAGATTATAATATAAAGTCCTTATGGAAGGGCATATATCTATCTATTTATATACCTACCTATCCACCTATGTATCTAGTAGCTTTAACCAGACTTTGTGCCCACTTAATAATGAAGCAGGAAATGGGACTAGTGAACCTATTTCTTGATCAAGGCCCTAAGATTGTAGAATCCATTTGACCAAACTTTAGAGTTCTGCCCCAAACTCAAGGTGCTAGTTAACTTTTTACCCTTGACCAGTTTTCTAGCTGAACTGTGAAATATAACTGTTCCTTTAACCCCTATTTATTTCTCCAAAGTCAACCTACTGCTCTGTTTTGACCTTCAATATCCAGCTGATCTCTCCTCCTCTGTCTTATCTGGATTTGATTTATTGCTTGGGCTTCCCTAGCCAGACTCCTGAGTCTTTCTCTATCTAAGTGTCTCCCTCATCCATGAAAGAGAATCGTCAATCATACCAGGCAATCAAATAAAAAAATATTTTAGGGTGGTTACTCCACTGTTCTGTAGTATACAGCTATTGAAGTGGGTAAGTTATAAATGTGCTGTTTATTTGAGTATTAAAAGTGAGTGAATGCTACATGAATTGTTTATTAATATATTTCTGTTCATTCGGTACTGCACTAAATATTATGGAGGAAAATATTATATTCCAAGTGCAATTAGAGAAACAAGTGTCCATAAAATGATGAGAGAAATGCTCTGAGATGAGGAAACACACACACACATACACACACACACACAGAATATTTAATTCTACCTAATGAGAGTAAAGCCCAGGAAAGATTCACAGGTGTGACAATGAAGTAGATGTTAAAATTTGAATATGGAGGCACAAGGATAGAGGTATGCAAGGGAATTCCAGATGAAGGATGAAAGATATATTGTGCAGGTCAATAATAAAGTCAGGAGTGCTTGGACAGTGGTGCAGGCTTAATAGCAGGGAGAATGAAACTAAGAAGGAAAAATGCGGTCTGATTGTGAAGGGGATGGCCTTTATCTTCTAGATATCAGGCAAAGACATTATATTTTAAAGCAGGGACTCTGGTATTACTTTAATTTACAAACAGGACTTTCTTACAAAATCAAAGAGTCTGATAAACTAATTCATTCAAGTTTTGCTAGTGTGAACTAAAAATCCTAATGCTTATTATATGAATTTATTTTTTGTTGTCCTAACTCTATGATCATACACAGGAATGATGATTACATTAAATTCATAAAAGCCACCACATGTAGGCTTTAACTAATAAGGCAAGGATATTCACTGATCCTGTTTTGACACATCCTCACAAGTAAATTACTTAATACCAAATTTCAAGTAAGGGGTATTAGGAGCAAAAATAAATCCATGGAGAAATTTGTAGAGAAAAGTAAGTACAAATGTTTGTTGGAATACTTAACAGGTGTTTCTATTTTTGATAATAAGTCTGCAAAAATAGAATATACCTATCTACTTCTTTGTGAAGTCAGATTTCTAGAGAATTTTCTCACTTGATTCTACCCTCCATGATTCTTGCATGATGTGATGGGGGCAATTTTCCTTTCATAAATTACTAAGTTTTTCTAAACTCTCATTATGGGATGATAGATATTACTACATTAGTTATTCTAAATACATTAAAGAACAATTTATACCATGTTTCAATCCATGATAGCCATTCTGAATCCTACTATAAACTTTCATCATTTTAAAGATGGCTCCATAGTGTAACTGTATTTGGTGGAATGAACATAAGATTTGCCACCAATTGAGGAATCAGACACTGAGGTCACTGAACTTAAATTATTTTCTGGACTTGCTTTATTTTTCTGATATGGTATTAAAAGGGAAATTGAAGCCAAGCTCCGTGGCACACGCCTGTAATCCCAGAATCTCAGGAGGATGAGGCAGGAAGATTGCGAATTCAAAGCCAGCCTCAGCAACAGCAAGGCACTAAGCAACTCAGTGAGAACCTGTCTCTAAATAAAATACAAAGTAGGGCTGGGGATGTGGCTCAAGTGGTAGTGCGCTTGCCTGGCATTCATGAAGCACTGGGTTCGATCCTCAGCACCACATAAAAATAAAATAAAGATATTGTTTCCACCTAAAACTAAAAAAAATAAATATTTTTAAAAAATAAAATACAAAATAGAGTTGGGGATGTGGCTCAGTGGTCGAGTGCCCCTGAGCTCAATCTCTGGTACCCCCCCCCAAATAAATTAAAAAAATAAAAAAGGAATTTGAATTCCTTTACATCACGTTTTTCTCCCATCACCAATGGTCTCCATTACTCATTGTTGCATTACATATGGCTTTACTTTACTCATTTAGATTAGATGAACTTGAGTTTATGATCCATACTCTAAAATTTTCATCTTTCAGAAAACATTTATTTTCCTGAAAATGTCTTCAGCAGCTGAGAATCTAACATTTAGTTTTAAAATTCACATTAAGTTCAAGGTTGAGAGATAACATACTACACAGGTTAGATCCTGCAAAGAGAAGTTATAACAATGAACAAACCAATATTATCACATAGTATACATTTCTCCCCTGACATACCAACATTCTTCACGCCTATAAAAATGATGACATACAGAAAGGTGAGAAGAAATAAAGAAAAGATCTAGCATTAGTTCAGTCTTTCTTGAGGCCAATACACCTCATATCTTTTAAGTGATTTGTCACTTCTGAATTGGGCCCTGACTGTAAAATATCAGAATCTGTAATTTTTCAAGTTTTAATTATCTATGCAGGGGAAGCAGAATAAGATAGGAGCTAAGTAAAATCCTCCAGAGATCTCTCCCCAGACACAGAACAAGCTGAACAGCTATTCACACGTCAAACTACCTTCACAAGAGGTAAGCAAGGTCCCTCAAGTGAGAGGCCATATTGCCTGCTTTTAATACAATAAAACAAAAAGACCCATCAAAGAAGGAAGAAAAGAAAGAGTTGCCCATATCACCCTTTCCTGACTTCAAGCAGCCAGTATAGAGACAGAGGTCTTCCACTTGAGGGAGCAAGAGAAAATTTAGGCCAGTCCTTAGACTTAAAGTCTGGTACCAGGCCAGACATAGTAAAATTCATTGGAAAAAACAAATGAATGAAAGAAAGCAAGAAAGAAAAAAAGAAGAAAATATTGTCTAGGCCTAGGAAGTCAACCAATTAAAAAATAAAAATTCCAAATTAACTTTTGCTTGAAATAGCTACATATTTGGGATAAAAATAAACATTTTGGATTATTCGATTCCTAAATAATTCATGAATAGCCTCACTTCTCCATTTTATTTTGTGCACTTAAAGAGTAACTAAAAGAAAATAAAATCCTGTCCTGTCTATCCTGGAATCTATAACAGTAGGTACCCCTTTTATAAAAAAATATTTTTTATTTATAATTGGACACAATACCTTTATTTTATTTATTTATTTATATTTATGTGGTGCTGAGGATTGAACCCAGGGCCTTGCACATGCTAGGCGAGTACTCTACCATTGAGCCACAACCCTGACCCCTAGGATCCCCTATTGATTGAATATTTTGTTCATATATAGTCACTGATATTCTCTGTGACACTTCATTTCATCTGAAGCTAAAATCTCATTTATCAATTTAATGTAAGTTTCACTTTTTTATTTATTTCCCAATATATATAAATATTACTCTCACTCTCTAATTAGTGGCAAAACCTAATAAACACCTTTGTAAACATATTATTCATAGAAATTCTAAAATCATTACAAATAACATTTTTGCCTAAGAAGAATATCTCTCTATAAATCAAAAATAAATATGTGATGTAATTTGGAAATATATTTTCATATTACTTATAAGCAGGCTATACATAATAAGCAGATTACATAAGAATAATTGTATTGTACCCACATTAATTTTAGTAAAAATAATCCATTTTCAGAACACTAAAATTTTTAATTAATTAAAAAGTCTTAAAGATGAGAAGATAATTATATTATCATCTCAGAAAAACATGTTCATCAGAAACACTTAAACTTTTTCTTTGAAGAAAACAAAAACATATTTTACTAAACTTTCTCTAAGCTATTTCACACAATAGCTTTTTACTGAATATTTGTGATAATAATCTTAAATTTCCTGTGATTTGTTATATTGTAAGTATCCTATTTCTACTGATGGCTTGATGTGACAGGATGCACTCAATTTCACTTTTCCAGAAAAGTAATACACTTTCTTTTACTCTCTTCCTACTCAAAGAACTGCCAACATTCTGTAAACACAGTTCTTCACAGGAAAGTCAGAGGTAGGTGCCTTGCTTTCATTAAACTAGAAACAAAATCATTCATAGAGTGAGAATGCCTATAGCTTGCCTGTAAGTTTGAGAAGAAGGTCACTGGGGAGAAGTGGGAGGGAAAGGGAATTATTGATTTTCTCAGAGTCTTGCACAACTTCAAGGCTTTCTCTGATGCTTCTTGTGGACCAGATGTGGCAGTGGGAGGTATCTTCTGACAAGACTGCTGATCCAAAATTTACCTTAAGACAGATGAATTTTTGACGCCAAATCTTTATCAGGCCTTTCTTTTTCTTTTCTTTATTATTTAATTGGTTACTATAAGTTATAAATGAATTATTACAAATTTTAATTATAAAATTTTAAAAGAGATCTTTAGTGTTTCTGAGAAAGTATAACTGGGATTTCATGTAGTGAATTGGAAAGAGGCCCTTTCACAAGAATTTGCTGTGGGGTTTATGTTTTAAAATGTATGGATGCTGTATGCATTGGCTTCATGTAAGCATCTGGCATATTTTTGATTATATGTTTAGGTAAATTTGTCAATAATTTTATTCATACAGCTATAAGTTAAAATTCATTGTATGGCTTTTATACTACAAAGAAATGCATTATTAATCATATGCAAAAATATTAAGTTAAAAAGAAATTATTGGAAGAATGATGTCACAGAAAGGGACATATGAATTCCAGAAGAATCAAAATACATAATGCACACTTTAAACTTGGAAAAATCATGGGCAGTCATTCTATTGGTATACATTTCAACAAAACCAAGCCAGGTAACATAGCAAGATAGCCTGAAAAGTAGTATCCTTTATGAATAGAAAACAGTTTGTCATATTTGAATATGAGATATTCTGTTTACCTAAATAGCCTACCCTTCCATATAAATTTTCAAAAGATTAGATTAAAATGAAATACTGTTGGTTCTGAAGTTGATGAATAAATCTTACTATTTCCTATGAGGAGTCATAAAGTCACAATAGGAACATTCCTTTCTACTTATAGACAAGGGGAAGTCATATAAGGTGATGGGTGGATGATTCTTTGTCTGGGTTAGTTAGAAATGTCACTTGGAATTTCATATTGATGAACCTCATCTTATGAAAATGTAAAAATCTGCATTACCATTGAGAAAAGTTATGGAGGTGATTATTCATTTACAAAAGGGTTCTTATATACAATTATTCACAAAGGAGTTTCTTTAAATAGCATATTTCCCTTGTGCATATAAATCTTTCATTGATCATTAGCTTCTTAAAAGAGTCTGGGGGACAGAGCCTCTTAAAGCTGACATGTTAAGCCACTGCTAATTAAAGATTAATCACAAATGAAGGGAACACATTTCTGAAATTATGATGATTTAATTTACCCGCAAATCCAGACGAACATACTAAGTTCATAAAGTTTGACTGGAATGCTGGTATCCTATTTTCATAATCATATTCTAGCAAAACTTATTTTTCATGAAAAGTCTGCATGTAATTTAGGAGTATTCAGTTATTTAGCCAAAATTCAAAGAGGAAATATATGAATGAACATCTATCTTTATATTCAAACTTGAAGTGATTTGAGTCTTTTTATAGCTTCTATTTTAATGGACATCAGTCATGTGGTGCATACTGTTATTCGGAAACCTCTTTCAATATTCTACAGCATAAGATCATTTGATAGGTTTATTTTTGATAAATTGGCATTTACTTTGCAAATTCAGGAGCAGTTCTTGTTAATATAGGATACTCACTGCATTTTTCTGTGCTAGTAAGCTTCAATCATTAAGAATGACTTAGAAAGCTTTGTGATAACAGTGCTTGTCATGGGAAAAACAGTGTTTTCTATAAAATGAATATGACTATCACCAAAGCCTTCATGAGGAACTTGACAGGCATAATGGTTTGATGCTTTGTTTTGTAAAATTATTCTCGATGTTTCTTGTCTTAAGAAATATTATGCCTGAATTCCCTTAGTTTAGAAAAAGAATTTTTCACTTTTAATTTCATCTTGATAGTCATTTATAAGCTGCAGTATACATTAAATTGTATTTGTAAAAATAAGAATTAGGGCCAGGGTTATGGCTTAGTGGTAGAGCACTTGTATAGCATGTGCAAGGCACTGGGATCGATTCTCAGCACAACACAAAAATAAATAAAGTCCATCAAAATGAATTTTAAAATATGAACTAGGGATAATTTCATTCTTTTATCTATGTATATAATATATGCTCTTAGATAAACTTGTTATGAATTAAGCAATCTAAAAGTCAATGATTTCTATAAGATAAAGTAATATTTAAGAACAAAATCTCAGTATGCACAATTGGGTCCTTAGAGGGGAGATGGAAATTAATTTTCTAAAATGTTACACATGCTCCAGTGAAGTCCGTATCTCCTGCCACAATAAGATATTCTAGTAAGAATATAACAAGAATAATAATGACATGATGATGATGATGAAAATAGAAACAAAGAGTTTTTGTAAAATTTTCATGTAAAAATGTATAGTCATTTGGTCCCTGTTTTCTTATCAGTAAAATTAAAAGTACTTGATAACTTCTAAGCTCTCTTCACCCCCTAAGATTCCTAATCTGGAACTGTGACAAGTTATACCTATATAGTTACTTAACTGGCCAGTGATAAATAAAATAGTACTTTTGGTGCTACAATAAAAGAGTAGTATGTATAATATGTGCCAGGAACTAGACTGGGACTTGGGAATTTCAATGGACTCTACATTGCTTTTGTGACAGCACACTTTCTTGCACCTTTTCATTCTTCTCACTTCTCTCCTTTTGACCCCTTTTCAAAGTAAGAGAACATGCAGGCTCATTTACATTTTATCTGCATCTGTTTTTAAAGTCTTTTAAAAAATGCTTTACGTGGCTTCCAAATTCTTAGATATCAATGGCTTATAGAAACTGTTGTAACCTCCATGTCCACCTTTTTTGGGTTTCAAACTTGTCTTAGCACTGGGCTGTGAGCACATAGCACTTAAAAACGAAGTTAGACTTCTGCTTCGATAGCAGGTTTTAAAGTACACATGAAAAACTGCATCTTTTTTTCCTCCAAACTGTTCCTCCTATCACCAAAGAAGAACTTTGAATTTGAGAATCTGTGAGAATCATAAAAAGTAGGTCATATAACAACTGAAGAATACTGCCTTTAATTTATTGATTATAACTTAAATATATGAAATATTAACCTAAAAGCCAGTATGATAAAGATTACCTTTCTGATCAGAATCACAATAATCAAGGTCCTTTTTGGTTTTGAAAGTAGTATATCAGACTAAAACAGATGTTAAGTGTCATTTATCATGACACAATACATTTGGACTAAGTAGAACTGAATGCTATCAGTTTAAACAATTATAATACCAGTCTGTATTTGGCTTCAATGTTTTAATTATGATATCTATTTGTCCAGAAGTTGTAATTTATATATGACAAATTTATGTTGTGAAGTAGAACTATGCTGATCTGCATGTCTTTCTTAAGTGTGCAATCACTTTTCATTAAACTTTTAGACTTTGAGGCTGGGTTGTAGCTCAATGGTATAGTGCTTTCTTGGCATGTGTAAGCACCTGGGTTCAATCCTTGGCACCACATAAAGATAAATTAAATAAAGGTATTATACCCATCTACAGCTAGAAAAAATATTTTAAAAAGTTTAGACTTTGAATATTATTTTTCATTAGTAAAAAGTAACATTTTATGATTTTTTTACTTGCTTTGTCAGTGAAAATGTGTCTTGTGCATTCTTCATGGAATATTAAAATCAAGTCAACAGCATTACATTTGCTTATGTCAAGTGGTAGAATAACTGGAGATGGAAAAACCCAAACCGTCAATACTTTTCCTATTTGTGGGAAGAAAGATCTTATTTGCATCACTTGCACAACTCAGCGACATAGTATTTTTTTTTTTTTTTTTTTAGAATCAACAGTATTACCTGCCACTTTCAGAACTGGGTACCAAATTCATCACCTGAATAATTATATTTCTAGTAAATTGACATTAAGTATTTACCTACCCTAGAAAAGAAAATGAAAACATCTTCCCAAGTTTATTAAGACAGAGTAATAACTATTAAAAAGGTGTGGTTTGTTTCAAGACAATAGCAGCTATGAAAATTTAAAACTAGAGAGCATATATTACAGAGCTATTTTTCTCTCCATAAAATAATTTCCTATAGGACTTCATTGGATTAATACCTAGCATGCTTGTAATAGATTCCATAGGCAATATATTCACATTCATATTTACAGAACACATATGACATAGAAATAGAATGATTATTTTAGCAACATGGTTAACTAACATATGATTTTCACAAGTTTCTTGTAATAATATCTATCAGGATCTATTATATAAAGTATGGACATTTCCCCTCAATTAGATTTAAAAATTTTTCAACTACAGTATGGTGAAACAAGACAGAGTGTCAGTTAATTTCCAGTGTGGAATTTTAAAAATTAGACTACAGTTAAATTGGGTAAAGGTGTACATATATGTCCAAGATCTATGTAAAGAATATTTTTTTGTAGGTTAAATTGTGTTGTCAGCTATTCTACTCTAAATGTTAATGTCTGGTGAATACTTGTTACCAACTCAGATACTCCAAGATTTTGCTTGTTATTGGATTTAACAAATGAAAATAAATTAGTAAAGGAAAATAAGAGTGCTGCTGGACATCTTCTTCAGTCTAGTCTCCTAATTACATTATCTTGAAGAAAATTTGGAGATGTGCCTTTTGTACACCTTATTATGAATTAGTGTTTATTGACATTCCATGTGCCCAGAGTGCTTTGCAAAATTGCTAGGTACTTAATTAAGAAACACAAAATCTAGAGGAAGTTCCAGTTGAACATTAAGATGATCAGAAGAAAATGGATAGGAAATGTAGATATGCAATTAAGTTTGTATAATTCATCGACCATAGACATTTTCATAAATAAATGAGGTTTATTTGAAACCCTCCAAATATGGAGAAACTCAAAACCAGTGAGTCTACTTATATACAGTAAAGACATAAAAAAAGTAAAAGGGGAACAGCAATCTTGATTTCAAAGAAAAGAGAGCTCTGTGCTGTAAAGTATTTAATTAAATATTAAAATGTTACTATATTCATTATATATATTTGGTAAGAGTGTAAAATTTTCTCTGGCAAGAATTCTAAAATTATGTAGTAAGCGCCTTTAACAAAATTATTCCTTTTATCCAGAATCTTTTTTTCTTTAGAAATATGTCCTGTTGAATAAGGTGAAAAGGATAATACATAAGTAAAGATCATCACATCATTATTTGTGATAATGAGAATTAAAAAAATACAAATGTACAAAAATACATATGAAATTGTATGACTTTATCTGGTTATTATATAGCCATTAAAGGATGTTTTCTGAGAATATTTAAAAGCAGCCAAATGTGCATACAGTTTAGAGTTTATGAAACAAGATCCTTTTCGATATTTCACCCAAATTTCTACCAATAACCTGCATAATTATTTTTTAGAGAAAAATACAAAATTTAAGTAAAGTTTAACATCTACTTATAATTCTCAGTAAATTCTGAGTTGTAAGCTATAATTAGTCTCTTTAGGTCAAAGCTAAGGTGGATTTCTACACTTTCAAAAACTGGTAGCAATGACATATGCCATTCTCTGATCTGGAAGCTTCTGAAAATGGGCTCCTGGACATAACATTCAGACCAGATCTCTGAATGACATCTATAGAGCTCGCACTCAGCAAGTCAATTGTGTTTGTCTTTTGACTCTCTTGAATACAGCAGCCTGAAAAATACTGTCAGATTTACCTCTTGGATTGACCTTCAGAATTCTGCAATGTGATTTCTGGGCCTTTTGCCCAAGAAAGTGCTGTCCATATATTTGCTGATTCCTGAAAGTTATCTAAAAAGAACAAAGTTCTTTTTTTCACATTTAGAAATAACACACAGATGCCACTTAAAGTGGAAATGTCAAACCTGCCAATTTTACATATTTTATATAAATATAGTTACCATTATATTGTTTCCTAAGTACTTGGCCTTTTAGTGCCATTTGCTTTCTACAATGAAATAGTTTAAATGATACTACCAGACTATTCCAGTTTGAGAAGATGAAGGAATTAGAACAGGAAAATACAAGTGATACTGAAAAGCAAAACAAAGCAAAGGCTGGCATGGCCAGCAGATGGCAGTACAAAGTGAATATGGACCTGGTGTAGTTGGAGCACACCTGCAATCTCAGCTGTTTGGGAGGCTGAGGCAGGAAGATCACAAGATCCAGACCAGCCTGAGCAACATAACAAGACACTATCTAAATAAATAAATAAATAAATAAAAAGAGGGTGAGTGAGCTCAATTTGTAGTACTGAAAAAAATGTGAATGTGGAGATTAAGGGTAATTCCAGGAAATCTGTGCTTTTATTGAAGTTTATATAATGAATTATATACATTTGAGATGAAATCAGATAATTGATGGACTTAAATTTACTAGGGATTTTTGGATGTATGTGTAATTTAGCAAGGATACAGAAGGTAGATCAACAGACATGTACCAGCTCAGCTTTGTATATTTCTGGATTTTTAAAGTTATAACTCATACAGGTGTTTCATTATATTCTGAGGTTAACTTTAGATTTAGGAACAGGTTGAGACAGATCCATGATTTCTTATCCACTGAATTCTCTTGGAGATTTTCACCTACTCATAAGGGGAGACACCACTTACAGGTCCATGTCTCTGAGACATACAATCCTCCTACTGCCACTCCATGACTATGCATCAGTCCCTCTTTCTTAGGATTTGATATCACATATTGCACCTGTAAGCACAAAATGATGGAGGCAGGAGGCAGACCTTGTATCAGCAAGCTCTTTTTTATTCAGAGGCAGAGTCAATCCATCAAACAGCTGATGGGGCTCATTTGGGGGGCAGAAAATGGTAATGGGCTTAAATAAAGGTCTGAGTTTTTAATAGGCTTCATTCAGGGTTGGACAGGATGGTAGTTCCTGGAGTTCATTATATTGGAGTCAGCTGATCCATTAGGGTGGGACAGGAGTGTGGATAGGGAATTTCCTGGGGCTTATTATATTGGAGTCAGCTGACACATTAGAGTGGTGGGTCAGGTGCCAGTCAGGTGTGAGTTCCTTTTGTGTTCCTTCTCTCCGGCTGCGCCTGTGCTTTTAATTGACAAAAGCTTCAATTTTACCCCAGACAAGGCAGGTGGGGGAACTACTGCAAATAGGGGAAATGTCTTGGGACCTATATTCCATATCCTTCAGAACCTGTGAGAATGATAGCTTTTTGACATCTGGAAAGAGCAAAATTTTATCCTCAAGGAAGTTAAAGTCAAGGTGTATATTGGAGAAAACAAGTATATTTTAGGTACCTCAAATCTTTTTGTGGTTAATGCTCTTTCCTTATCTTGACTTATATTTTTTGTTGTTAATTCATCTACTAGCAACAATAGCATGGCTATTATTTCAAATGAACTGTCACTCAAAAATCCAGGGATTAATAATGGTTAAATTTCTCTAACTAGCAAGTCATTTATCTGGTGATGCACTATGAACTGGAATCAAAAAATGAAACAAAACGAAAATTGTTTAAAAGAATCAAGATGTGCCAAGTGTTGTATTGCATATTTGTAATTCCAGCAGCTCAGGAAGCTGAGACAGGAGGATTATAAATTAAAGGCCAGCCTCAGCAATTTAGGGAAGTCCTAAGCAAATTAGCAAGACCTTGTCTCAAAATTGAAAAAAAAAAAAAGCTGGGGATGTGACTTAGTGGTCAATACCCCCTGGGTTCAATCCACAAACTCTGTCCCCTGCAAAAATAAAAATAAAAAAATAAAAAATAATCAAGATGCCAGGTTGATGTCTTTAGTTGTGGTTAAAGACAACCACGTTCCTTTGTTCAGTGACAATAAAGGAGTTAGAATATTTCTTGAACATTTTGTTCATAGATAGGCCCATACATCTTCAAATGAATACATAGTCAAATCATTCAATTTGCATAAGAAATTTTCAATATAATGTGGGTAGTCTTTATGATTTTGTTTAAGAAAAGGTACTATTTTAAAAATAGCTTTACAATTGTATTTTACAAAGCACTATAATAGAAGATAAAGAGTAATTTGATTTATTCAAAATTCAGGGACAATAAAAAAAATCCAATGGGCAACCATCAACCATAAAATTTTTTTAATTATGCTGTCAAATATAGACATACAATTAAAAACATAAAAATTTCATTTTTATTATGTCCATTACAGATAACTACTACCACCATAACTTTCCCTCTTCTTTGCCCAAGATGTTTAAGTTTTACATAGCTTCTTAGAAATATATCTTCCAAAGAGTTGTTGAAATTGCTATATAAGCATGGCCACTCTTGAGAATTTATATTTCATTTTTTAATAAAATAGCAATATCACAGTGTGAGTAAAGTGTAAGATACAATTTTAATATGTTTATTTTACATATGGCATTGCTTCAATGCTACCTATAGTCTTTCATCTAAAAATATCAAGAATAATACTACTTGCATATTTATGATATTAATTCAAAAGGCTTGAATTTGCTATAAAAGAAGTATATTAAGGGCTGGGGTTGTAGCTTAATGGTAGAGCGCTCATCTAGCATGTGCAAGGCCCTGGGTTTGATCCTCAGCACCATATAGAAGTAAATAAACCAAATAAATGTATTGTGTACAAATAAAAAATAAATATTAAAAAAACAAGAATTTAAAAAAGTATATTAATATTCAGTCTATATAAATCCTGCATATGATCATCCCTCAAAATTAGCAAACATAGATATTTCCAGCGTTGGGGACCAATTGAATACATTAATATAGGCTTACAAGTTCTAAAACCATCATCACATCTTTGTGCAATATAACTTAGATATGTTTTTACTAAACATTATCACATCTGTACTTTGTAATCTTCATTCAGAAAACATTTATAATTGTCATCAACTTCTCACCCCATGAACAATAATAACATTTTAATTTAAGGGACGGGCTACATTGAATACATTTTCATTTTTGAAAGATTAAAGTAGAAAAATTTCTATAGACATTTGAGGGAAAAAAAATATATATATATATATATATATATATATATATATCTTTCCTGCANCCTTATGTCCAAATCCCCTAGTTCCTTAACCAAATGCCACTTGATCAAATTTAAGTAATATATTATCTAAAACAATTACCACAATATCTATTATGTTGCATTAGATTTTTTGAGAGAGAGAGAGAGAGAGAGAATGAGAATGAACTTTTTTTTTGTAGATGGATACAACACAATGCCTTTATTTTTATGTGGTGCTGAGAATCGAACCCGGGTCCCGCCCGTCCTAGGTGAGAGCTCTACCGCTGAGCCACAATTCCAGCCCCTGCATTAGATTTTTAAAATGCTTTTTTTTTTTGCCATAATGGTAACTTTTACTTTAGTGAACTTCCATCCTTTTCTCTGAATTTCAGAAAATTCATGTTAATATATTAATAGATATTATAAAATAGTTCCATATTGCCTATTTTAAAAAGAATTCAAACATTATAACATTACACTATACTATCATTGCTAAAATCATCAGCCTATTTCATTTCCCAATAACCATCTAAATATCATATATCCATTTTGGTCTCAAAGTGTACTTTGCAGAGAACAGAATGTCATGTGTGCTGGCACTTCCTAATTCTGTCCTCTTTAAATACCCATGAGTTTAGCTCAGAGTATCACATGGTAACTATGTAGACTTATTAACTGTCAGAATATACTAAAAAAAATGTATTAACTAGAATTAAGAATTTACTCACCCAGCTGGGTCTCCTGAATTGTCAGTTTACTTTCCATAGGATACAAAAGCTTGGGTGGCTTATCAGTCAGAGGAGCTGGAAAACAACAATAATAATAGTACAGAGACTTATAGTTATGTTGCGTGAACTGAATGATAGCATACAGTTTATTTTCTCAAAGATTTTTCATTCTCAAAGTAGTGTCAAAGCACTCTACCAAGTAATGACTTTCATATTGCAGGTGGTACCTTCAGGCAAGCTGGAAAGCTATTAGATTAAACAAGAGTAAAATATAACATTTCCAGATCAACAGTCACATGACACCTTTGAATTACAGAATCAGGATTGGTCAATTCTTAAAAAAAAATCAGACTGTTTCATGATACATCTTATATTTATATCTTATTTTGTTTTAAAGGGATGCCCTCCATTTTTTAATATTAAAGCTACACACATATGTATGTGGCATGTAGTAAAACATTATTCAGTATAGAGGTTTGTCATTCTTCATAATTCCATTTATATTTTCCATATACTGGATCACATTACCTCAAAACACACAATCTACTAATTGCATTAAGTGTTCCTACATAGAGATACACTAAATGGGTTAGCAATGTGACATTAGTATCAGTACAAGCATGCATACTCATACCAAGAGGATATTTTAAAATGGTATTTTCCCCTTAGTCTAAATCTGTATTACTATTATCTGTTACATTTTGTAGTATATGTATATTGCTAATTTGCATGATTTGAAACTTCCACACATTTCTGATCTGTGCTCTCATCAATTTCATTTATCAGCAACAAGTCTAAGAGTTTGCTACTATACATTGGGAAAATGGGCATCCTATTGCATGCTTCATTCCTAGTAAACTAGACTTTCTGGACTTTAGACAAATAGTTCTTCATTAGTTCCCCCTCCTGCCCCCGCCTCTGAATTGCCTAGGTCCCTGGAAATCTGTCACTGTAACTTCTATTCTGTATAAAAAACAGACATTGATCAATTAAGGGTCACTGAACTAAATGTTTTTGCTTTGAGACTTTCTTTTTTCCTTGCCAGGAGGACATGCCAGCTTGGTTGATAACTGGAAGGTGGATCTAGACAGAACTGCCAGGAGTTGGCTACATGTACTCATCACCAGAGGATTCAAGAATTCAAAGTGCTTCAGCAGTTTGCCTCCATGTCTCTTTAACAGAAAACACAGTCAGTGCAAAGGGATAGTGCATCCCAAGTTAGAAAAACAGTAATGAGTTCTTAGGATCATTATGGTTTAGATATGAGGTGTCTGCTAAAAGCTTATGTGTGAGAAAATGCAAGAATTTTCAGAGGTGAAATGGTTAGATTGTGAGAGTCCTAGCCTAATCTGTGGATTAATCCACTGATATGGGTTAATTGGGTGGTAACTGTAGGCAGATAGGGTATGACTAGAGGAAGAAGGTCACTGGTGGTATAGCCTTTTATATCTTGTCCTTAGTAAGTGGAGCTCTCTCTTTCTCTCTGCTTTTGGTTGACATGTCCTGAGCTGTTTTCCTCCACCATGCTCTTCTGCCATGATGTTGGGCCTCACATCAGACCCAGAGAAATGGTGTCAGCTGACCATGGACTGAATCTCTGAGCAATGTAGTCAGCTGACCATGGATCTCTGAAACTATGAACTAAAATAAATTTGTCTTCCTCTACATTGTCCTAGTCAGTATTTTGGTAACAGAGAATAAAAGTTGACTAAAACAAAGGTCTTTATTGGGGAGACCAACCTCATCTAGGACTAATTGCTGTGTTCATAACTAATTGAATGCATTATTTATTTGCCTTCATTAATATTTAACAAGAATATGGGAATAAAAGTGAAAAACGAAAGTTTGGGTAATAGGATGAGATTAATTGCTCTGAAATTCTCAAAAATATAACATCACTGAGTAACCTTAAATACTCTGATTTCATGCCTCAAGTGATCTTAAAAGATTTGATTCTCTTACTAACAAAACATCAGCTTATTTACTAAATGTTGTCAAAATAGTTCACCATTAATAGGTTAAAAAGTCACAGTTCTTCAACTCTGGTTATCAAATGAATTTTAGTGAACTTCACAAGCCATGATGATGTCAAAATAACTGGTTTATTTTAATAAGTTTCTTAGTTAAAAAATCTTGTGATTATGTAGTTACTAGTAGATAATTTGACAGTTTGTTTTAAAAAGCAGTTGAGAAAATGTTCCATGCTCAAACACTTCCCACACTAGCCTGTGGTGAGGGGAAACAAAATCTGTATAGAAAGATAATATAATCCATATGTAGCACATTTGTTCAGAAATGTAAAATAGGTTTTTGTTTCTCTGCCCTACCCTACCACCCACTCTGTGACATAATGTTATGTCCTGAAGAATTTTCATATTCTGTCATTTGACAAATTCTATGTTAGCATAGGAATTCTTCAAGTCTAGATCATGAAATCATAAGATATCGGGGCTAGAGAGAATTCAATGCTTATTAGTTATTTTAAATTTTTAAAACTATGTTCCCTAAAGTCATGTTGTTTGCACAGAGCACCTCTGGGCAGAAAAAGTAAAAAAAGGAGAGAAGGACTGACCCACTGGGCATGTCTCCAAGCCTTGGGATGTCACCCACTCCTATTTGACAGAAGTAGCTCTGTTTTGACAAAGGTAGCTCTCTATCCATCAATATTTCATCCACAATTTTGAAGGACCAAATTCAATTCAATTCAACTTATACATGTTAAACACTATAATGTTCCAGACACTCTGATAGGTGGTTAGGAATGACTCTGTTTTTTGTCCTTATACTTTACAGTGATCTGTGGCTTAATAATAAAAATAAACATTTGAACTGATAAAAATCCCTTTGTTTAAGAGACCAAGGATCTGAGGCTCAAAGAGATAAAAAAGTTTGCAAAAGGTAACAAAGCAAATCCAAGCTAGAATCCTTGCTAGATGTTTCCACTCAATTCTTTATAATGTGCACTTTGAAAATTCTGTCAAGAAACTTCTGCATAGGCCTATACAAAGTTCCCTTCAAGGTGTGTACAATCTGTTAAAAAAGTAAAAATATGCAATTAAATCATCATAACCTAGAGCAGAGCTCTTGCAATGCAATCTGTCATCATCTGTAAGTGTCATGTATTGCTATTATGCTATGATGGATATCAATTTGGTACATTTCTCATATTATTTGCCTTTCTTTGATAAAAGTGATAGGAAACTCCCAGATAACACAAAGGATGAACTACTGATTTGACACACTGGCAAAATGACTGTGAAAGGAAGTGATCTCTAAGACTAAGGTGTAGCTCAGTTTCACAGTCATTTGAGGGTGACAAATTTTGCTGCCACAAAGGAAGGGCATGCACAGAATTATCCATTATTTGAATGTTTCTGGCACATTACAGTATTTAATATTTTTAGTTGATTTGAACTGACAGGAGACAGAAGTGGAAAACAAATGCAAGAATAATAATGACCAATCAAAATGAACAAACATGCAAACAGAAAAACATTCCTATTTTTATGCATTTGTAAAGGTAGAACTGGAAGGAAAATGAAAAACATTACTTGTAATTAAAAAAAGCAAAGTTATTAGCATCAGACCATAACTAGACCATCTGACAGTTTGTGTCAAGGGAACAATTTGTCTTTTGGGGACACTTATTTTTCTTACTAAAACATGCAGATAATGAAATAACTAAAAAACTAAAGAATGTCCAAGTAGTGACATGAAGCACATAGTGATTTTAAACCATAATCATATTTTGTCCACAAAAGGCACAATTAGAATGGAGCTATTTCTCTCACTAACTCTGCATTAAATACAGCTTTGTATCTACCCAAGTATTTTCAAGCCCTCATTTTATTTTTCAGAACATCTTATTAGCATCATCAAAACTGATATAGTTATTTAAAATAATAACAGGCCTCTCTTACAGAGTTTTTAATAAGTCTCAATTGACAAAACCTTTCTGCACAAGAGAAGGGGGGAATTTTAAGGACATTCATTTTTCTTACTAGCTGCCAGTTACAGAAACATCTAGAAGTCAGTCAGTATACTCCCATATATAAGGGATTGATCCCTTATATATGTTAACATATCCTAACTATTCATGAAGAGATGCAGTCTCTCTCTTTCCCCCATTCCTTGTACAGTTTATCTACATAACAGTAAGAAATAGGTTCTCATCTTCTTAAAACAAAAAAGAAAAAAGTAGGGTAAAAGAGACCATGATTTTTTCAGTCTTTCTAATGTTCTCAAAGAGGAGAGAAATGTGAGGTATCTAAGGTGAACACACATTTCTCTGCTTATCACTCACCACCCTTAAAAGCTAAATTTGACCCCTCCCACATTAATCCCTCCAACACTATTGAGAATACTTAGTATTTTCTGTATACTAATCCTACCACAAAATTTGTTCTTTCAAAATCATATTTTTCTGATGTATTTTAAATAGTTTTTTCTCTATTTCTTAGAAATCTTATGATAGATAAGGGTAGATTGCAAACTTAGCTTTCAGGGAGATGTGGATTTAATAATCTCTGACTCAGTTGGTTTGGCAAGTTGGAAGAGTCATTTAATACCTCTTAATCTTCTTATATGTAACATGTGACATAAATATTTCCCCACATTGATTAAACAGGATAAAATACCAGCATACAGTAGATGAAAAATAAATCTGTCTGGTGATGTTTACTGAAGTTTGGGACAATACCATTTAGCATATGCTAAATGTAGCATTCAATGTACCTTGGTAAGAACATTATTACTATTTGTGAAATAATGAATTCAAAGTTTAACCTGAGGTAAACTGAGGTTTAAAGGGGTTTAGACCCTGAATTGAAGAATCACTAATATTTCCCATATTAGTTTTTATAATAGGGGGATTGTTCCACAAGAATACAATTTTAAAAAATTGAGTAACTTTAAGTATACCGGACAATGTACTGGGATTGCAAAGAACTCAAACAAAACAAAAATTTTAAAGGTTGTAAGACTTCACAGAGCTTATAATCTATATAATTACAAATACTTCCAAGATTCAATTTTAAGAGCATTTGTCAAGTGACTAAAAATAGTATGTATTAAATTAGAAATAAAAGGATGAGTCATTCATAGAGATGTTCATAAATGAGAGCTTATTTATGATGCATTGTGGTGAGTCTTACACTCAGGGGTAATTTCTAACTCCATTTAAATCCACCAACTAAAACTGGTCACAAAATAATATCCACAGATTTACACAGCTGACAATAAAACATGCTTTGTGGCAATTCCACTGACTCACTCCATTTTACAAAGGGTCACTTGTGCATTCTTTCTTTTAAACTTAAAAGAACTGACAAACAATTGCCTGTTTTCCTAGCAAATGAAGGGAACTTTGATCACCCAAAGAGCTTCAACCTCTGAATGACTCAGAGTGTGATTTCAGTTCTGCTTTCTTTGGCCTGGAATGTTTTAAAATTAGTTTCTAACAGTAGAGCATAGATCTTATGAGTGTTGTAGCATGTAGACACAATATCATGGTCCTTGTAGAAGAAAGTAATGGACCAAGATGAATGGTCCTTGTAGGAGAAAATATTAATGGATCCAAGATGAATCCATTTAGGAGAAAAAGGGTACTTTATTTTTCACTTATCTCTAATGCTTTGAAGTTGGAAAAATCTTTCTTATTTGGTAAAAATAATTGTGGTGACTCACAATAGTCATGGACCTCAGAAGCCTCAAAGAGTGTCAAAACAACTAGGCACAAAGGTGCAGGGAGAGCGCTTAATGAATAAGACATATACAAGATAACATAGATTTAAGAGTAATGTCAAAGGGCATAATTGTTAATGCATTTCCCAAAATACATGTATTGAAGAAAATAAAAAAATCCATATGACTAGGTTTGATACTTAATATTTTATTCATTTAATTGGATAAATACTGCTGGTAATGAAAATAAAGCAAAATGTTTATTTATTCATTTCATTCATTTGACAAATATGCTAAAGCATCTCTCTGTTGGGCACTGTTCTAGTCACTAGGGCAAAGAGAGAGAAGAATTCTGATTTCACAGAGCAAGTATTCCAGAAATTAAGATATAAAATAGACACATACATAAATACATATATAACATAATATCAGGTGATTAAAAATACCATAAAAATGAAGCAGCTAAAGAAATACTAATGCAGGTGTGATTTTAGAGAGGACTGCCAGGAAATTGTGTTCAGATCATATGAAACATAAGAAATGGTCCATGTGAATTTCTGGAAGAAGTGTATGTCCAGCAGAGGGGAGAGTGAGTGCAAAGTTTCCAAGATGAGAATATGTTCAGCATGTTTGGGGGATAGTAAAGAAGTCCATTGTTACCATATTCATGTAAGAGAAGAAGACAAACAGTTCAGAGACATCCATGGGCCAATGCACACATGGCCTTATAGAACATGGAAAAGACTTTGGCTTTTATTCTAAAAACTATGGGTCTTCTTTTAAGGGTTTTGTAAAGAAGAGAGCCCCTGGAATAATTTAAGTCCAGTATCTCTGGCACCTTGTTATTTGAGTCACCTTGGAGGATGGAGTGCTAAGGAAGTAGTGATGTGCAGTGAAGACAGGAAGGCAGGAAGGCAGACATTGAAGAAATCCATGAAGAGGTGATGGTAACATGGTATTGGTGGTAGAAGTGGTAGTAAGTATTTTATCCAGTAAGCATCTACTACTATTTGATAAGTAGAGATAACAGATTTACTGATGGACTAGATGTGGAATGTTAATGAATATTCATGAGTTAAGGGAGATACACAATTATGAGCTTGAGTAAACATGTGGATGGTAATACCATTTAACGATATTGGAAGGTACTATAAAAGGTATGGGTTTATGGACAAGTAGATACCAAGAGATATATTTTTATACAGTTAAGTCACCTCCCTTTATTCAGAAAGACCAGTTTTACCATTGATCATTAATTTGTTTTTTGGAAAACTGAGCCACTAAATTATTCTCCCTGTGGGCCCCCAAAAGTTTGAGAAAATGGCCTTTAAAATTTCATATTTTAGGTTAATGTCATATTCATTTATTACGATATACAATTTGGCTAATCTCAACTATTCTTTGCTTTAACATAATTTCTAATAAAATGTATATCCCCAAACTTTTCTCTTGACTAATAGAATCAGAGACATGCTTATCCAAGATATTATGAAAATCCTCAAGTATTCCTTTTGTTCACTGTAATGTGAACATATTTGACTGGCAAATTGAATATCATCATATTTAATTCAGTTTTTTCCTCCTTTAACAATTATTATGAAGTACTGTTCTAATATAAAAGTGATGGAATTTATACGTAATCACTTTCTAATATGGTGATAAGCTTCTAAGGAATAATAAACAAGGAAAATATCATATTCATTGGTTTCAAAAAGATTTACTCAATATCAAATGTAAAATTAGTTAATATGGAGCTAATGTTAGGGTTCAGAGTCCTTATTCATTTTTCATCTTCTCAATTTCTCTCCTAAGCTCAATATTCCATTACCTGCATACCTGCTTGACTTATCAGATTCACAGCAGATTGTCAAACTCATTCAATCACCCAATAAACCCTAATTCTGATCAAATTAGTTGAGAGAAACATGGAGAGTAAATAATGAAGACCATGGGTAGATGTAGAATAAAGTTGTTTTAATATTTTAAATTTCATTTTAAAAAATGCTGCAGTGAATTTTGCATAAATATGATGGGAATGAATTCTAACTGATTGCATGTCTGATTTTAACCATTTAAAATAAATGTGTCTGTGCTGAAAGTGAAAGTTTAAAAATGATGAGAAAAAGGAAACAATATATAATTATTGAGAGAGATTATGATAAATCCTAGGAAAAAGATGCTGATTGATGTAACAGCTATAATCAAGTAGGTGAACATGCCAACTACTGTTTTCACTTCTGTTGACAGGCAAGAAAAAAATTAACAGCCACTAATTAGTTTCTAGGGACAATAGTCAATTCCAAGAAATTATGTGTCCTATAAGGGAAAGTATCTCTTTTGTAGCAGTGAGAAAGTATGCAAAATTATCATAGCATATCATTTTCTTTTTCTTCTAACAGATAAAAGGCCTTCTAGAAATGAAAAATGATAAAATTCAACTCATTTAAAAATGCTTTTAAGAGAAAATTGTGAAATAGACAAAATATCACCATGTTACCATGTGAATCAGAACATTTTAAATTCTCTTTTTGGCTTGAGATAACAAAACACGACATAAAATTTCCATTGTGTAGTATACTATAATTTAATGTTCATTCATTTTATATTGAATTGGTTTATTTATAGTTGCATTTCTGTAAAAGCTTTTTGTATTCCTTAATATAGAATCTTAAATGAGTACTCACCAATATGGCTCTACAATAGTGGTTCTCAACTGGGGTTGTCACAGTGTGTGGTGTTAGTTAAAAATTGATGCTGCTAAAAACAATGCTAAGCAGGAAGTGTGAATCAGGCGGTATAGCGATACCAGACTTCAAACTATACTACAGAGCAATAGTAACAAAAANTAGATGAGTAGTGTGAGAGTGGGTGTTATTTTTGGGAGGGGGGAGGGTGGAGGATGGGAAAGGCAGCGGAGCACAACAGACACTAGGATGGCAATTTGTAAATCAATGGATGTGTAACTGATGTGATTCTGCAATCTGTGTATGGGGTGAAGGTGGGAGTTCATAACCCACTTGAATCAAAGTGTGGAATATGATATGTCAAGAAATTTGTAATGTTTTGAACAACCCACAATAAAAAATTAAAAAAAAAAATTGATGCTGCTAAATATATTGTAATGCATGGGAAACACTCCCACAAGAATAATCTGGCCCCTGATCCCTGATGTATATAATGATCAATATTGCTGAGATTGAAAAGCCTTGCCCTATGATAACCCTATGTTAAATGTGATTTTATTGCCTATATTTCAAACCTGAATTGTACAAAAGACTTACATTGTCTTATAAATATAAAGCTGTATAAAATGTAGAGACTGATGAAACAGGTGGTAGACCATAGCCATGAAAGGTGTTTGAAACACTGCAGAGGCTTAGTATTCAGAAAGGTCAGGAATGACATGGCATAGGGGAGAGATACAATACAACAAGTGAGAAGAATTAACCAAGAATTAGTTTAAAGAATCAGTAATCTACTCTTTCCCCTTCCATATCCTCATAGGAACAATAACCACCACAAAAGTCACTTCTTTGCCACTTATCAGCTAAAAATCAAGCGGCTCTTCTCTAAAGACATGACATTGATTATCCAACACAGAATAGAAGCATTCCAGAAATTCAGAAATAATTCTAATGTATCTTTAAATACTTAGCTTTTGAAATATTATAGAATTATTTCACAGCAAAAGTTTCCAAATATTATTAATCCTCAGTATGAAAGTTATTTGCAACCAATGAAAACACACACACACACACACACACCCAAAAAAGCAAAAGAAGGTAAACTAAAAACAATTTGTTCAAAAATTATTTAGAAATTTATTTAGAAAAACATATTCAGTGGACCTGGTCAAGAATTAAAAACAAAGTAACACATGTAAAAATCTCAATAATTTATCATTAAATATTGATATAGCATTCTGTACTTTATTTTATTGACAAAACATTAAGAAGATGTGTTGTTAGCTGGGACTCACAGTAAAAAATTAAGGCTTGTAAGATAAAACAACATGAATAAAACATCTCAAATAAACATGTGTAAAAGAAAAATTAAAACTTATTACCTAGGTTGTGTGGTGACACTATTTAATTTGACCATTATTTTGCTACAAATAAACAGAAACTTCTACAAAATGAGGACAAAAGTCAGGATTTGAACCTACCTCGTCTCATTTCAATAGTCACATGTTTTCCATTTCTGTGGATGTTTTTCATCATTTGTGTCTTCTAATATGGTGCTTAGTAGACACCTTGATTTCCCTCAAGTCTTTGATGATATGAGTCATACAGATGGGAAATGATTTTGATGGAGTTTGAAAATAGAGGTGGAAAATGCCATGTAAATTTAACAGAGGTCTTTAGAACTAAAGTAATTTTAACAATAATAAAAATTTTACTATAGGATTTAAATAAATTTTATTCTGCTTTCTTGAAAACACTGTATGAGAAGATTATGTCTGTCATGGGCTCTTATAAACAGAATCTTTTAATGCTTATAGAACTCGGTGATGACATCCAGTTTGATTCTGGACCCAAAAGAAAGAAAGGCATTCCAGAAATCCCATTAACACTGTTACCAAAAGAAAATAAACTTTAATAAACAAGCTCTCCATTAAACCTCAAGGTTTATAAATATAAACAAAAATTTTTAAATTTATATTAATTATGCATAGTGTTAGAAATGTTCTTCAGAATAATATTTTATAGCAGCCCAAATGTTATGAAAACAACTTCATTTTTGCATAAAATTTGGGAACATAAATTTAACCAATTTATTCTACTTTTGCATGGCATTCCTCTTGAGATACCAAATTTCACTAACGATCAGCAAGCTTCTTTAGGGAAAATAATGACAATTTGTTGAATATTTACAATTCCAACTTTTGCCCTTGCTTTAACTTTCTTGACCTCTACGAGGCAATAGCATAGGTTATTATGATATTCTGTGAATCTAAGCTAACCTCTGTATATTCAGAACCATGAAATACCATTTTAATAGTATAATATTATGCACTAAAGTGTAGGCTGACCAGGATATTTGGTGATTTTACTGCTTAAAGAAATATACCTCCAAATAATTAGCCCTCTTTCCTTCCTTTTTATTCTCATTCCTTCTTCTCTCCCCTCCTTCTTTCTATCCTCCTTTCATCCATCCATACCTCCTTTTCTTTCACTCTTCCTTTCAAATGAGACAGAAGAAAAAATATATTTTTATTTTATCATGGGTAAGTGGTAAAGTGACCCCTAATTTTACACACATCTATTTTTTTTTACAAACAGAACAGCTAGAACTTATTTGTCTCGACCTCCCTCATGTTGTCCCATTAATTGTCATCATTCATCTAACACTGTCAGAGAAGTCATTTTTAATAAAAATGGCTTAGCAAATAATCTCCCACCAAGTAGGATTTCAAGCCCTTCAACCTAGTCTAGGAGCTTAATAAAGAGTTCCAATGGTTGTTTTGTATTGTTTCATAAAAAGAAGTCCATCAGAAGTCATTAAAAATATGATTACTACCAAGGAAAAAGGCAAAGCACAAAAACAAACAAAAAAACACACCAACAAAAATGCAACCCCAGAAGCAAAAGAAAGAAAAATATGCCTATGAGCAATAAAATCAGGCACCCTTTAAATAAAACTTGCTATTCAGATCTGATTATGCTGCAAATGCTGTTATATTACATTTACTATCAGCACACACCCAAGAGTTACTTGGCAACAAACAGAGGTTAGTCATTTTAAGCATTTTTTTTGAAACAATGCAGGAACTAGCTGCAAATTTGTTATGCATTGAATACCACTCATATCATCAAAAGAAAACACACAAACACACACACACACAAATCAGCAAGTAACAAACAATTTTCACAACATATTGAGAATCACTAAAGCTAGGAAAGGGGGGGTACAATGGGTTTAAGGATACTACTCTCACAAGTTTTCTATTTTGCTTAAAATTGTTCATAATAAAAGTAGTTATTTAAAAAATGAGTTGTATATGAAAACATCAGTGTTTGGTATTCGTTTTAGTGTTATATATGGTTCATAGATCTATACATCTACATGTACATATGTTTTTATACTGAAGTGTAAAATGTAAATTTAGAGCCAAGTTTATAACAAGAAAGGAAAATAAATTGAATTGCATCTATGCCAGCTCAAAGCAATACCACAGCTCTATTTGCTCAGCAAAATTTGTTTCTATTATATCTTCACATTTCTGTTTATAATAAATAGAGAAAAACGATTTTTACTTTAGAAAAAAAAATGAATACAAAATGCTAATGCAATTCATCTTGTAAGTATTTCTGAGTTACAAAATACCCCAAAACTTAGTAGCTTAAAATATTGGACATTTATTATTATTTATGAATCTGTAAAATACCTTGGAGGTTCTGCTAATCTGGATCAGGCTTTAATGATTTTTTCATGACTCATTATGAAAATATGGTCTACTGCTTGTGAAGCATGTGACTTCACTCCTCTCTGCTGGGCTTACTCACATTTCTTCAATTTTATCAAGCTAAGATTTTTACTCAGTAACTAAGAGTGGGTCATTGAAGGTTTGCTAACAAGGAAGTGACATGATCCAATGTTTTTTTTTTTTTTTTCATGTTTCTTTCAAGTCTGGAATTATCCTCAAGGTGTTCCATTCACATCAAGCACAGGGAATATTTTACCAGTTCTCCAGTTCAGTATTCTCTTGGTATTGTTTTCAAATGTCCTTCCTTTGCTCCTAGAATACTAAATCACTCCTTAAATCTTACCCCACCCTTCCATAATTCCATGGATGTCAATTTTTTAGATAAACTTTCTGACTCCTGCTGGGCTACCTAAACACAACCTCCTTATACCCCTGACTAGCCTTTGAGAAGTTGGGTTGCAACTTTTCTTTTTTTTTAATTAGTTGTTCAAAACATTACAAAGTTCTTGACATATCATATTTCATACATTTGATTCAAGCGGATTATGAACTCCCATTTTTACCCTATATACAAAACTTTTCCTTCTATAAATGTGACTTTCCATTGAGACTGAGAATGCTATTTTTTTTACTTTGAAACTTTTAACTTTCATTTCCCTAATATTTTTAATATTTTTAAAAATAGGTAAAATATAGCAGATGTTCAAAAAACATTTGTTGAATGATTGGTCAAAGAAAGATTTAATTGTATTCCATGTATGCTGTTTTAAAAGGCAGTAATTGTATGCTTCTGTTTTAAAGATTTGCACTAAAAACTGTTCATTACAAAGTACATTTTTATGGATAATGGGTTATGCTTTAGTTACTTTAAAAAACTTACTCATCTAGAAAATATATTATAGTATCCAGAAAATGGCTATTAACACCACTAAAGAAATGATAAGTACTGGCAATTTGTACATTTATATGCGATAAACATTATCTTTCATTAAATAATGTATGACCAGGAACTAGTATATTCATCTATTTCATTCATTTCTGGGGTTATATTTAATTTTTCTGCTTCTCTTTGTGCCCATTTGTAATGTGAAGGCACTTAATTAATCAGCAATATGTAAAAACTACTAATTATTAGCCAAAAATAAGTATAAAATAAGATACTGACACATAAGTAATTTATATTCTGGTTGAATGTACATGACCAACAATTCAACGACAAATGAACAATGGTAATCGTGAGATAAAACATATTTTCTTGGCTATGAGTTATTTCAGAGGGGATAGGATATTAATGAGAGAGAAATTCATGGATAAGAAACACGTAAAAGGTTCATCACAAAATGTACCTGCACCAGTTTACTCTGGAAGAAGCATGAAATTCCCCATCTACCATACTCTCTTGCCTAAATTCAACAAAGAAATAGTTTTCTATTGGTGTGGATTCATATTATGACGTAGGAAGAAAGACGAGAGAATAAGGAAGACAAGACTTGGAAATAAATAAACCAAACATGAAAGCTGCAAGTTATAGGAAATGAGAACAAGCTCAGTGGTTTATAGGACCCTTTATTAGACTCCTTTTCTCCTTTGTCTGCAGTGGAAAGAATAGGGAATTTAGAGTCAGGAAGACCTAGGTTCAAATCTTAAGTCTTCTGTATCATGAAATTGTTTTATGCAAATTGCTTTATATGTTTAAAGCTTAGTTTCCTCACTTGCCAAAATTTGAAAAATATCTCTTGAAGGTTTGCTATGAAATTGAAATGAGATACCTAGTAAAGGTAGGTGGTATTATGCTTGGCATATAAAATGTGTTTCATAAAGGCTGCTGTGTGTTAATATCAGTATTGGGGGTGTGAATGCCTCCAAGAGCAAGGCTAAATTGTACCTAAGAGAAAATTTCTAGACATTCAAGTAAAAGGGAACAGCATGAATAAAGAAACAGAGCTGAACTTGGTAAAGCCAGTGGACAGAAGTTATTTAGGCTATGAGACACATTGGATCAGGGTCATCTTTAGAAATATGAACAAATAGGCATTTTCACATTTTATTGAAAGAATTAACAAGCATAGGAAACCTGAGGTGAAGGCCAGATACTAATTATCTCTTAGGATAATTTATGAATTAACAATAGGTTGTCTAACATGTTTTTCCTCATTGTAAATTAACTTTAGGTTGTAAATTATGATTCAAAAATCTTCAGAGTCAAAAATGCTGTGGCTTGGATTAAACAGTACTTCAAAGACAATGGCTGCAAGCAATAGCTAATTCCATAATGATTAACCTAGCATAAAGCATTGCTAAACATGGAGCACTGGCCTCACAAATGACTGTCAGATTATCTAAAAAGGAGAGGTGGGGAGTAAACACCACATGGTCTGTACCCAAAGGCAAATTATTAGATTGCTCCAGGCCTTATTAGAAGAACAATGAGGATGCCAGAATTCACCTGGACTCAATAGGGTGAAGCCTGCAGGTATGACTTTGAAGCCACTTTCAGGCAATGGTACTGTCAGTTGCCACATCTCAAACAAAAAGAAGACAATAGAAGAGAGAGCAAACACAAGATTCAGCCAGCTAGTATCCAACAATGTTAGCCACATTAAAGGATTAGGTTTGCTTTGATGCTTTTATTCTCAAGTTAGGGGTCTATTAATTTAATTTCTCCCTGCTGCTTCCACTATGGGTTGTTATTTGTTGAGCCTGATAAAATGCTTAACTGTGCTTATTTTCATCTTTATTTCCCAGTGGATTATGTAGTTAAGACTATAAACTTGCACTGTACCATTCAATATGGTAGATATTAGATAGACTTTGGACTCAGCCACACTAGCCATATTTCCTTTTCTTTCTTTCTTTCTTTTCTTTTCTTTTTTTTTTTTTTTTTTGGTAGTGGAGAGTGAATCCAGGGGCATTTTACCACTGACCTACATATCCAGCCCTTTTTACCTTTTTTATTTTGAGACTGGGTCTTTCTACATTGCTGAGACTGGCCTCAAATTTGCAATATATCTGCTTCAGACTTCTGATTTGCTGGAATTACAGACATGTTCCACTGAGCCCAGAACACACTAGTCATATTTCAAGAGCTCAATAACCACATATATACAGTGTTTACTTTACTGGAAATCATATCTAGAACATTTAGATAATTGCCTAGAAATTTCTATTTAGCAGTGCTGCACTAGAGTTACTCCCAACCTTTTGCCATGGCACATAATAAAAATATTTGTAGGGCAGTCTTGGATAAACAACCTTGTGGTCATAAATGATTGGTTTCGGGGCTGCAGCTGCCTCTGAGAGCTTAGAAGAATTGTTATCTTAGCACAATTGAAATTGGTTTGAAGTATAACTGTATGCCAGTATGTATCAATTGGGAAATTGTGTTTTAGTTGATATCCAGTTAAACACCATAAGAGAAGTGTAGTGGTTCATCCTCTTGGAAAACAATTGCTAATCAGGATTATTTCTAATTAAAAGGATAATCAATAACATGAAGAGATCTGAAAAAAGCTAAAATCCAAAGTAACAGACAATATGAAGCAATACCATAGGCAACGTTTTTTTCTGAGTTCTCTGACAAAAGAAGAATAAGATGTCTCAATTCTTACTTTTTGAAATAAGAAGACAGGGAGGAACAGGAATGGTGAGTTGTTTGTGGAGGAAAAGATGAGAATCAGATGCTGCAGTTATTTGAAAAGTAGAAGCAAATGCCAAGTCTAGGGAGTTGTGACCATTACTGTGTTTTTGATGTTAGGCCATTAAAAGAATTCAAGACCCATTTCAGGAACCATGTGTTTCATGGACTTTTCAAGTCAGAGATAGAGAAATGACCTCCATGAAGTTATGGATTTACAAGAACTTTTCCACTGAAGAGCTAAAGATATTACAGAGCTATTAGAATGAAAACAGAAAAAGTTCCAGGTATTCTAAGCATGTTTGTACAGCTAATAAAGAGTGAGGTGAATGTTTGTACTTTCCAAAAATGCTTATTAGGGACGGCTATGCACTGGACACTCTTCTTTTTACTGGAGAACTGGTAGTGAATGAAACAAAGCCGGCATGCAATAGCAAAAGACATCAGAGTAATATATATGTCATTAAGAAAATACAGCAAGGCAAGAGACCATCTCCAGCAGTGCTATCTTTTATAAAGGCCAATAACAGAAGATCTTACTAATAATGAGGGATTTGGATGGAAACCTAAAGAAGATGATGAACTAGGCTGTGTGAATACCTGACAGAAGGGTTGGGGTTGTATTTCAGTGGTAGAGCACTTGCCTGGCTTGTGTGAGGCACTGGGTTCAATTCTCAGCATGGCATAAAAATAAATAAAGGTATTGTGTCCATCTACAACTAAAAAAATATACCTGGCAAAAGATCATTCCATGCAGAGAAGAGAAAGTTCAAAGGCTAGATCATGCCTGGAAAATTTGAAGAGTAGTTAAAAGGCCATTGTATATTCAGGTTTATGAGGAAAGAGTGGAAGGATAAAATGTTTAAGAAATATCAGAGAGATAGAAAGCCTATGGCTTTGTAGGTTTGGTTTGGACTTTGGAATTAAGAGCCCTTGGTGATTTCTAAGCAGAGGATAAAATGATGTGATTTGTGTTTCAGGATTCACTTTTAATGATGTAGGAAAGTACACAATTAGAACTAGAGAAGCAGGTTGATATGGAAGCAGTGATAATAATGTAGATGAAGTATGTTGTTGGCTTGGATTAAGGTGGCAGCAGCAGAGAAATATCCAAGCAATGAATTTACTTTCAAGATAGATTCCGTGGAAGGTGCAAGGTAAAGAAGGGGTCAAGGTTGACTGCAAGGCTTTGGCTGGAGAAACCATAAGAAAGAAGTTGCCATTTATTGCTATGGGAAGATGGTAGGGTGAGAAGATGGAGACATGTATGGGTGGACAGGTCAGGAGTTTAGTTTTGTTCATGTTAAATTTGAGATATCGCATAGATATCAAAGTGGAGCTTTTAGTAAGCAATCTGATATATGAGTCTGGGATGCAGGGATGACATCAGGGCCATAGATATAAATTTGGGAGTCATTAGCATCACAGAGAGTATTTAAAGCTGTGGGCGGGATGAGATCACCAGGGAGTGAAGGCTCCACTCTGGGCTTGAACCTCCTGAGCTCAGTTGCTGAAAAAGACACAAACAAATCAGAGAAATAGCAGGGATTACTGCTCAGCTGCCACACTGCAATGCCAGGCAGCTGCGATGCCCCTGGGTAAATACCCAAAGTAGCTAGTACTTAGCATTTTTTTCAAAATGTTTCACGAATCAATCTTTTTGACAGCAGTAGAAATGCACATCAAGGCAGCCTTCCACATGAGTAAAAATAATGCGTGTACTATCTAGTAGCATAAGGCCAACCTCTATAACACCAGCTGTAGCCACCCTCATGCCTCTTTGGTTTCATTTCTTTTTACTGAACAGCTGGACGAGAGATCAAGAGAGGGTCAAAAACATGCCAGGGGCTGAGCAGGATTTCCAAAACATTTTTAATACCTGAATGCCTAACAGTGTACTCATGAGAGGCTACAAAATACCAAGCACCTGTAATACAGCCCCTGCTTCTCTAAGCCCTAGCCACCTCTGATGCATACTCTAATATATTGGGAATAAGGTATTTGAATTTCAGCCAGTTGAATTGTCTTCAAGGTATTTGAGGTATTCAAGGTATTTGAATTTCAGCCAGTTGAATTGTTTGACAACATGAGCAAGTAACTAACCAGGCTGTCAATGTGGTCTGGCAGGGGCAAGATGAATGAAATGAGCTGCTTTTTTGCTCATCCAGAGGTGCCATGCGATTTGCTTCATGTTGCCAAGTCAGCAAGTGTTCCCCAAGGCTGTTCCTGCCCTTCTTAACTACAGAAGCATCAAAGCAATGCAGGGACCATACATTTCAACATAGGGTTTTTAAAATTTTTCTAATTATGATATAAATATCACTCTAAAAAGTCAGTGCTAACATCAGCACCTCTTTTGAATGTATGTGTGAAAGGGTACCTGAAATCAACACTTTTTAAGTGTGCCAGCATAATTCATCAGACCTAATTGTAAAACAAATCACACTGTGCATAGTGTCCAGAAATCACAGGAATCAACTAGCTAAATAAACACAGTACAAGCAAAGCACTGTCTCAAATGAAAGCTGGATAACAATCTAGAGGTCTAAATGCAGCCAGGTATGCCTGGCCCTAAGTCTGATACAGCAGAGAAAACTGCAAACAAAAAAAAATATCTAATTTTTTTTGAGAAAACTATTCTTAAAAAATATATTTCACTTTCAAGAACAAAGAAGACTTTTCAGTATAAGAAAGCATCCAAAAACATCTTTTAAAAGCTAGAACTGAAACCTAAATTTAGTATTTTATGTATGTATGAGCAAGCATACTTGATGTCCTCCCTTAACTAACAGTTCTGTTGATAAATGATAACTAAACTTAGCATATTAAATTCACATTGGGGCCAAATGAATTCACATATGTACTTATATATCCACTATATGTGTTTGCAAAGTATTCATTTGTGAGTTAGGCATTGTTCAACTGAACAAACTATTATACTTTCAAAAAAATAAAAGCATATGTTTTATTTATGCCAGTGGAAAAACCAGTCATGAAAATTGAAATAATAATAATATAAAAACACTCAAAGCAAATGATATATTATTCAAGCTTTGCTTAACAACTAGATTCTAAATGAGCAAAGGATAACTGAAATTCTGCTATGGACCCAGTAGATGGTCAAAAAATGTTAATTGGTGTTGACAGAAGTTAACATTACTGGAGTGCCAAAGTGACATAGTGGAGTAACTGAGAAAAATGTCACAGTTCATTCAACAGTCTAGAACTCAGCTTTAGGACAAAGAATAAATATTTATGAGAGAGGAGAAATCGAAACAGGGCCCTTTGGCTACCAATCTAAAACTAGACTTGGTTTGGTAATTAGAGTATGCAACATTTTTAATATATTAGGAATACATAAGCATAAAGCATGTAGTTTTACTTTTATTAGGGATTCATTCCAAAAGAGCACGTTAATAGAACATAGTTACATTGTGACACAAAAATAAAAGCATGGAAAAATTGAAAATTTAACAATTTTTTAGAGTTACCTAAAATCAGGCAAGGATTTCTAGGTAAACTATGCTATTCTTTTGCTAGTGAGTTTAATAAAATCATATTGGGCATATCCTATGCAACATATTTTGTCAGGTATTGTGGAGGGATACAAAAGGGGACAAGCCACTGTCCTTTCCATTAAGAATTTTTCAATTTATTGGGAAAGATAAATTTAATAATCAGAATAGCATAACTCTTATAGGACAGCTATAATGTTACATTCACAAATTGGAGACATAAAGACAATATCATAATGTTGGCTTAAAGAGATCAAGGGAGATTTCATGAAAGAGGAGACATTTTGTTTTCATTTTGAGAAATAAAAAATATAAATATAATATATTTAAAAATGCACAAAGCCTCCCAATTCAAAAATTTCCATATTTGCTTCAAATTAATTTATTTAAGGAAATAAAACATTACTGATATAGCTTAATTCTTCTTGAACCATGACGAGATATCCTTTTTCAAATTGTCAGACAAGCAATATTCTAACTTTGGGTCATATTATTTCATTCCATTTTTATACTTACATCAATTAATATTTATATGATGCGATATATCTTTGCATATAACTTTCTGAAATTTTGAGTTTTCAATTTATACCTGATGTTTATGTTTTGGATAAATAATAATATTGATATATAGAGAAACCTCGTTCATCTTTTTTCTTTGCTGTTTAGTACTCTGTTTTACATTTAATTTATAAATTACCCTTTTGACCAAATCTTTCTAAAGCTTCAAAGAATAGCTTTACATGCACATAGCACACGTGGACAAGACATTTTTTAGGGTCTATACCTCAAGTATATCATAGAGTGACAACAACCAGATTGGCCTGGGAAAACTCCCGTTTAAACCCTTGTTTTGGCATACATTTTAATAGCTCTGCCATTCATGTTCAAAGGTATCCCAGATTGAGCAATAAATGAACATTCTAGCAATAAGACATCAAGTTTTTTGATTTTATAGGTTTTGTTAAATAGTCTGACCAAATGGTTGCAACAATTTAATATCCCTACCTATAGTTCTGAGAATACAAATTTCCTTCATATTTTTCCTAATACTTGATTAGCAGATTTTTTATCTATCTGGTGAGTGAAAATAGTAACTTGTCATTTCAATTTATTTTTCACTGATAAAAGTAAAGTTTACCAACCTCTCATATTTGTATTTTATCTTGTAAGAATTTTATGCTATAACTTTCACCGTTCTGTGTGCACTCACTTCATTATATTTTTATCTTTCTTTTGACTTGGAATTCTTTCTAGATCTTATATTGTATTTTTGTTGTAATATCCACTGGAAATAGTAATTTTCCAATCTGGCATTTACTTCTTAAACATGCTTATGGTTTCTCTTTCCTTTCCTTTTATTTCTCTTCTTTTTGTTTACATTATAACAGTTTAGCATTACAATGTGGTCAGATTTTAGTTTTTTATGTGTATGTCTACATTTTGTGTCTATGCTAATAAAGTTCTCCTCAGCCAAGGACAGATAGATATCAGTCTATATTTTTATGGAATTGCATTTTAAGTTGGGTCTTTAAAGGATTAGCATTATGATTTTCCATATTATAGGGTTCACAATGAAGATAGAAGGCTCGAGATGGAGCTCAGTGATAGAATACTTTCGGAAAAAAACAATGAAGATGGAGAAAGGAGATATCACGTGAGAAGTAAACAGGAAGAAACAGAGCAAATTGTTCTGAGATTTTGAGTGTTTGTTTTACTGGGAGCACCCCACATATAAGTATATTATCTAAATTTCCTATTGACTTTTAATGAAAATAATTTTCTTCTGTATACTTAGGTTTCTGTTTTTCTATTATAATCCATACATTTCTCTCAAGAGGTTTTTCTCTTTAATTACTTTTTAAAAAATCAGTGTGTTCTTAATCTGGTTCTCAACTATTTTTGTCAGTTTACTCCCTAACATCCGGAACTTTCTTGGAAATGGGTACACTGTAGACATATTTTTGAGAACTTGTAGTCATAAAAATTTCTATACATCTTTTTTGAAGATTAACTTATTGATAAATTGGCTGGATATAGAATTATAAAAAGAAAGCAATTAATTAATTATCATAAAAATTTGAAGACATTCATTAATCGATTTTTTTTTCTCAAGAATTGCTCTGGAAGAAGTCAATGACATCTAATACCTGTTATATAATACATGATCTCACACTACTCCCTATTGGAAAACAGAGTCCTTATCCTTGGTGTCCCAAAATTTCTGGATGATATGCCTCATGTGGAGTATCTTATTGTTCTTTTGCTGGTCACTTATTGAACCCTAAAATATGGAAAGTCAAGTTCATCAAATTAAGGAGAATTTTCTTGTATTGCATATTTAATAAGTTCTTTTTCACTATTTTTCTCTATTTTCAGTTATTTTGTATTGATTCTCCTTTGAAAAAAAATCTTCTCATCTTCTTGAACATTTGTTCTACCTTCTTGGAGATTTGTGGTATGATAGTTTAATCTGTCAATAGTTTTTCTTAGTTATCTGAATGTCCATTGTTGTACCAATTTAGATGCTATAAAATGCTTCTTTAATATGCTTGAGAATATTTATTATATTTTTGAAGTTTTCATTTTCCTGAAGAGTTTGTTTTCTCACAGTTTTCACTGTATGCTTATTTTTTTAAAAAATATCTTGTATATTTTTGAGTTTTTGTCAAATATTTGTAACTCTTGGCTGCCCATTGATACATGTAAGTGAGGCATTAAAAAATAAAGAAAGCTCCACACAGGTAGAGCAATTGTCAGTTGGATTTCAGTGCATGTAATCAGGGAAATATTGATCCTTTTATATGAACACACCTTCCCTACACCACCCCCACACATATATAGAAACAAAAGGCAGGAATTTTTTTCTCTTAAGCTTGAGAATTTTCTGCATAGAAGATTCCTCCAATCTCCTGACTAATCTATCAGCCAGTGTCCTAATACATAAGAATAGAGAGGTAGTAAGGGAGAGTTTCTATCAGTTTGTACACATTTATACGTGCACACAATATTGATTCTTCTCTTTCTTGTCATTATTCTCTCTTTTTTAAAATAAAGCTATAAGTATCTTTTCTTCCTTCTTCAGTGTGAGATGATTAAGGCACTTTGATGCCCAAAGTGTGATGATTGTCTTTGGTTATAACTTCATTATATAGTCTTAAATTCCATCATTTGTCTCTGCATCCAAAAGTACCTGGCATTTCCAAATCCTGAGCCAGCCTAGAGATGCTTTTTGTCAAGCCAATTTTAATTCCTACATTCTACTACATCAACTAGTATTCAATCTTCATCTTCCAAAATTTCAAAACTCTTATCTACTTATTACTCTTCTCATATTTTTTTCATTTGTATATTATTTTTATATTTCAGTTACCATGTTTTTTGTGGAATTTGAAGAATGAATACTGTACTGAATTGAATAGTACCCACTCTCAAATTGTAATGTTACCAAGTAACTGGTGAGTGTGACTTTATTAAAAAATGGTGTCCTTGAATATTAGATGTAATTAAATTATAATTCTCAATCACCTATATGGACCAGTTAATTCCAACTCCAGTCTCTTTATCAGAGAAAGAAGAGGAGAAACTCAGGGGAGAAGATCATGTGAAGAAGAAAATAGAAATTAGAGTAATGTTTCTATAAACCAATGAATAACAAAGATTGCTGGCAGAGATTAAAAGCTAGCAACAGACATGGAACAAAGCCTCTAGAATTAAACAACCTACCAATACCTTGATTTCAGATTTCTGGCTGTCATTTCTGTGAGAGGAATTCTTTTGTTTCAAGCCACCTAAGAAGTTACATCAGCTCTAGGAATCTAATGCAAGCAAATATAAATAGTTGAGTTCAATTTATCATAGTTAATCTAAGAACTTTTCAATAACTTTATAGGAAAGCACATAAATCATAAGTATATATTTTGATGAATCATCATAAACTGAAAATACCCACATTACCAGTTACCAGATTAAGAAATAGAACACCATATCAGTATCCCAGAAGCCCTTTTCATGGCTTTTTCCCATCACTTCTCCCTTCAGTAGAGGTAACCACTAACCTGAGTGTTAACAATATGAATTTTACTCTTTTTGAAATTTAGAGAAATGGAACGTACATTGTAAGCAAAAAATAACAGAAATGGGAGCAGACTTCAATGGATCAGCAAGCTGTCTTTATTAAACAGCAGTGGAATGGCACAGTTTTAGGGGAGAAAACAGTGACTGGTTACATGAGGGGTCTGTTTTTTATAGATGTTAATGAGAGTTCATCATAGCATAATGTTTAGTGAGACTTAATCATTAAAGACTGAGGGCATGCCAGTTGGGCAGTCAGGAAACTAGCTGTGCAGGTTAAAAATCTACCTCTGGAAAACAGTGGTAAAAGTTTGAAACTCATTGTTTCTAGGATAAAAGTCCAGAGACCAGGGCCCATTGTTTGCCTTCCCCTTCTCCCTTCCCAGATTCAACTGTCCTCCTTTTCTCCCTGGCAGCTGTCATTCCCCTTTTCTTGCGGGATATTATTTTCCATATCTTTCATACATTATATACTTCTTTGTTCTGGCTTCTTTCATATAATGCATGTGAGAGTCATTCATTTTATCATGTATAATCAAAGTTCATTCATTTTTATTGATGTAAGTTATTCTATTAGGTGACCATACCTATTCATCCTAGTATTGATGGACCCTTAGGAGTTTTTGGCTTTAGGGTATTATCCATAGTGCTTCTATGAATATTATTGTATACCTCTTATATGTTTCTGTTGGAAATATTTCCAGAAAGGAAATGGATAGGTTGTATTGTTTAGTTGTATTAGTTACACAAAACAGCTTTTAAAAATAACTTGCTAGCCAGGCACAGTGTCGCATGCAGGTAATCCCAGTAGCTTGGGAGGCTGAGGCATGAGGATTATAAATTCCAATTCAGCCACAGCAACTAAGCAAGGCCCTGAGCAATTTAGCAAAAACCTTGTCTCTCTCTCTCTCTCTCTCTCTCTCTCTCTATATATATATA
>NW_026000249.1:18229967-18244246 GCF_001458135.2 Marmota marmota marmota | reverse complement strand
ATATATATTTAAAGGCTGATATTATTACTCAGTGGTTAAGTGCCCCTTTGTTCAATCCCCAAATGCCAATAAATAAATAAATGAATAAACAAACAAACAAATAAATAAATAAAAGCAATGTTTTTGTCAGCTTTTTTCCTGCTGTCAGGAAAAGGACACCACCAGGACAACTGTAGAGGACTAAAAGTTTATGTGAGGGCTTATGGTTTTGTAGCTTTATTCTGCAGGGCTCCAGGTGAGGCAGAAAAATGTGGCACAGGGAAGCAGCTCACATGATGATCAAAAAACTGAGAGAGATACTCTATTCACCAGATACAAAATATATACCCCAAAGCCATGCCTCCAATGCCATGCCTCCTCCAGTCACATACCTGCTTCAGTTACCACTCAATTAATCCCATCAGGATATTGATTCACTGATTGGGTTAAGGCTCTCATAACCAATCATTTATTCTCTGTACCTTCTTGCATTGTCTCACACATGAACTTTTGGGGGACACCTCACAAACAACTTACTAATGTACAGTTCCATTTGTAGTGTATGAGAGTATTATTGAAGCTTTAGGTATCCTGCTGGTGCTATCACTAAGAATGGGCTTTGTGTAGCAGCCAGAGGTTTGTGGATGAGACCAAGAGACATGAAATCATCAGTACTTTTCACATTCAATTACATAACCATAAATGTTTGTAAAAGAATGAAAATGACATGATTCTTATCTAAAACTTAAAGTTTCATTCATTAAATCTTATATTTATGAAAGTGACTATCAGGCACCTCCTTGTCTACACACATGACAAAACTAGCACACAGACATTGTTGGCCTAAGAGGAAGAATTCTATTTCATTTCCATTTGACCTCAATATCACCAGAGTAATAATGTTTTTATAATAAAAAATCATGAGTAATTTCAAATTTTAAATGTATATTTTTCAATTTTTCCACAAACCAGAATTTATAGCTCCGGGCGCCTAGAATTCAGTGAAATAGTTTATTAAAACTTACAACCAAAATTACATCTGCCTTATCTTTAAGCTTTTGAGGGATTTCACAAACTTGAGGCACCATTTTGACGTTGAATGGAAGTATCTCAGAACTAATATAAATATATAATTAGTCAAATTAAGGTGAGAGAGGGCTTGATTTTTCTGTCACATTAATTAGCACTTAGAAGTTCAGTTGACAATTATTAGAGTTCCTTGGAAAGATCAAGGGCAGAGCTATTTGACCCTTAGCACTGAATTTTACTCCTTTTTTGTATGTTTTAGTTTTACTGACTATTACTTAAGTAGAGTTTTGTGGTCCAGTGTGATTTAATTAGCTATAATCACACCACATTTTTATAACCCAATACCTGTGACATAAGGCATGTTTTTTTTTTCAAATAGGTATAAAATAATACTGAAAACAAATGTAATGCCCACATACATTAGCTCCAAGGCAGTTAAAATTTAAAAACAAAACAAAACAAAAGCTTGTTTAATTAAAGGTCACACTATAATATTTCCATTAAATTTTGTTATTCCTGTCATTATAAAATGAACAACAATGGATTATATTTTCCATGATTGACCACCTATGATTCAATGATTTAAACTTGAAATAAATAACTTTAATGCACCATTAACATTTTTAGAAGTCAAAATGCAAATTGAGTAATAAGTCAAAAGACAGAAAAGTTAAATATTTGATCCTGGTATCTATAAATATCTGGAGAATCTACACTCTGGGATTTAAGTGAAATAATTAATTGGTGATTTCTAAGGTGTCAGTAGTTAGGTTTGCTGTATTGGTGATTCTTAAAATTTCTATGTAAAAAGGCCTAACTTTATGCAAGTTCCACATATGGTATCACTATTGTTTGAGTTTGTTCACAAGGGAGGTAAAAATATTAATGTTTCTTTGAGTCATGTAAATAAGTTATTTATGGTTTGCTTTTCCTATTATAAAGTTTAATATGGCTTTAGAGAACAAAGGATTTCAGAAAACATTCAACTTACTAACAACAACAAATATTTTCAACTTTGTGGCAGGTGCCTCTTTGCGTTCAAATACCAAATTACCTACTACACAGGAAGTCTCACTAAAGGGAACCATTCAACAGCTCTTAACTTGGGATATCTATGTAAGCAGAAACATTAAGATTGAATTAGGTAACAACAAGACAACCACAACAACAAATTCCCTCCCCCAAATACAAACCACCTGCTCTACAGATAATCTGAATCAATGTAATTTTAACACACATTAATTGCTATGATCTGAATATTTATGTCTTCTGCAAATCCATGTATTGAAGTATTTACTCCCAAAGTAAAAGTATTAGGAGGTCATGGAGACCAAAACTTCATGGATGGGATTTTTGCCCTTATATAAAATGCCCCAGAGAAACTCCTTCTGCCATGTGAAGTGAGAGTGAGATGATGACTGTCTATGAGGAAATTAATCCTCATCAGATACTGTATCTGCCACAATCTTGATCTTTGACTTCTCAGCCTCCAAAAACATAAGAAATAAGCTTTTGCTATTTATAAGTGACTCAGTTTGTGGTATTTTGTTATAGTAGCCTAAATTGATGAAGACCATAATTTGGGTACATAAAAATAGAAGAAAGAAGATGAAAAATTTTTCCTAATAGATTGAATGTTGATCGAGGATTGAAAGGATTTAAGTTGACTATCCTAGGCCACTGGAAGAAGAAGATATAGAAATTAATTACTTTGGGATGACCACCCAGTATAGGAAAATGTTCATAGTCTAGAACAGAAAGGGATTTGATCTTTGTTTTTCTTTACATTTTAAAAGAAATAAAAAATAGCTGTTATTAGAAATACTAAAGAAGTGAGCACTTTACTACAAATTAGGTATGATAAACCAGAAGTTATCATATAAGAATATAGGAACTTAATTTTTTGCTTCAGAAAACCAACCATTAAATTATTGCAATATACCACTTAATTTGTTAGAGATGATGCTTGTGTGCTGTGACTTCAAATTCAGTTTCCCAAATATACTACATATTTACTCTCTGAAATTTCTTTAAGATTTCAATATTTGTTTATTTCTATATGAAAAGAAGAGTCATTTACAAAATATTGCAGAATTACAAACTTTGTAATACTTTCCACTTTATCACATTTTCATTTCACAAAACTTTTGTTATAACCTATAATAATTTGAGTGTAGTTTTTTGGTGAGATTTTTCTAATTAAAAATACTATTATGGCTAAAAATATGCATATTTCCTATTTTATAACATTTAGTTCACTTTGTATTTTCTGTGTTGCTGCTGTAGAATTTTTTGTCATTGCTCAATTAATTTCTTTCTAAAGAATTTTATTGTAAAAGTTGTATTAGTTCTTAAAATGTGTCTCATTTCTGTCAGAGCTATTTGATTTGCAACAGTTGGTTAAGATCTAGGATATTTCATTTGTTTAACTCATAAACATATGCCAGGTTCAGGAAATAAGTAATCCTTGTTCCTAAGGACTTCCAAAAGTATAGTTTCTGGAGCCTTTTCAAAGGCATCAATTATTTAATAAAACAGGATAGGAGCTTTCTAAGCCCTAGGATATGTTTTCTAAGCTTTTTTAGATAAGACAAAATCAGAGTTATTATTACAAGGCTAAGACAACCCAGAGCATTTCCCTAGAAGAAAACAGATTTTGTGTGTTTAGTCATCTAATGTTTCCCAGATTTATTTCCTTCTTCTCTTTCTATCTTTTGAAGAATGTTAAAACTGTTCTCTCTGATAAGTGGATACTAACCCACAACAAGGGCTGGAGGAAGAATATAAGTTCAGTGGAGAAGACAGAGGGGAATGAAGGGAAGGGAGGGGAACAGGAATAGGAAAAACAGTAGAATGAATCTGACATAACTTTCCTTTGTACATATATGAATACATCACAGTAAATCTCACCATAATGTGTAGCTACAAGACTGGGATACTAATTAGAAGAAGATATATTCCATGCTCGTACAATTATATAAAAATGGATTCTACTGTTATGTATGACTAAACGGAACAAATAAAAATTTAAAAAGCTGAATGAACACAGCTTTCTTAGCCACTGTTTAACAGATATGTACTGAGCCTTTCCTTCTTATGCCTTGATAATTAATAATAACAACAGCATCATCTATTTCAAAATCTGTTAACCTAATGATTAAGAAAGAAAATTAATTATGAAGCAAAGTGAAAATTATCCTAATGGAGGTATAGAGGCAGAGCTGTGAAAGCCAAGAGAAGGCTCTTAATAATTATGCTTGGGTGTCATATCTATAAGCACATACATGAGTTGTCAAATTTGTCCTGGAATTATACTTTCTTTCCATCATCAAGGTGCACAGTGACGGGGAATTCTTAAGCTCACATACCTAATACTTGATGAATTCTTTCAACTGACTATTTCCTGAAGAACAATAAAGATTACTTATCAGGGGCACGCTATTCATCAGATCACTGATAGTCCTTCATCAGTAACACCAGGATTTATCAGTGCCATGCATTCCACAATGCTTAGATATAATCCAAGATATACAAGTTAAGAAAACTTGTAGAGCTAATGGGTATTCAATTTGTTGTTCACTTTTGTGTGTGAATCATTACATTTGAGTCAAGGAAACTTTTATCTTTGATCAAGGCTTTAAATTATTGAGAACATGGATTAAACCTGGGTTTGGCAACAAGTTTCTTTTCTGTAACAACAACAAAACATTTCTGCCAATGGAAGGATTTTGGCTCAAAGTTAAGAAAGACGGCTTTATCAATCTTACCTCTGGGGATGAGTCACACTGTGGTGAAAGCACCATTTTGCTCCCTGTAAAGGCAATAGATAAGCAGTGCCATGGCAACTAAATGTATGGTTCTTTGTGCATATGGCTAAATAGTTCATGCATCACTCAGAAACCTGGAGAAGTCATAAAGGTATGATTTTTCTCTCACATTCTTAACACTATTTGTTGGAATATGACTAAAATGTTACAATATTATTGGCAGTGGTAAGAACAGGGAGAACTAGCCTAAGAGATTACTTCTTGTTGCTACTCTCAGTGTATATTTTTAAAGAGAGTGTGTTTTTCTATTAATTCTGACAGAGATGAATATTCCATGGCTCTAGCCCACATGCTTTGTCAGGTCCTGTCTCTGAGTTTGAATTGACAATGGCTCAGAATAATATGCTGAGACACCACCTCAGTCACACTGCTCTAAGTAGGACTTCATAAATTCATTGGCTAATACATTGCAAAACCAAAAATATGCCTGAGATGAAATTTTCTTTTTTACTGACTACAAACAGAGTTTGATGAACAAACTCATGGTGTTAAAAATGGTATATTGTACCTGCCTTACCTTGGATAACCTGAACAATAAGGGTTTAAAATAATTGAAACATAAACAAACATGTCTTTCCTACTTGAAAGCTAAATTTGGTTTTCAGGAAACAGAAATAATACTTTTAGGACCTAATTAATGAATGGCTTTCTGAAATAAACCCTTTAGACTATTAGTACTGGTACTGGAATATTTTGTTTGAATCAGCCACAGGGCCTCCACATATGTTGCTATCTCTAATTGGCTTTCTTCTTCATAGCATTTTCCTCATTTTCAAATCATCTAATAATTTTGAGCATTATTTATTTAATATGTTTATCCCTTAATAGACTAAACAATCACTTTTATACTTATTCATTGTTGTCTAATGAACACTGTTGCCTGACTCATAGAAATCATTCACATTATTTTAAAAAAATAGTTGAATATACACAAAGTTACACACACACACACACACACACACGCACCTTTGTGGTTTCTCTGGGAAGTTTCTCTTGGGCAATTATTTCATTCAATAATTTAGAAACATACTTTTGAAAAAAATATTATGAAGGTGTTATATTCTATAATTTTTAGAATGCATAAACTTCATGATAAGTTCTTTGGGTTTTAAGTTATAGAAATCCATTTGAACTAAATTTAGCAAAAGAGAGTTCACTAAATATATGCATGGTTCTCTCACACAACCCAAGGTCAAAAACGCAGCTGACTGACAGGGTGAACTGGAACCACTGATCCAAACAGTGTGGAGAACAGAAGAAGTTGCTCTTCATATCGTAACTCTGCCTCTTTCCATATATTTATTTCATTATTTTTCTCTCCCTCTGTAGAATAGCTTTTCTATTTTTAAAACCACATATCAGAAAATAGCTCCTGCCAACAGCTTGTAAGTTTGCATCATTTCTATTCAAGAGCTCAAGAGTTTTAATGTGTGAACATTTTCCAGTTCCAACTTTAAAATCCTGAGAATGGACTTGGATTAATTTGGCTGTGTCAGGAGCCAACCTCTGTCTTTCTTTCTACAGATAAAGTGTAGTCACCTTGGAAAAATAAGGTTGCAACCACTATAACCACTTGAAAGGAGGAGGAAGAAGGAAAAAAGTTCATTCACTGAAACATAAGCATGCTCTGCAGATGTGATTATGAAGAATATGCCTGGTGAATTTGGCCTGCCACTGGCACTGATATAATTTTAGTCATCTATAATTATGGATTAATAAAATAGCAGAGCTTGAGAACTTTGGTTGGGTCATGGATGCTTTTATCTCAAGATGAGTAATCTTTGCATTTTGGTGAGAAAAAAATAATGGATGCAATGGAAACAAATTTCACTTTGGGGAAGCAGCTGCATGACCTGATTTTTTCTCCTTGGTATTTTGAAAATATTTTCCCTTACACCCAACTACATAATGAGATGGGATGAGAGATGGTTTTCTGATTATTCCTTTATAAAAATGTTTAATCTATGATAAATTTAATATAAGAACAGGGCTGATGAAATTCTGGGCACTTGGGTATAATATTGATAAATTTCTTTGGAATATGGCTATAAAGACAGGTTGTCATTTTACAAAAAGGCTATAACTCCACAAATTAGAAGTGGCATCACCAGAAAAAGCTGTCCCTCTGTCCTTTCAAATCACATGTGAGGATCATCACAGAGATAACTATCTTAGCTTTCCAATGATAAACAAGGCATCCTGTAATCATTCTATCACTGATTAACTTTCACTGGTATTGATTTTAAAAGACATTTTTCATATAGAAACTAGAAGTGACTTTCAAAGAGAATACGATCTCTTGGACAAATGACATTCATAATAAAGAAATTTTAAAAGAACATTACAAACAAGGGCACACTTTCTACTGGCAAATGAGGACACTCAGAAATACATAAATGCATAGTTGAAGATATCTTAGATAAATCAAGATAAAATCCTTATTTTATAGACATTAGATCTAAAGTTTAATAATAAGGAGATATTTGTTCAAGAGTCCAGGACATTCTACGGACACTACTCTAAAAATATTATCAAATATCTTTAATATTAGCTATTATTGTGATAAGAGAAAGTGGGTTTAAGTCAAAATTTATAGTCTGATATAATAAAATAACCTTGTGTTCCCATTCAAATAATGACATGAAATTTACTTAGGTTATTTTTCAGATGAATTTACACACACACACACACACACACACACACACATTTGCAGCAGGGGTTGAATCCAGGGGCACTTAACCACTGAGACACATTCCTAGCTCATTTTATTTTTTATCTTGAGCCAGGATCTCACTAAGTTCAGGGCCTTGCTAAATTGCTGAGGCTGGCTTTGAACTTGCAATCCTCCTACCTAAGCAACCAGAGCCACTGGAAATACAAGAATATGCCACCTTGCCCTGCTAAATTTAGTTATATTTTCTTTAAAATATTACTGATCGTCCAACTTGTAGGAAGAAATACAACAAATTTTTACTAAAATTTCCAACTCTGAAAATATGACCAATCCCATGGATTTTTTAGGGCAAGAGTCAGCAAGCTAGGACCTGTACTTGTTTTTTTAAGTAGTTTCATTAGAACTCACCCATATACCTTCTTATGCATTCAACACTATCTGTAGTTTTAGTACTACAAAGGGAGAGCTGAGTTGTTGCACTGAAACTGTATACCCCACAAGCCTAAAATATGCATCATGCAGTCTCTTTTTTAAAAAGTTTGGGAATCCCTGTTTCCATATGGCTATCTTGCATTATTTATAATTATTCCATAAATATGACTATAAATTAATGTACATTAATTATTCTAAAATTAATTCATAATCTAATGTTAGGTTATATGTGACTTGAGTATCAGGTAATAGTCGAGTTTTCTAATTGTAATCTAGGTTAAAATATACTGTACATTTAAAAATCTTAACTCACTTGTATACAAGGTGGGTAGCATGAATAGTAACACTAAAGTAATTATATTTAGGCCAAGTCAGAAATCTTATTATACTTGATTAAAGATCATTACAATACTTATTGTACAAAGAAAAAAAATCTTGTAGGCGGCACTTAGAACATACAAGTAATAGGAGTTGACAAGAAATATGAATTCCTTAGGCAGTTGCCTTGGCCCTGATAATGTTCAGAAAATAATTACACTTCAGAAGCATTAACAAAAAATGGTTTTGAAGTTGTTGTCCCCCCTGCAAAAAATACTTTAGTTTGTATTACAGCTCCAAAGGAATATAAAGCAAAGATAAAAATTCTATTGTCTACACACATATCTAAATGAACAACAGAATAAAACCCTTTGTTATCGAAATAATGTGGGTTTGTAAGTTAATGACTTACATGCCAATTCTTCAATATTCTTACTGATCTCCTATTATGAGCAATAAGAGATCAGCTATCCATTAGAGCTACACAAAAGATACAACATTATCTCTATTTTTAAACATCGACAATTGCATGTACTTTATATTTCCTAAGAACTCTGAGATTTTAACTAGAACAGTTCACAGGATCTGTAGTTCAACTGCAGTGCATTTGGGATCTCTAATGAATTCATTTTCATAGAAAGCCAATGTTTTCTAGTAAACCTGGTGTTTGTTTTACTGCAAAATATTTCTTAGCACCATAACGTGTAAAATTTTAACATCTTGAAGAATTAAAAATATTGATAACAGTGTATTGAAGAGTTAAGAATAATGTGGAAATGTGTTTTCTCTGAAACTTTACTGTTAAGAAACAACCAAGCAGAAGAGTTGCTGTATTTGCAACATCAAATGACACATCAAGATCCAAGATCTCCTTAGGACAGTTTAACAAGGAATTAACATAGGATACTAGGTCTGGACAGGTTATTACAAATTATTTTATAGTTTTAGAAGCATAAGTAAACTGAGGTGAGGTCAGAATCAATTTCATGGGTTTTGGGGAATGATGAGAAGCAGCAATATTCTTCTCGGGCATAGTTCAGATTTAATAATTTTTTTCAAATTTAGATTTAAGATTGCTTATGAGTTTATATATTCACTCCAAGAGCTATTTTTAAAACAAAAAAGAGAGTCGTATTCTTTATACTTATGTTCAACTACAAGCACACTCCAAATGTATGGCATAATTAACTGAAAAATGAATCTCACAAATGTCTTGTATAATATATGTAGACGACATGTCAATATATCTCAACGCAAGGTATATTTTATGATGAAAGACTTAATAAGTTACTTATAATCATTATAAATATAATTTGTAGTACTGGATTGGCATGTCACTTTAAAAGTATTTTAAAAAATAGAAGTGGTTTTGCACTATCAAAGTGTTAAGAGGGTATCAGGAAAATAACATGCTTCGGTGACATGGCCATGAAGGAATGGGGATAGAACTAATGACCCAGAATCCAATCCAAGCCAACATGTGGTTCGTACATTTACGTATACTGGTCTTGGGACCCTAGTGAAAATATATTTTGGTAGAATTAAGAATTTATATTTTATATACCAATAATTATTCATCAGTCCAGTATAATATACAGCACACAGTGGTTATATATTAAATGGATGCTTGGTTCATTCACCTTGTAATTAAATTTGCCAATAATTTAGAATGAGAGCAAAGTACCTTAAATCATTTAAATTAAGACAAAAAAACTGAACTGTCAGAAGCAAAGTATTCAAACCAAAGTATTCAAGTAGAGATTTGATTTACAGTTGAGCTTTTAATAAATGAAAAATACAAGAACATATTTAGGCCTGTACTATATATTACAAGCACAGAGCTAATATGATGAACTCAGAAATTTAAGTCAACCCAGACCTGAAATCCTATTTTAAGTTATGGCAGAAGCAACTATGAAAAACAAAGCAAATACACAAATAAGCTGCATTTTCATCCTAGGATGAACAGGTTTAGTCTGAAAGCTTTCTTCTATTCATTTTGACAATAAATTTTCTTTTTTTTAAATTTTTTTTATTGTTGTTTGTTCAAAACATTACATAGTTCTTGATACATCATATTTCACACTTTGATTCAAGTGGGTTATAAACNCTAGAGCAGTTCCGGGAGCCGGAATTCGGCCGCTCCGTGCTCGGTGTATTTTCTGATAGGAGCAGGCTCCAAGAAGCAGTTTCCGCAGGTTCTTTAGCACTGAGCCTGAGTAATTTGTCTGCGAGCCGCAGGCGAATGGCAGCCTGAAATTACCTGTTCTATGGCTGAATGAGCTGTGATCAGTTGAAAACAGGGATGGTGACGTCAGCTCTCCAAGATGGTGGCCGCTGGCCTCCTCTGTGGTCTGACTGGTGTGGAGAACCGAATTGGACTGCTTCCTTCCCCCGTCTCAAACCCAGAATTCAGCACTGAGTACGGTGATTGCACAGCTGGCAGAAGCCCGCAGAAACTGCAGTGCTGTATCTTTGCGTTGCTATCTCCTCGTTTCCCAGCACGCGCTGCAGACTCTAGCCGCGGGGCAATTTGCTGAATAAGCAGCGTGACCCTCCGTGCGGACAAATCTCTCGTGTTTGAGACCCCGTAGCTGATCCTCGTGCGATGGAAATCCTTCCTCTAGGTTTTGGAGCACCCCAATTTTGCTGGAAATTCCTAACAAGATAGCTTTTAGCCGTTCTAACTCGTCATTCTCCCGCACAGTGATGTGGTACACGGGGGTAATGCTCTCCCTTCGCCGCCATCTTCCCCACCATCCAATAAATTTTCTTTTAAAATCTTATCTGGCATTACTCTTAACAATTAGAAAAAGAAAACTATTCATAATATACAGATATAAAGTGCACATTATATGTAATATCTAATCATATATTTTTATATTTGTGTATATATATTCAAAATGTATATGTGCACAAATCTATTTTTGTACATATTTATGCAAATACTTATCCATGCATTTATGCATATATTTATGCTTTTGTATATTCATAAATATATATGTACATATATATGTGAAATGTACCATTTCTAGGCAATAGTGTATCATATATTTGATTTTTCAGATAAATTTTTACTTCTCAGCCTCTTGTTCTCCATTGTTATATCAATCTTTATTCAGTATAATCAGTTAAAGTATATTTAAAGAAAAAATAGTTTATACCTATGTAATTATTTTTAACTATTAAGATATGTGATTAACACCCACTATAAGCAGAACTACTCAAGCCATTGCAAATTATAATAGCTATTTTCATTTCAATAATCATGATTTATGGTGATTACCTATACTGTAAAATAATTATTTTTTAAGAGAGAGAGAGAGAATTTCAATATTTATTTTTTTTTAGTTTTTTTCGGCAGAAACAACATCTTTGTTTTTATGTGGTTCTAAGTATCGAACCCGGGCTGCACGTATGCCAGGTGAGCACGCTCCCGCTTGAGCCATATCCCCAGCCCCTAAAATAATTATTTTTAAAGAATATTACAGCCAAGAACACTTCTAGCAATATAAGAAACATCTCCTTGTCAATTCACAACAATGACCCAGTTATGACATCAGTGATACTAAAGTATTTAAGATAACACAGTTTAGTGATACCAACTTAAGACACCAAATGCAAACACTTCAAAGGATATTCTTTACTTATCTAGAATAAGATATTTTCTTTTTATTTCTCTACAGAAATTTTTATTTGTCTTTTAAAATTGACTTTCCTAAGCAACTAATTAGACTCTTATTGAAGGTTTCTTCAACAAACAAGTATGACCCCCCTCCATCTACAAATGCCACATTTTATTACTTTATCTGATTTTGACCTTCATTGCCTTATTTAGTGGATATATATTAGTTAAAACTTGAAAATGTATACATGTCTTTAACATAAATAAGTGGTAAGGGTATATTGGTTGATTTAATGCATCTAAAATCAAATAACTATACTGAGGAGGAATAAATTGTGATTTTAGAGGTTGTCAAAGGCAGTGAGTACTTTCTAAAGTAAATGGGCAATACCACCACCTGGTTGGATGCCAGTATGATAAAATTGAAAATATAAAAATAAAATACCTACAAATTCACTAAAAATTCAGGAACTTGAAAAGAACAATGTTTGACAACTCAAGATGTACCTTATATTTAGTATTTGGCATATATTTCTCTTGAACAATTTTCTGCTATAAGGTATATTTTCTATAAGATGTGAGAACAGGGTCAAGATAGAAGCTTTTCATTGTATGATACACTTATAAATATAGCTTTAAATTGTTGAGACAATAATTATAAGGAAAAGTCTGTACATGTTAGCTTAGATGTAATTTTTAAAAATAATTTTGATTGGATATTGATTGATCCATAGATGTGGAACTCAGAGAAGGCATAATGTTGTTGTTTGGCTTATGGAGGAACCGTAAAAAGTGTTTGATAAGTGGGTGAATAAATAAATGATCAAAACTGCATCAACCCAAGATGGATAGGCAGTTTCCAGTTTCCTAAAATTGCTAACTATGGCACCAATTCTGGAAAATTGATATATATATATATATATGGAGCTGGTATCTGAAGTGGTTGGGGTTAAAATTTATACTACTGAATGTCTAGAAACTCTAAAGCTAACACATCAACACAAAAATAGTTTCAGTGTTATGATATATTTTGAATATTTGGCAGTAGCAAAGCAAAATTTATATACAGGAAACATACTCAGCTCAGGGTAAATAATTCCCACCAAAAGTAAATTTAGCACCAAAGCTGAAACAAACACATACACCATCAGAGAAACCTGACATTTATCACTTTAACCAAATGATAAAAGTTATCACTAGTACCAGAACAAAAAGATCTATTGAATCCTTGAAATACATCATAAAGGACACCAACTCACTTATGTGGGTCCTGGCAAAAGTGAATAAATTGAATCTGAAATATCAAACCAAATAGATGAGGATTCAGTGTTTAGATATTTGTTTTTTGTTTTGTTAATTATTAAATTTCTTAAAATTATGACCAATATCCAACAGAGCTTCTTATGAAACTAGTCAAGCTGATTATTCTAAAATTAATACAGAAGAGCAGGGCTGAGACTGTAGCTCAGTGATAGAGCAGTTGCCTAGCATGTGTGAGGCACTGGATTTGATCCTTATCACCACATAAAAATAAATAAAATAAAGGCATTCTGTCCATCTACAACTAAAAAAAATTAAAAAAAAAATATACAGAAGAGCAATGTTCCAGCAAGAATCAAAACAATTCTGAAGAAAAAAGACCACATTATGGGACATTTAGATAGGGTGAAAAGATAAATTATAAGGAATAAAGAAATAATTACAGAAATAGAAAGACAGGCAGGCTCTCATAAATATGGCAACCTTGTATATGATGGACAGCATTAGAAGTAAAGAGATAAAGGATGACCCATTGAAAAATTGGTGCTGGTTTAATTGGTAACCTAACAGTAATAAACTTAGATTCTTATTTTCTCCCAAGTGATTGCAAAAGGATTGTGTGCACACGCATGCATAGACATTCACAAGCACATACAGACATACACATATTCACACAAAATCTTGGGATTACAAACATAAATACACATATTTCCAAGTCAAGAAGGGTCTAAACTGAAAAAATTTTGCAACATATGTATAAGAATATACTAAAGTGAATTCCACCTTTATGTGTGATGTGTGATGTGTGATGTGTGTGTGTGTGTATGTGTGTGTATCAGCAATTAAAGTAAACAACAAATAAATAAAAGGAAAACCAGTAGATTAGAGGAAGGGACCAAAGAGGACGGAAGAGGGGAAGGAAAGAGGAAGCACAAAGAACTGGGGAATGATATGGCGGAAATTATATTCTATTCATGTATGAGTATGTCAAAATGAACCCCACTATATATATATATATACACACATATATACATACATATATATGTATATACATATATATATATATATCTTTTTTCATCAGTACACTGTGTGTGTGTGTATATATATATATATATATATATATATATATATATAT
>NW_026000249.1:18209578-18225072 GCF_001458135.2 Marmota marmota marmota | reverse complement strand
CTGTGTGTGTGTGTGTATATATATATATATATATATATATATATATGTGTGTGTGTGTATATATATGCAGTGCACTGATGAAAACATTAAAAATAAAAATAGAATTTTAAGACCTAAAAGAAAATATTAAGTACTTTAAGGTTTAAGTAAAGAAGAAAATAAAATTAAATTAAAAACTAATTTAACAATATAATTATATAATTAAAAGCTTATTTATACACGCCAGAGGAAACAAAGACAGTACAAAGAAGACTCAGTCAAGAAGAAATTGCCAGAATAATCAAATAACTCCTTAAAAACATAAACAAAGATTAAGAAAAAATAGAAAAAGTATAAAAAATGGAGAAGAGGAAACACAAAGGACCAAAAATTATAAAAATATTCTATCTTACTACTAATCCAAAACCTGTAAATTAAAATGAGAACAGTTTAATTTATTTTGATTATTTTTATCATGCTTAGAATTCTCAAGAACGTGGAGAAATAGAAAGTCTTCTGCAATACTATTACATGTACAAATTAGAACAATTATTGTGAAGAACAATTTGGCAATACATTAAAAAGTCAAAGATGTGCTAGTTTTATAGTCTTATATTTTCACTTCCAGTCATAGAAAAAAAAAAACTAAAAATACAGTAAAAAAAAACATTCCACAGCTATATAATACATGTACACACATTTCCATTACATTTTTTTTGTGTGTGTGGTGCTAGAAATTGAACCCAGGGACTTGTGAATGTGAGTTAAGCACTCTACCAATGGAGCTATATCCCCAGCCTTCATTACATTATGATTCATCACAGACACAACAACAATAAAATCTAAATTGTAACCACAGTAGATATATTAATACAAAATGATGAACATACATTTAATGAGATAAGATAGATAAGTTAAAATGGATAAAATTGAGTTATAGGTATTGAGCAAGACAAATAACAAGGCATAATGATGAACCCAAAAGAACATGTAAATACCTTTATATAAACTTTAAAATAAGCAAAAAATACTATATTTTATATGGATATAACCATAGAAAGTTAAAGCTATTAAAAAAGCATGAAAATATATACCAAACTTAAAATATCAGTTACTTCTAGGGATGAAGAAGGGAACAGGGATAGAGAGGACTTTGAATTTATCTAATGTTTTATTTTCTTTTTATTTAAATCCAACATGGCAAAATGTTAACATTTTATAAAGCTGAATGTGTGGTAGATAAACAAATATTAACTGTATATCATTCATCGTCTCAAACTGTGGTGTAACCGCCAAACTGTGACTTTTGTCCCATTTTAAAAGATTGTGAATAATACTTTAAAACGTGTAAACTAAAAGAAAAAAAAATAGGAAATACTACTAATGTAAAAAAAAAAATCTACGAATTAAAAAAAAGGAAGACCAGTAGAGGAAAGGGACAGCGGAAGGAGGAGGGGGAGGGAAAGCAAAAGCACTGAGGACTGAATTGAAGCAAATATATCTCATGCTTGTACAAATACATCAAAATAAACCCCAATATTATGTATAACTAATGCATCAATAAGAAAACAAAAACATAGGAAATGGTATAGTACGTCTAAACAGCAGTTGTGAATTGCTTGATTCCTTTATTTATATACTTATATATTACTTGAATGTGACATAAAATATTTTTAAAATCTGGATTTGGATAAAATATTCAAAGGTGTTTTGTTATTGTCCACTGTTTTATCATTTAAAGTAATTTGTATTTTTAAATTTAAAACCTCATTACTTGAAAATATTATATTATGTATTTTTAGACAACTATATCAAAGAAAAACAAAAAAAATAGAAAATTACAAAAGAATCACAAAGTTCAATACATTTTTAAAAATATTGGCATTTCAAAAGGATAGAAGACTCAGTGAACATAGAATTTGGATTCACAGTCTAAACTATAATACAATGCTTACTTTTTTGAGTGAGTTTGTTTTATAAAATACCAAACTTTGCCAGGCATAGTGGCACATGCCTGTAATCCCAGCAACTTAAAAGGTGGAGAGAACAGGTTTGCAAGTTCAAGGCTAGCCTCAGCAATATAGCAAGGCCCTGTAATTATTACTGTAATGACATACTAAGAAATTTAGCAAGATCTTGTATCAAAATAAATAATAAATTATAAAGGAGACTGAGGATGTAATTCAGTGGCAAAGTACTCCTGGGTTCAATCCCCAGTGCCAAATAAATAAATAAATAAATGTAAATAAAATAAAAATAAAACACCAAACTTTTTTCTAAGTAAATCTTAATCCTTCATCTAATTCTAAGATACATTTTGCAGTATTTGAATTAAAGCTCTCTCTACATATGTACACACACACACACACACACACACACACATATATGGATATACCTTGTTTTTAAAAGGTATTTATCATTTAGGTTTGTAGGAGATGTAACTCTGGGAATACAATAATAAATATAGATATGAGTAACCATCAGAAACTGGATTCACAGAATAAATGAGAAAGGAGTCCATTCAATTCAGACTTTTATTTTTTTCTTATATTTTTCACTAAGATAGGGTTTCAAATCTTCCACTATAGACAAAATGATTGACCTTTGTTTTACACAGATTATTTAGCCCAGATACTATTAATATGTATCAGATAATATGTTCAATTCTAACTTTATGAGATGGGGGAAATTTTTATAAAAGAGTTCCAATATGATGCCCTTGTACTGTAGAAAATCTTACAGAAAATGTACTTATGATTTCAAGAAACACAGTTTATATCCCTTTAATGCAGGAGGTATTAATAAATATCATAATTTATTTCCATTTTTAATTTTATTAGTAACATCAATATTAGGTATAAATTATTAAACTTGGAAGGTATTGAGTGAAATTAAAAACTATAGGCTACAGAGACATTAATTAGCATATCCTTCCCATATAAAGTTATCTATTTATTCTAAAAAGCTATATAATGCATAGAAACAAAATTTTAAAATGCCTTTGTAGCAACAAAATAAATTCATAGTTGAATTTATGCCTTTGGCACTCAAAAAAGATACAGATGGGTCATAAGTTATTGGGTCCATATATCTTTCAAATTTATTTGTTTGCTTCCTTTGTTTCCTGTCTCTTTCCAAAATAAGAGTTTGAGAAAGAATGTAATTAAAAGACCCATGCAATAGGCTTATTAAAATGAAGATAAATTATGAACAGCATCATAGTAACGAGTAAAAGAAATGGTTATTGGGGTTGGGGTGAAGAATGTGTAATTATATAAGAAATACTAGCTAAGAATAGTTACTGTAATTATATACTAAATTTAGTCTATTCTTCCTGGAAGCCAGGATGATTATTTTAAAAATCAGAATTAGTTATATAGTTCTAAGTTCCATATTAGTATGTGAGGAGAGATAAATTCAATCACCAAATCTAAGGGGTATGTGTTTTAAAAAATACATGAGTTTTTCACTCAACAATGTAATGAAATTTTAAAAAATGTAATGGATGGCATTTTAAATATTAAACAGGGTTTTAGAGAAGTCATTGAAGCATACTTTGGTTGGCCATTTTGTATGCCTAATGTTGATTAAAAAGTTAAAGGGTATACTGTTCATTGTAGACAAACAAGTTCTATATTATAGATCTACCATAATTTCATCTGCAATAATTTATAAACTGGACTGCTAATGAACTTGAGAAAAAATAAAAAATAAAAAACCAATGATATAGCATTATAGGAGATGAAAATTTTCTATTAGGATAAAGGTTTAACTTTCTATTGTGGTAGATTGAATAATGGCCTCCTAAAATATTCAGGTCCTAATCCTGATAACCTAAGAATGTCACTTTACAGAGTAAAAAAGATTGTTTGAGACATAATTAAGGATTATGAGATAGGAATATTTCCTTGGATTATACAGGGGTGAGGCCTAAATTTAATAACAGATCTCTTTATGAGATAGAAGCAGGGAGATATCTGACTACTGGGACAGAAGGCAATATGACAAGAAAATCAGGACACTTGTTGAAGACAGAAGATGGGATAAGGTATGCAGCCCTAGAAGCAATAAAATGTAAGAAAATGAATTTTTCCCTATCATCTCCTGAATGATCATAACCCTGTTGACACATGATTTTGATCTAAACTAATTATAACTTCTTAACTTCTCAAATGAAAGTAAATAAATATGTATTGCAACAACCATAAGAAACTAATGCAGAGAGTTCCAATGTAATATATTTGCCACAGAGTTCCTTCTTTTTACTCTTCAAGGATGGTACCACATTAATCCATGTAGGAATATATGAAAAATCATGATTTTACCAAGAGTAAAATATTTTAAAATCTCATATGTCATAGTATACTCACCTAGTATGCAATGAAATCAATTGCTGAGTGCTTGGGAAGGGAAAAATTGAAAGGCTAATCAAATATTTATGTATTTAATACTATAATCATAAAATAATAATTCAGGGCTAGCTATAAATTCTTTTGCCTTTTTTATATTTTGGATAATGTTGACACTATTTTCTTATTGAATTTTAAATAACACTTTCAGTATTTTCTTGAAATATTCTTTGGGAAATTAAGTAAGTGATTCTAAAATATAAAAGAACCAGTGGGAAAAATAGATTCTCTTCCTCTCTTCAGAGTAAAAGATTGGAATTTATTTGTAATTTGTATAATCTCTGGTTTGCAGTACTATTGAACCAGCAGTAGGTGGTTCTTACTTGAAACCTGAATATTAGGAGACTTGAATAGGCAAGGGATGACGTGTTTTCAACTGCAAATACTATGTCAGCAGTGATACAGGGAGTGAAAGGGACTATGTGACATATTATTCCTTAAGTAAATGATGCAAATAACTCTAAGAACTCAGAAAAAAAAACAAACCAACTTGTATATAATAATGGAGAATCCTGGTCTGCTTTTCAAGAGGCTAAAGCAGGGTTTTCCATTGCAGAGATGTGAGCTTGGTTTTTAGAAAAAGAAAATACTAATGGAGCTGGAGGGATGTAGTTGAAATTCTAACACATCAAGGTTCTAATGAAACTTCCTTTGATGCCTTGCTTTGGAAGGTAGGAACTCAAGCTGCCAAATTGAGATTTCTGGTGGCTGCTTGCTAAAGCAGGGTAACTAATAGCTCCTGAGCCAAATGAACTGCTAGAGATCCATTGACTCACCAGTGCTTGTGGATATAAAGATCCTTGCTTCCTCTGTTCCCAGAATACTCTGTATCTATCCCTGAACATTTCTTACAGTAAGCATAGAAGCTATTTATTTGTCTCTTCCACATGCATCTTGACCTATTTATTTTTGTATCTTGAACACCAACATAGTGACTAGTATTTAGAATATGCTGAAATAAATGTAACTCTGAATGAATCAGAGGATATCCTGAATTAACCTTCTTAAGAAGTCTTAAGGCTTGGGAATTTAGCTCAGAGATAAAATTCTTGCCTAGCATACACACAGCTTTGGGTTCAATTTCTAGCATCAAAACCAAACAAACAAAATCTTAAAAAAAAAAAAAAAAACATTAATCACAACAATTAAATCCTGAGACCCTTTAAGCTAGTGAATGATTTTACAATTCAGGAATCAATGTGTTACTATCTGAACCTACTGATCAGTCTTGGAAAACTTGAAAGAGTGATAATCAAACATTAAGGAGTCACTGCCTGTTCCCTCTTCTACATCAAGAACTCTCAGAATTTTCCTTTTTTACACATCCAGCCCCAAACAATGTTTTGAGTGCGAGAAACCAAAATAGATCCATGTTATTTTTGTATGGTTATGATGCTATGCCACATAACATGTTGGCAATGTACTATTTATGCTTATTCATTGTTTGTATTCAGCTTTATATGAATTGAAAAATTTCTGGTTCTTTTTGTTGTTGTTTTGTGGTTCTGGGGACTATACCCATGTCCTCATGCATTCTAGCTGTGCACTGTACTGCTGAGTTACACTCTCAGTGCCTCCTTTGGTTCTTAAGATTTGCAAATAGAGTGTATTTTTGGTGGAAATGGTGTTCTGTTAAACCATATAGTGTAACTCCTTAGAAAAATCGTAACTTCAAACAAGACCACACTACATTTTTTTCTCTGGCAGAATTAGATTTACATTTACATTGCTTTTCCTTTTTTCCCCTGCACAGATACATTTCGAAGAGCTCTATAATATATGCTTTTTGTATATACAACTAGATTTTGCACAATTCATACAAAAAAGTCTGAATAAAGTGGTAGTATTTAGATGTTTGGAAGTAGTGATTAAGTTAGCACAGTATTTTTTTAATACATATGTATACATATATGTATGTATGGGAGTGTGTAATACTGCAGCAAGTATTTTGGAATTTTGCAAACGCTGAAAATGATATTACTGTGAAGAATATTTTTTGAGAACATGTTTCCTTTGTTTCCTAAAACATATTCTATCAATTTAAGTAACAGCCATATCCATTTTTTTACTTGCTTAAAATAAGCATTTTGGCAGTGCAAACATGATTCCTTGCTCAGAAGAATATCAATTATGTGTTCAGGCAGCTTTAGAAGGGAATAATGCATTTTTTTTGTTCTTTTCTAGATACATGGAGAAACTTTACCATACACTAATATTAAACATATGTATAATAAAAGTGATTTTTTGTTGGATTTTTTTAACTCAAGAGAATGTGACTCAATGTCTCTTTTTAATCCAATCAAGTAATATTGTCTATTAAGAATCCACAGAAGGATGTTCTTAATTAAACAGTTTATACTATATTTATATACTTCTGTAAGCCTCAAATGCTATAAAACAGAAATAATTTTGGAACAGTGACATATTTTAATAATTAGAACTACTTTTAAAAATCTTGAAATGTTTCATGCTTATTTCCACTTCATTGGGTCACACAAGTACCAAAGGGAGCTGTCACAATAAAAATTTGTTCAAACCAGATTCTCAACTGGGACAAAGATATTACCTTGAGAATCTGGCAATTTGCCTAAGAATTGGAAGTTCAGCAAATGAGGCAAGTACACCAATGACAGTCTATTTGCATTTGTCTGCTGATGTAATTATTTCAGGCAATTTAAAGATACTTGGTCCTAATTTTGAATATGGCAGATGATAAATAAGTACTTAATAACATAGTGACATAGTATATTAAAAATCAGCTTCTCTGAAATGTCCTACCAAACCCAAAGTTTCACTGAACGAAGTTCATTATCCCTGTCACAACTATTGCACATAGCAAAGTTTTTGTTGCTATTGAATTTATAACCAGTCATTTCCTTCACAGACTTTTTATGTTAAGATTTTTTGTTGTTGTTGTTAAACAATTATGGCATTAGCAAGCAGTTGGGAAAGAAGAAAATGGGTATTAAATTTTAAAAACAGACAAAATGTGAGGCTGATTCCTTATCTTGGATATTGTGAATAATGCTGCAATAAACATGGGAGTGAAGATGACGCTTGAAAACACCAATTCATTTTTTTTTAGATATATAACCAATCATGGGACTGCTGGATCATATAGTAGCTCTATTTTGAATTTATGGAGGCATTTCTTTTCTGTTTTCTATAATGGCTATACCAATATACATTCTACATTCGTATCAATATTGTTCAAGAGTTCCTTTTTTTCCACATCTTTGCCAGCTCTTGTTATCTTTTATTTATTTATTTTTGACAACAGGTGTTCTACTTGGAGTGAGGTGTTATCTCATTGCGGATTTGATTTGTATTTCCCCATGGATCAGTGATGTTGAGCTTTTAAAAAATATATCCACTGTACAATTTATGTCATCTTTTGAGAAATGTCTTTTAAGTTCTTTTGCCATTTTTACTGAATTATTTGGGGGTTTCCTATCAAATTGTTTAAGTTTGTTATATATTCCGGATATTAACTACTTGTCAGATTAATAGTTTGGAAGTGTTTTGGCTCTTTTTATATGTTGTTGCTACACTCTGTTGATTGTGTGCAAACTATTTTAGTTTGGTTTAAACCTATTGTCTATTTTTCCCTTTTGTTGACTGTGTTTTAGGGGTTTTGTCCAAGAAATCCTTGACCAGTTCTATTCCATTGAGCATTTACTCCATAATTTTTTGTAGGAGTTTCACATATTTGGATTCATTATCATGTATTCTGGGAAATATATTCATAGTGGAATACAACTTAGCCTTAAACGGCATGAAGTCCTACCATTTGTGACATGGATACACCTGCAATGCATTTGTCATGTGAACTAAGAATTGGAAGTTGAACAAGTACAGAGAACAAATACTAGACGATCATACTCATTTGCAGAACCTGAAAAAGTTGTTCTCATAGAACTAGAGAACAGGACAGTGATTACCAGAGACTAGGAATGGTGAGAGGATAGTGAGGGTTTGGTTAATGGACTCAAATTTATAATTAGATGTAATTTCCAATATTCTATTATATAGTAGAGTAACTAGAGTTAGCAATTATATACTGCATATTTTAAGATAGCTAGAAGAGAAGATTTTAGCCATTGTCACTATGAATAAATGATACACTATTTTAGAGATAATGGGTATGTTGATTGCCCTGATTCAATCATCACACAATGTATGCATGTTTTGAAGCAGTACATATGCGATTGTGTGCCAAATAAAATGCTTAAAAAGAATCTGAGAAGAAGTCAAATAACTCTGCATAAGAAATGCTGAGTTATCAAATCCCGTGGAAATAGAGCACATAGCTGAAGTCAAATATTTTGGTCTGATATATCCAGTAGAATAATCATTAGCAACAAATAGCTAAAATACACATGAAATATGGCCAGATTTTTTAAGATGGTACAAAAACATGTAAAATGTGTCATAAGTAAATGTTTTATTGCTTACACATTGAAATGATAATATATTATAAATATTGGGTTAAAATAAATCACTAAAATTAAGTTTACCTGTTAACTAGTACATGGATTTTAATGTGCCTAGTAGAATATTTAAAATCATGGTGTGTCTGGCATTACATATCTGTTTGGTAGTGCTGATTTAGAAGATCCACTTCAGAAAGAATGATTAAATTAAATTTTAGGCCAGTTAATTAAAGGTTTAAAGTAGTGTCAAATTTATAGAATTATGTGATTAATTTAAAAGCCAGAAAATTAAGGATATAAATTCCCTCAGTGCATGAATCTTATGTGTTTTATTTTCAGTACCTATCAAAGTTTCTGTCATTGAGTGTTCAGTAAATAATTGTTGAATAATTAGAAGCCAAATGCTTTAATTGGAATTATGAAGTAAGCAGAGAAAGTGTTAGGTAGTATATCATCAAAAGATAAAAATTACCTATAATTTAAATTCCTAAAAGTTCCCAATTCATACAGTAATTCATAAGTAAAAGTTAAGGATCAGCACTGTTGTAAAATGCAATCAAATCAGGAATAATTCTTAGAAACTTACTAGGGATTTTCTTGTTTAACACATACTACAGAAGGGAGATGGGTAGAGGAGGAGTGATGGGTAGTATCTGTAATTCTTATACTGGTTACATTTTTGCTATATAAAACAGGGAAGGAATCTGGTATTGGCTGGAAATGGCTAAGAGAAATGTGTCCAAAAGTGAAAAGGTGAAAACTGCATATTCCCAGAACAGATAGTTATCTCTTCTGTGTTCTTATATATGTATTTTTATAGTATATGCAGTTCCTATTCTGAAAAAAATATAAAAAAACAAAAGATTCTAAATGTGGTGTCATACATGGGCTTTAGGGACATATGAATGCTGTAAAAATGGTGTGCAAAACTGTGTATTTTTGCAAATATATCTTTAGGGATAGAATTATATGACTATCATCAGTTTTTCAAAATGGTCCATTGACTTAAAAATTATTATGTAGTCACTACCCTATTTTAAAGTTCAATAGGATCAGGTTAACTATAAATTAATGATATCTTTCCTTGATTTTAAGCACTAGAGATAAGTTATCTTTTGTTTGGAAAACATTGGATTTTTTTCTATTGTTTAGGCATTATTCAAGAGGTTTGATTTTTAGAATTTAAGAAATTCATGAAAATAAGCTACCGTTTTAAAATACTGTAAAACAGTCTATTCAAGACAAAATAATTTAAGTTACAGAAATGCTTGAAAAGCAAATCAATTCGTTATCTACTGGAAGTATGTTTTTTTAAAGCAATTTAGGTCATCATGAAGATTTTAAAACTGAGTCTGGAATACCTTTTAAATTTTTCCTCTGCTCCCACCTCCAACCTTTTCAACCAAATTAATGATAAGTTTTCCTGCTAGCACAAGCTTTTGAGCTTTCTAAAGAAGACCTCATCATTGTCAGGCTCTGAATATATTAAATAAAGATAAATCATATGATTTGGTAAAAGGAAAAATTATACGTCTGCCAATGTTTGCTCCCTTTTCTCTAAAAATACCTCCCTAAGTCTGTTTGGGAAATTACCTCTCTCATACTACATAATCTTGTTATGAAGTCATTCAAATTCCCACCTGATTTCTCCTCCATCCCCTTTAAAAAAAAGTAAGTGTGTGGCTTAAACAGTGATAATCAGATTCTGTCTTCTAATTGAATGCTTACAAAGTGTTTCATAAAAATGAAAATTGTTGAGATTTCCATTCATTCCAGTGTTTCAATCCCTGAGAATGGAAGGCTTTTGGAACCTGGATCCTCAGGGCTTCTGTCTCTGGTTCTTTCTAAAACCAGGTTTTTATGCCTTTCATTTGACTTCCAATGAATTCAGTAGAGCATATTGGCTCTTTAGAAATACATCATCTGAGGCTATTATTTTCTCCAGTAAAGTAAAAAAAAGAAGTTGAATAGCTATTCTCAATTAATTATTAAGGGCACAAAACATCGATCCATCCCAGAAGTCTTTATTATCTAATTTGGGTCTTATGGAATATTAAATAATAGTAAGTTGGTTTAGACTAAAAGACAATTGGCTTTGATTTTAAGAACACATATTATTGAGAAAATTATAGAGGTTAGGGTGGTTCAGAAAAATATAAGATGGTACTGGAGTTAAAGCTTACAAAAAATGCAGAATTTGGAAAAATTGATGTAAGCGAAGAACATTTTTAGGTTGGGGACATCTTGATCAATTAAAAGGAAGAGACACATCCATTTAGCCACAGGGAGATTCTGTGTATTACAGAGTGAGGAATAAAGTTAAAGGAACAATGTGAAGTGGACACTCTGTCACACTAATAAGTTTGAGCTACTATAGGCAATGGAAACCCTGTATAGTTTAGTGTGTGAAACAGCTTGGATCCAGTGCAGGCAGTTATGAGATTCTTATAATACTTAAGATTTAAGGTGAAAAGGAGATAGATTAGGGTCATGGTCATAGAAATGAAAATTGAGGACTCCATGGAAGAAGTTATAGATAAAAAGATTCCATATAGCTTGAGTAATGAAATAATTTCTATTAAAAAAATGTTAAACCAACAAACAATGATTCCGAGGTTATCAGAATCATTGATGGAAAAACAATAGTACTTGGAACTTGCCCACCCATTGAAGAAACAATTTTGATAATTGTAGTGTGTATGTAGCCTCATTTTAAATATACCCTCCTTGATAGAAGTAGGATTGCTATGTGGCAGTGTTCACTTCAGACACTAGTAAAGCTAAAAAACACAAGAGTATCAATGACACCTATTGCTGAATATTTGTTCCTCCTCTTATTTTAAGAAAATGATTTGAGATTATTTTCTTCCTTCATTCCCTCCTTCCCTTCCCCAAACTTTCTTTTATAGTGGCAATAGTTATTTTATCTCTAAAAGTTAATAAAATATTTTATAGGTACATGCCCTTGAATAAAGTAATGAGCTTTCCAGATCCATTACAGTTCTAATTCAAGTTCTTAAGAATGGCAGGTTCTAGCTTTGCTAATGTAGAACCCAGAGGCCACACAATAAATAACTTCAGAGCTATCCCATTGAAGAAAAAAGAGGAATGGAAGGACTCTGTTAGAAAAGACACCATGTGTAAATAGGGAACACCTTAGACTTTCCAACTTAGACCAGCCACAAGCTGAAAGCAGTTATGTAAATAATCCTAGAGCCCACAGTAAGTGAAGGAGAAAAACTACCCAGTCATTACAAAGAATTGTGAAAAAATTTCCATTGTTTTAGCTACTGTGTTTATGCAACAATAGATAACCAAAATGGAAAATCTGAGTTGGAGGTATCCTTGAGAGAGTCAACTACATGGAGCTATTCATTTATACACACTAGTTGAAATAAAGAGCGGGCATGAGATTATCAATGATAAAAATATAAAATGTGATGTGGAAGGACTCTAGGTCATAGTCTTGTAAAATTCTCACATGGAAAGGCTAGAAATATGAACTCCTGTGATGAATGTTGCTGAGAAATTGGATAAGATAATAAGATATAAGTTATTCCCAAAAGCAGAATGAAAAATGCCTCCAGAAGACTTAACATTGTTAATATCATTTGGACAATTAATTTATTCAAAGAAGACACATTTTATGTCATTAACCTATAGATGTCACATGCAGTCTCTTCCACTGAATAAATGTTTGTTCATATTTGATTTTGAACAAAATCAATTTGATACACAATGAACCAGCAGAAAGATTTATAATTTTGATTTAATTACAGTGGTGTGACTCATTGGAAGACTGTCCAGATATTGTGAAACTCTCTATGATCCTTTTCCTGACTCCCAAACTGATCTGTGGAGACTTTAAAAATGTATGAATAGATTATTTCTTATTTGAAGTTAACTTCTATGATAATTAAGATTAACTGGTGACTTAACATTCACATACTACATCATAGGTATGATTCCAGGTCATAACTAGGGTAATTTGACTAGCAAAGTGGATCATATTTCCACGTCCTCTATATGATAAATAAATGTCTCAGTAAAAACCAAGTAAAACCAGAAATTGACATTATCTTCTGAATTTGTTCTTTATTTTCAAGATAATAAAGGAAATATTCATCCTAACAATATTTTAAAAATATTAGCATATATTAAACATCAAAATTGTACTCTGCAAACAACATACTACTCCTATAGTTCATAATGTTTCATTTAAAAAGTTTTTAAACATACAAAGCTCTAAGGGGTCCCACATGTCAAATTTGATGTAACTCATGTTTTATTACTTTATCTGTAAAATAGCGGAGCCATCATTGCTTATATAAAATTTTTTCATATAAAAAATAGTTAGCAGAACTAAGTACAATATAGTAACTTAACAAACTCAGACTGGACAACTCCAAAGTATTATGAATTTATTCTAGAGATAAATGCATGTAGTTGAATATATGTTTTGAAAATTAAATATGTTATTGAGATGTCTTCAAATTTACTGTCATATAGAAATGTTTATTCATAGATAATTAATATCTGTGCTAACTTTAAGTTCACATAAATATTATTAAAACTTAATTCTAGTTCCATCAGTTGTTTAGAACGTAGACCAACATAATATTTGCGTAAGAACGATGTTTTATCACAAATATTGCTTAGAATTGCTGGTGCATGGTGAAAATAAAGAACAAATCAAATTTGGTCAGTTTTCTTACTGTTTTTTCTACAGATGTTTTACCACCTTATTGCCTCCCTACAGGAAGACTGCTTTCCATGTTTTTTTCACTTCATGCACCACTGATGTGAGTTAATTTAACAATCTTTTTTCATTATGAGACTCATTTTTTTAGTGGAAATTCTTTTTTTGTTTGTTCTTTTCCCAAAAGCAAAATGAAAAATGCCTCCAGAAGACTTAACATTGTTAATATCATTTGGACAATTAATTTCTTCAAAGAAGACACATTTGATGTTATTAACTTATAGATGTCACAGGCACTCTCTTCCACTGAATAAATGCTTGTTCATATTTTATTTTGATTACACATGACAGTAGAATATATTTTGGCAAATTATACATATATAGAGTATCATTAATTCTATTTAGGATTCCACTCTTGTGGTTGTATATGACGTGGAGTTACCCTGGTTGTGTATTCAAATAAAAGGCTAGGAAAGTTATGTCCAATTAAATCTACTGTCTTTCCTATTCCTCTCCCCCATTCCCTTCATTTCCCTTTGTCTAATTCAATGGATTTCTATTATTCCACTCCCCAACCTTCCTTGTTTGGGTTAGCATCCATAAATCAAAGAGAACATTTAGCCTTTGATTTTGGGGGGGATTGGCTTATTTCACTTAGCATGATATTTTCCAGTTCCATCCATTTACCAGCAAATGCCATCATTTTATTCTTCTTTATGGCTGAGGAATATTTCATTGTGTATATATACATTTTGTTTATCCATTCATCCATTGAAGGACACCTAGGTTGTTTCCATAGTTTGACTATTGTGAGTTGAGCTGCAATAAACATTGATGTGGTTGCATTAAGTCCTTTGGGTATAAACCAGGGAGTGGGATAGGTGGGTCAAATGGTGGTTCCATTTCAAGTTTTCTAAGGAATCTCCATACTGCTTTCCATGATTTTACCTCTTGTGCTTTAGGAGTGTTCTTAAGTAAGTTCATTCCTAAACTGAGATGTCGGAAAATTGGGTCTAAATTTTTCTTCTAGTAAGTTCAGGGTCTCTGGGCTAATGCCTAGGTCCTCAATCCACTTAGATTTGAGTTTTATGCAAGATGAGAAATAGAAGTTTAATTTCATTCTATTACATATGGATTTCCAGTTTTCCCAGCACCATTTGTTGAAGAGGCTATCTTTTCTCCAATGTATGGTGCCTTTTTCTAGGATGAGATATCTGAATTTATGTGGGTGTGTCTCTGTGTATTCTATTCTATTCCATTGGTCTTCATGTCTGTTACGGTGCCAATACCATGTTGTTTTTGTTACTATAGCTCTGTAATATAATTTAAGGTCTGGTATTGTGATGCTGCCTGCATCACTTTTCATGCCATGGATTGCTTTGGCTATCCTGGGCCTTTTATTTTTCCACATGAGTTTCATGATTGCCTTTTCTGTTTTTGTGAAGAACATCATTGGGATATTAATAGGAATTGCATTAAATATGTATAGCACTTTTGGTAGTATGGCTATTTTGATAATATTAATTTTGCCTATCCAGGAACATAGGAGATCTTTCTATTTACTGAGGTCTTCTTCAATTTCTTTTTTTGTGTGTGTGTGTTTTGTAGTCTCATTGTAGAGGTCTTTCACCTCTTTTATTAGGTTGATTCCCAAACATTTTATTTTTTTGAGGTAAAAGGGATAGTTTTCCTGATTTCTCCTTCAGCTGATATAACCTTGGTATATGTATTTCTAGACTTTCATTTTGACCCTAAATCCTATTTTGTTACATGAATGAAATCTGACCAAAATTTCAAAATTTTGTAGGTATTCTTCTTTGCATAACTTATAGTAGAAAGCCTTAAAAACTCCTTTGAAATATTTCATAAATACACAAAGATAAATTGAGAGGATAGATAGAATGGAAAATTAAAGGGAAAAGATATTTAGAGGTGGTCATTTAGATGTCAGATGAGTTATGAAACCATGCAAAA
>NW_026000249.1:18183244-18209553 GCF_001458135.2 Marmota marmota marmota | reverse complement strand
ATAGTAGAGGATAGGAAAGGCAGCAGAACACAACAGACACTAGTATGGCAATATGTAAATCAATGGATGTGTAACTGATGTGATTCTGCAATCTGTATATGGGGTAAAAATGGGAGTTCATAACCCACTTGAATCAAAGTGTGAAATATGATATATCAAGAAATTTGTAATGTTTTGAACAACCAACAATAAAAAATTAAAAATAAAATAAACTTTACAATGGAAAGTACATTTTCAAAATTACATGTCTGGAAATGTTTCCATTATTATTATGTCATTTGGCTGCCAGAAAAGATCAGTGTAATCTCCTAAAATGCTTATGTATATGAATATATACACACACATACACTTAAATATTTGGAAATAATTCTTGTTTTCAACTGTAAAAAAATTCCTCAACAAGAAAATTTCAGAGTGTTTTGTGAAATACATAAAAATCAAACAACTATTTTGATCGCAAGAACAACTGGTTGACTTGAAAAATGGAAATTTACTAGTCAAATTTCAACAAACAAATTTGCACACTGGAAAATGGGCTTGAAATACCTTTCATGGTCTCTTTGGCCCAGCTCATACACTTATTAATTGCAAGTATTTATTTAGGATTCTTGTTTCATAAGGTTCTGGTAAAATAAAATCTCCATAAATAATAGCTTATTAAAAATTATACTAGTGATACACAACTCATCTTCTATTATATCTGAAACTGTGATTATAACAATGGAATCAAAATATCAGAAAACACAACAATTGATCTCATTCATTCGTAAGTAATGACTATACTACATATGCAAATTCACAGTAGTTCTAAGTACTTTTATTTGACAATAAGGCAACTGATCATTGGTAACATAGCAAATAAACCTATTCATTTCTATCACATCTCATTTCATCAGGCAAATTATTTTTATATGGTACAAAAAGAAAATCAGAAAAAAAAAAGAAATGAATGTCTGAGAACATAATTTTTTTGACTTTCCAGAAAGAAATATTTAAGATCCTCTGGAAAGTCTTAAAGAAATTCGGGTATCAAAAGCATTTGTGGAAATTTTATATTGTTAATTCTATTTTCCAGTGAGGATTTGATTGGGAAATGCAAAAATTGAAATTTGACAAGAGAAGTGAGCACTTGTTGCAATCAAGGGCCAGGTATGGTTTTATAAACCTCTAGTCCCAGCACTTGGGAAGATAAGCTAGGAGGATTACTTGAGCCCAAGTGTTTGAGACAAGCCTGGATAACACAGGAGACCTCATCTCAAAAAAAGAAAACAAAATGGGGCTGGGGTTATGGCCCAATGGTAGAGCACTCATCTAGCACCTGTGAGGCTCTGGGTTCCATCCTCAGCACCATATAAAAATAAATAAATAAAATAAAGGTACTCTGTTCAACTACAACTAAAACAACTATTTAAAAAAATGAATATATGCTATGCTTGGTGGTACATGCCTGTAATCCCAGAGGCTTGAGAGGCAGAGGCAGGAGGATTGTGAGTTCAAAGCCAGCCTCAACAAATTAGCGAGGCCCTAAGCAACTCAGCACAACCCTGTGCCTAAATAAAATATAAAAAGGGATGGAGACGTGACTCAGTGGTTGAGTGACCCTGGGTTTAATCCCCGGTACAAAAAGAAAATCAGAAAAAAAAGAAATGAATGTCTGAGAATATAAAAATTGCGATTAAGATAACTATTAATCAAAGTGACAAAACATTATTTACATAAATGAAAATCATTAACACTCAGAAATGATGAATATTTCTCTTATTTCCTTTATATATTTCTATTGTTAAGGAGAATAATAAACGGCATAAAAAAGTCAGGAACACAATGTAGAGTGTCATTCTGGTAATTTGAATAATCTGCACTATTTAGGAAAATTAACCTCTAAGGTGAAGGACAAAAATTTAAAAGATTTTTAAAAAATATTTTTGTAGTTGTAGATAGACAGAATGCCTTTGTTTTATTTGTATATGGATTGAACCCAGTGCCTCACACATGCTAGGCAAGCACTCTGCTACTAAGCTACAGCCCCAGCCCTTAAAAGCTTTTATTAAGAACAGAATAATGCTTTAATAAAACTGTTATTTTTACAGAGAATAAATCAAATTCTAGTTTTACATCACTATAATATTTGATTTTAAATGGGCCACAACTCTCTTTGTAAGTCATCAAAATTAAGCCATATTTGGCAAAAAAATTAAAATACATTTGCATTTCTTTCCAGATTCACTTTCTGTGAAATGCCTCCAGATCTCAATGTCTTCAGTATTGGTCTTCCACCATCCTTTTCTTATTTTGGAACAAAAGTCATTTCACTTACTGATGGAAGCACTTATTTTTTTTTAACTTTAATCAACCAAAACACATTTTCTTACCTCAAGACTTTAATGTCAAGTTACATCTATTTCCTAAAGAAAACTAAATGGTGGCTAATTGTGTATAGTCTGTAAATGTGATGTAGTAGTAGAGCTTGAAATACACACAACCCCTATTTCTACAGCAGTATAATTCCCTTATACAATTTCTCAACGTGGCAAAAATAAATTGACAGACCCAAAGATATAGCCTCTATGTAGCATATATAAGTAAGAAGCAAAAGTACATAAACTTCAAAGTATGTTTAATAGTCAATGTTTCAGTATTCTGCCTTATATAGAAATGATCTAAACATCACCTGAATGCTCAATTAACTCAATATACTATCAATCTAAAGATCACATAAATATCTTAGAAATTATCTTCAAGTTGACATATTACTAAATCTTCTTACTGTGAAAACAAAAGTTTATTGGGAAATTGGTTAAATTTGTTTAGGAATAATTTATATCTTAATAATGTTAAACAATAACATTAAAATTAAACATTAAGATTAAAATATTTAAAATTTTTAAATAGGTCTAGGGTTGTGGCTCAGTGGTAGAGTGCTCGCCTAGCACATTTTGGGTGCTGGGTTTGATCCTCAGCACCACATAAAAAAATAAAATAAAAGTATTGTGTCCAACTACTACTAATTAAAGAACAGTGGTAGTTTGGGTGGTAAAAAAATCTGCATAGATTTATCTACCTGGGATACTTAACATTGACAACCCAGAGGAGATATAGCTATGTTTACTAAACCCTAAAGATTAAACTGTTTTCTTACCAAATATTTACCTAAAGTATGTGAAGATAAATTTATTTATTTATTTATTTATTTATTTATTTATTGTGCCGGCAATTGAACTCAGGGGCACTCGATCACTGAGCAACATCCCCAGGCCTATTTGTGTATTTTATTTAGAGATAGGAGTTGCTTAGTAGCACACCATTGCTGAGGCTGGCTTTGAATTTGCGATCCTCCTGTCTCAGCCTCCCCAACCACTGGGATTACAGGCATGGATCACCGCACCAGGTGAAGCTGAACTTTTGTTATGGTTATAGTTGACTTCTTGGAGAATATAATTTATAACCTCATACATTTAAAGGCAAATAGTTGGCTTACTCTAGTTTCAGGAAATTTCAAGCAAATTTAATTAATAAAAGCAACTATTTAGATATAGCAAAAAGAATTAAAGAATTCCTTAAGAGACTTTATAATTTAATATAGTAATAGCATCTGGATATAGGAAAATAATAAGCATTCACACAATCAGAGGTGGAAGCATTTCTGCATTACAGACACAGACATACAAACTCAGAGAAATAGAACTTAAAACTTTAATTCTACAATTTCGGCTGTGGGTCAAGAGTCAACCCAAAAGCAAAAAAAAAAAAAAAAAACAACAACAACAAAAACTCCTTGGTGCAAAGGAAGGAGCTATTATATCAGAGGGAATGGGATTCTGCATTGATTTGAACTAAAAAATAGACACAAAAACCCCTGACAAACCAGATTCTTTGTTGCCTCTTACTCAACAGAAATTGGATTTCTATAACCTATTAATCCATTTAGATAAATTTCCAAATTGTCAGACCCTAAAATCAAGTTTCTAACCATTGCTGCCAACAAAGGGGAATAACTTATTGGCTGTAAATGAACCAAAACAAAAGAGAAACACAAAATTAGTAGAGAGGAAAATTAAAACTAGAAAAGTAGAAGCCAACAAAGTTCTCTTGGTGCTTTGGATTCACCTAAGGGGAGAGAAGAAAAAAGAAAAATCCCAGATTTAACCACTTATGAGGTGCACTTCCTTGTCACCACAGTCTACCTGGATCTTACAGTTGAAACTACTGGACATTGTGTTGTGACTTCCAAAACAAAGATACTTTTATAAACAGGGTAAAATAATGACTTTCATATAGATATGAAGTGAACACAAGTTAAAAAACTATTTAAAAAACTCATGAATAATAAATAGATGTTACAAATGGTTCAAAGAACATACAAAGAATATATAATGAAATAGAATTTTTAGAAACTTAAAAATGTGTAAATGGAAGTAAACTAATTTTATTATAATATGAGAGGACAATTGATCCACTTCTGGACAAGATATTGAGCATGTCTACCAGTGACAAACAAACTTACAAAGTATTATGAACAAGCTCAAAGACATGAAAATTAAACATTAACATTAAAATATTTTAAAATTTAAAGAACAGCAAGGCTAGTAAAAGAGAACTTAGAGAGATGTCCTCTAGACAAGGCAAAGCTTTCCAATGAAGTTCACATTTGTTTTCCTATAATCTTAAAGTCAAATTGAAAGTGAAGAGTTTCACACAAAAAAAGGGGTCAGTCACTAACTTGACTGGTATCATTTTGTGAAAATTTATACATCTCAGCCTGATCAATGAGACTAATGACCTTATAAACATTAAGAGTAAAAATAAGCTAGGCGCCGTCGTGCACACCTGTAATCCCAGCAGTTTGGGAGGCTGAGACAGGAGGATCACAAGTTCAAAGCCAGCATCAGCAATGGTGAGGCACTAAGCAACTCAGTGAGACCCTGTCTCTAAATAAAATACAAAATAGGGCTGGCGATGTGGCTCAGTGGTTGAATGCCCCTGAGTTCAATCCCTAGTACCAAAAAAGAAAAAAAAAAAGAGTGGATCCCTGGTTAATAAGAGGCTGGATAATGAGATAAAGTGAACAGGAATGAGCACTTGCATCTTTACATATTCAGATCAATAGGATAATCAAGTAGGGGTTCATCAGAGAAAAGTTAACACTGACTGGGGAAAGGAAGCAATAGAACTCCAAAAGACTTAGGAACCCAACTAGATTCCACTCTGTAAGATCTAAGCTGAAAGTTCTCTGTAGGTAGTGTGTATCACCTTGCACTGGAGGAACTGTATACCCAATGTTCCTTGAGGGATAGAGGATGGATCAGTGAAGGTTGTTTGAATCAGTGGTTTCAGAGAAGTAGTTTCCAATGGTGCTGGTGCTGGCAGTAGCCCTGGTCAGAATAACTGGCAAAGGTAGCAGCAGGAGAAAAATATATGTTCATTGGCTTTGAAGAATTAAGGCCTTGTGAGACTAGAAAGCTGATTGGGGGCCTCCTAGTCTCAGAATGATTCTGGTAGTTAGAGTGGAGCTGAAAACCATGACTGATGTGCTAAAGGCTTTATTCATGGTAAGGAAGGTTTAAGTCATAAGGTGGTGGCAACAAATGTGGGGAGGAAATAATGACATTGCATTTTAAATTGTTTTAATGAAGAAGAAGTGATTACATGAAAACTGAGGAATGATGGGAGAAACAATAAAGAAATATACAAAATCAAGGAGTTACATGGCCATGTTGATTGCATTTGCTATTTATTTTTACCCTGCCTCATCATGGAAAAATAACTTCAAGCAGGGATTTATAAAGTAGTGTTGTGATTCTTTCTGTGGAGTTTATTTTGTCCTCTCTATGGAAACTCTTAAATTAAATAATAGTAGTAATATTACATGATTACATGTGAACTACTATCTGGCCTAAGATATGAAATTCAAGCAATCCTTAATGTTTTTAGTTATTAATGAAGGTACTTGCTTGCAAATTTATTTCTTCGCAAACAATTATCAATCTATTCCCAATGACACACCTAATCCATCTAAAAAGCATATATCTGATAGTGTTATCAATAGCTGAACATGCCATGCAAAGAGGGAGGGAGAGGGAGATGGACATCCCCAGTAGGCTACTCTCTGGTTTCTTCTGCCTGATAATTCCCCCTGTCTATGCCTCAGTCTAAGTGCCTGGCTTGGCCTTTGGCTTCCCAGGAATGTCCTGAAAATGAAGGAAATAATTTTGGAGTTGTGCTTAGGGTTCTTTGGAAGATGAGCTTGCCAATATTCAAGAAGCCTTTCTTGTCATATAATGTCCAGTAAACCTCATACTTAGAAACCTCATTATCAAGAGGTCCACCCCACAAGCTTGTAATTTATAATAGAAAGTAATGAAACACTGCTAGCATTTAGCTAAGCATATTTCTTATTCTCTTGTTCATTTTAGCAGCAAGCAGGCTTCTCCCAGCAATATCAGGTTAGGAGCCACTTTCAGGTGATTTCAGAGAGTGTACCAACTTTTCAATTTTCCCTTCCTGTGCCCTAAGTAAATGTATCTCTTTGTCGAAGGCTATTGGTATTTCATATTCCAGTGCCCTTTAGTCTACAACAAATGCATCAAGCATATATAATGCTGAAGAACTAACCATTATATTAAACCTTGACAGGGGGTTTCATACTTGTATGATTTTTTTAAAACATGTTTTTGGCTATGGCTGTGGCATGTTACATCACAAAACATAATTCCTATGTACTTCACAGAACAGCGTTGATGAGGAACTCATTCAGGGTAGGTGAAGCTATAGTAGCTGGGTTAACCATGTCAGGTGAGCAGTTCTGTGAGGTCAGGTGACCAAGGTATAGTCCACACAGTGGTCATTGTGTCTCCTATAATGAGCCAAGCTCTTTCAGACTCTGGTATCTGAGGTGGAGTTTGGAGATTGAGCCTGAATGAACCCCTGCTGGCAAACATTCTGGAAAGTCAATGGTCCTGGAAAGAAAACTGTTCTCCCTTTATGCACTGTGCTAGTGGGTTTCAAAGGAAATGTGAGGGCCACAACCAGTATAGCATCAGTCTAATCCAGCACCCTGCCAAATCCCTTTCTTTACATGCAGGGAATACTACAGTAAGGGGAGGAAAAGAGGCAGAATAAGAATCACTGCCCTTGGGAAAGTATCAGCCCACCCAAGTTTAAGCCTTTTGTGCCTTGCTAAAATGTGTGTGATTTCATCATATCTAATAGAGGCTTCACTGGAGTTAATGAACTAGCCTCAAAGAACTTCATGCTGTTTTTTATATAAGCTCTAATATTAACAGCCAGAGTTACTTTTCCAATTTATTGGGAGTCTCTTAGGCCAGGTACTCTGCTAGACAATGAATATGTATTATTTCATACTATGAACTAACCCACAATATTACAGTTAGGAAATTGACTCAAGGAGATTAAGTAACATTCCCATGATCATGAGCTAGTGAACCATAGCATTTCCAGGACTGTATTCACTGTCTAACTCAAAATATTCTATTCCTTCAGCCTCAGTACAGTGAGTTATGTACTGCATAATATAATTTTTTAACAAAAATTGGGACCAATGGTATGAAAGCAAAAAGAATATCTGAAAATAGGAATTCCATGGAAAACACACTAAATCAAAAGCTTTCAAGAGTCAGGGAAATGGTATGTTTGGATACCTACTCTCTCTCCAGCACATAGAGCAGTGACTGATGCATAGAAGATTCTCAATAACTCTGAGTAGGTTGAATGAATGAAAGGATGAATTAATCAACTTAAAGGCTTACTTTGAGTCAGGTAAGTACAATAAATCCAGAGAATGCTATAAATTGAATTCTAAAAATGTACTGTTTGATATTAGAATCAATGACTTGGAAAGTGCAATATGAAAACTAAGAGAGAGTCAGGTTAACCAACCTGTGCTTCTCAAACTTTAATGTTCTTCCAAATATCATGTTATAATGCAGACTACTATTCAGGGAAGGTAGGGTTTAAAATTCTGCATTCTTGTCTAGCCTGAAGATGATGTACTTGTTGCAGACTCAAGGACCATATGAATAGCAGAAATGGCCTGTCCTGGGCAGCATAAGTTATTCTCAGGTTATCTCTTAGAATCTGGCTTGCTGGAAACAACATTGAATACGAGTAGCATAAACAATGAGACCTGATGTTACTGATTGACATATACAAGTGTTCTATTGAATTATGTATGTTTTAACACAGCTGGCACCTGGTTTTTACTTTAACATAATTCACCAGACATCAGCAACTTCTGACCATCTGCTAAAGCTTCACTTAGTTGATCCCCAGGCAGTTACCATTTCAAAAAAGAACAGAGGCCATGTCTGTCTTTTTGTTCTCCTAATATCCTCTTTGTTCTACTCCTCTATTTCTTGGTACCCTCTCTTCATCATAGTATACTTCAAAGACTATCTCTCAAAACATGTTCCATGCTAAGAAAATACAATCTCCTCATACTACTCATGATTATAAAGTGATAATAATGCTAAATAACTTAAGCTCTCATATACAAATTTTAACATATGATTTCAGTAGTTAAAACACTTCACTGTAAGTTGCATATGACTCATAACTTCCATTAGTTTTCAATTCTGCATTTCTCCATATGATATGCAAATATTATCATGCCCTTAGCTGCCTGTTTCATTATAATTCTGGTCCATTCAAAGACAGTCTCATCCATTACATAGTAAATTCACAGGGGCAGAGGACCTACTAATCATTGTTCATGCTTGAATCTTCAGTGTGAAGCATAGTCCCTCATTTCTAATAGGTGCTCAATAAATATCTATGGAATGAATAAATATCTGCGTATTAAAAAGAAAATATTTTGTGAGAAGATATATAGGGCAATATTTTTCAAACAGGTTTCAAGAGTTTTCAAGAGAAATTTTTAAATATTGTACTTTCCTTTTGAAGATAATTGAAAAATAGTAGATACTACCTAACTAAGCATTACTACAAGATTTCAGATTTATGTGATGCATCTGTGCTTATGGTTAAATTAGAGCCAAATAGTAGTATTGGTGGGTAAAACCAAAGAAAATGTTGCAAGTGAAGTTTGCAAAATAGTGTAAATAGAGAAAAATCTAAGGAAAAAAATGAAGTCATAGTTTGGCATGCAATGGTATATATATGCATGACTGAAGAACGTTGTTGCAGTTGGTTGAATATGGGCAGAAGATAGTTTTGAGAAGAGGACTGTGGGTACTTGTCTTAGTCATCTTTTCATTGCTGTGACCAAAATACCTGACAAGAACAACTTAGATGAAGGGGAAAATATTTTGCCTCACAGCTTCAGATGTCTCAGTCCATGGTTGGCCAATTCTATTGCTCCAGGCTTGAGATAAGGCAGAACATCATGGCAGAAGGGTGTGGATGGAAGAAAGATGTTGAGCTCATGGCGGACAGGAAGTAGAGAGGGGGTGGGGCAATGACAGATATAATCCCAAAAGTCATGAACATTGAGGACAGAATGTTAAATGAAATAAATCAGTAACAGATACTCAATACTTCTGCTAACAGGAGGTAGATAAAATAGCGAAAGTCATAGAATTAGAATAGAAAGATGGTTTCCAGGGACCAAGATGAGGGGGAAGTGAGAAGTTACTAACGAATAGGCATAAAGGTTCATTTAATCATTATGAATAATTTATAAAGTTCTGCTATATAACATTGTGCCTATAGTTAACAATAGTCCACTGTTCCTTTAAACTTTTTGTAGGGGGTAGATGTCACGCCAAATGTTCTTTCTTTTAAAAAAATATTTATTTTTTAGTTGTAGCTGGACACAATACCTTTGTTTTATTTATTTGTTTTATGTGGTACTGAGGATCGAACCCAGGGCTCTGCACATGCAAGGTGAGCGTTTTACCACTGAACCACAACCCCAGCCTACATCAAATGTTCTTAACCTAACAAAATACAACTTAAAATATTAATATGGGAGGAAATGATATTGAACCAGGAAAAAACAAACAAAAGACTTGGAAGGGGAATTTGGAAAGATAGAAGGAAAACAGGCAAGTGTGGTGTCTTAGAAACCAAAAGGAGAAAAAGTTTCACAGAGAACAGATTGTTCAGCAAAGTGTGAAGTACTATTGAGATTTTAAGTTAAGATGAAGATTGAAAATTAATATTGGATTTAGCAGCATGGAAATCAAGGGTGACCTTGACCAGAACACTTTCAGCAGAGTAGTGGGGGTAAGGGCTTAATTGGGGTATATTCAGGAGAGAAAGGGGGGAGAGAAATTAAAGTAATTAAGGAAATTTAAGGTATGTTGCACTAATGGCAGGAGATAATAGAGAGTTAACTATAATTGGAATTGAAGTCAAGAGAGGTTTTATTTTCTTTTTGGATGGGAGAAACAATGGACTTTTTGCATGCTTTCAGGTATATTCAGTAGAGAGAGATAAATCAATGATGAAAGAGAAATGGGAAGAATTTCAGAAATAATGCCCTTGAGTGTGTATTAGGGAATATAATCACATAAGTCACCTGGGAGCAGAGCAGCGATGTAGAAAGACAATGGTCAGATACTAGAAAGATCAAATGTATGGATTCAACTTGACATAACTATAACCATCTTGTATGATGACCACCATGATTACCCCAGAAAAATCATAGTTGTTTTTTTCCCACATAGTTTCCAAGCATAGTATAAATAAACAAGAGCATTAGAATTATGACTGGAATCTGGCACTGGATGTGCCTGATGGGTGGATACTATTTTGACGTAAACCAGATACATTTCAACTTGGATGAAGTCACTTTTGTTCTGACCAATATATACATCCCTAATTCTTACCCAAATTACAGGGATCCACTTGGTCTTGCTGCCTCTCTGGACCACACTTCTGTCAGTAAGACTCCTAACTCCCACCCCAATAAATTATAGTCTGTGCAATCCTGGATCTTTTGGTCTCTTGGATCTGTTAAACAGTCAATCATTTTGGTCTCTTCTTTGGTCTGATTGCACCTTGGAACCAATTTTCATGCAATGAGTTCACATATGTGTTGTTCTGAAACACTACATAAGCCAGTTACTAAACTACTAAAGGATGTAAGGTAAACACAAGTATCAGAGACCAAGTCTGAGACCAAGTAGGAACAAATATACCAAGAAGAAGTAAACAGGAAGATAAGTGATAGAGGGAAAACCCGAACCCATATATAGGAGGTTACTCTGACATCAAGGCAAAGGAAATTAGAAAGCATGCAATGATATTGTATAGATAGTATTTTGTTATACCAAGATTCCTCTTGAGGTTAAGAAACCCTGTGCCATGGATTTCCTTCTTCTGGTTCCTGAATTGGATGGCCAATATATCCTTTTAAAAGATTGATTTATCATTAATTTAACAGATTATTTGTAAATAAATAAGAAGTTTACAATTTGAGTGTTAACAGATGCTCCTTGCATATAACTTGGGGTTTACGTAGTTTCATTTTAGGATGATGTAATGATGATCAGTCAATAAGAAACTGTTGAAAATAGATACCAATGCATTTTCCTATGCTAAGCAATTCTGAAAAGAATCATACTTTCCCCTTTATGCATTAAAATACTAGAAATAGACAATATAGCATAACAAGTTATTCCAAGCAAATCCTTCTCTTGAACAAAATGACTGTGAATCATCCAAATATTGTATTTATCAAGACCAATAACTCATCAATATATATATTATGGTCCTTGTATTATTGTGCTTAGCTATTCTTGCCAATTATAATAGGGTTGCAAGGGTGAGATCCTTTAAAATTACTCAGTCTGGTTTGAGAGCACTAAAATATCCCCTTTAGAAACATTTCCAAGTCTTTGTTAAGATGGTACTCTTCCTCACTGCAATAGATCTAGTAAACTTAGCTTTGCTCAATCAAGAGGGTAGTCTGTTCATGTTTTCTGGGAGTTAAAAGTCAATCATTTTAAACAGCCAGAACTGCCTTAAGCTTTGGGAGGATGAAAAGGAAGCAATAAATATGGTTATTTTTCTCATTGATGACTATCACCTTACCAAAATGGTTAAGTGCTATAAGAATTCAAAAATAATAAAGATTAGTGTCAACAAAGGATTCCAGGGAAATTTACAGAATGACATGCTCTGAGTTTTGAGGCACCTGCAAAGCTATTTTAAGGGATAAAATATCTCCATAAAATAATAGAATCAAAGACACATTGACCCATTTTTCAATCTTCAATTTCTGTGGGTATTTTATCATGGCAGGGGCCTAAAAGGTATGGCAATAAGATGGAAAAATCCAATTGGTAGGTAGGAGAGCTGGATTTCATTTCCAGCACATCCAAGTTGTATTCCTTAATATGACAATTGTGGGAGTTGGATTATGCTATCTCTAAAATCACTTTCATTGTTAGTGGTCTAGAAATCTACATTATAACTTTTATTTAAGTAAAAATATTGTCATATTTTCTTTGAAATCAGTATAAGTGAAACCCAAAGGCAATGAGACAAGTTTAAATCATGTATTGTGCTAGTATCTTTGCTCTGTTTGCATTTATAGAGGCATATACATGTAATGTATATTACTCATATAAATGCTAAAGGAAGACTTGACATAATGTATGTAGAGAAAGAAGATATATTGCAGATCTGCTCTGCTTGCTCAGGAAAAACCATCTCATTTAACCTATTTTGGATGACATTGAGATGGAAGATTTTTTATTTCTGTAATATAAAGTTATTTCTGACTTAGATTAAGACAGAATGAGTCATATGTGGATTCTATAAATTGATGAGGAAAGCTTACATTCACAAATAGAATGGAGAATTCAATAGTAAAGTGAAATGGAATTGCTTGTCATCTGTTATAAGTCAATAAAGGTACACTTGCATGTTGTTTCCTTTTTCACATTTTGTATATAGAGACATCTAGTCATCTGCATTCAAATTTGTAAGGTGAAAAATTGATGTCAGAGTCAGTTTCCTAAACCATATCATACCAAAACCTATGCTGAATCCAGGGAGAATGACAGACACATGCCACAAATGCATGACCCAACCTATAGTTTGGAGTTTAAATCAGCTGAGCCCAATATAGATCAATCTATGCCCAGAAGATCCACAGATTCCTGAATGGGAATTTTGTTGTCATTTGGAGCCACTGATTTTCATGTGGAAAATCAGTAATGCGGAAGTAGCTAAATAATAGATTAGCAAAATATTTAAATAATGAAAATTAGTAATTCTTCATGCTTCAGTCGGTAACAGGATATCTTGTTCTGTAGAGCTAGTGTTGCATAAGGAACCAATTTCATCAATCAGGGCTGGTAACATATGCTCAAGTTTGGGGGGCAGGTAGAAAACATTTATTATTCAAATCTTCAGAAGCATATTTTAAGTAATGGTTAATTAATTATTATTATAACAAATCAATGATAAGCAATGGGTTAACAGGTATCATATTCCTAAGCTAATATGAAATAATTTTAACTCATGCGAATATACCATTTTAAAAGTTCCTGAAATAATGGACATCAAAGTGAAAAGAGACTATCTGTGGCATAAAATCACAAAGGGAAAAAGCAGAGACCATTTTGCTACAGCAAAATTACTGTCAATACCAAATATGGGGTGTCTACCTTGTCTAATTTTATTTCTCAATCTAGTGGCCTATATAATATGACTGTATAAGAATAAGGCAATTTAAAATTATATTCATGAGAGCAAATCTGCAATAAGAAAGTCTATAATTTTGAAGAAGAAATATATATATATTCAATAAACAAATACACATACTGGCTAAATGACATTGTGTATTTTTATTCTGATCAAGTTCTCTCAGATTATTCTAAGGTGTTATACTGACTTTAGTCCTTGCCTAGATTTAGGTATTTTGGTTTTGAAATTTTGAATTTTGAATTTTTGAACTACGCTTTTGCAGTTGAGATTAGAGGAACATTCATATATTATTTATGTATTTTGTTGAAACCCCAGAATGTTATAAAGGAATCACATAAGAAATCAAGAGTCCAATTGGTCATTTGAGACTCAAATTAATGAATTTATAAATACATCCTGCCCTTGGGAGAAAATGGTTTTAGAAAAAAAAAAGCAATTTCATAAAAAGGAGTGTAGGCCAGAATTTTCTATAAGAGAATATGAAATTAAGGGCCTGTGTTCCTTTGCCACCTTCCGCCTTTCCTATTTCAATTTATCAAAGTTTAATTCTCATAATTAACTGAGGCTACAGTTTCTACTGAAATCCTTTCTGTCCCTCACCATGTACACCTAATCATTCATCAAAGCCTAAATCTCATAAGCTTTTTACATATCCAATGGCATCACCTTTACTCTGAACTCATTTATTCTCATTTGCTCTACTTCAACATGCTATTGTGAAAGATTCAATATTTTTTACAATACTTTGAAGCAACTTCTATAAAAAGTAAAACCTATTTCCCTATACCTTCGATATGGGCTGGCCTTATGTTTTCCTTTGATGAAAAGAATATGGAAGAAATAGGTGGGTGTTTTCTCTGAGCCTTGAATTTAACAGCTTCTAGGTTTCCACTCCTGGAAATTGCTTCCATCATGTGAATAAGCCCAGGAAAAATTGCTGATAATGAGCCATCTCAGTCATCCCTACTGTTCTAGCCTCAGCCAGTCAACTCCAAGATAAAATATTGCTCTGATGACCAACAGCTGTCCCAGATGAATGAATGAGCCCAACAAAACAACAAACCAACAGAACACAGCCCAACTCAAAGAATTATGAGGGAAAATAAAAATATTTGTTTAAATCACAAAATATTTTTCTGAGGCAGTTTGCTACACAGAAATATCTGAACAGATAGAGCTAATTCATTCATTTATGTAAGCATGCCACTTTGAATGTGTTGGATGCATCAAGAAACTGGAGGTACAATAGAACAAGAAAAGTCAGGAGATTAAAAATATTTAGACATTATTGGGTCTGAGGGTAGGGACAAAGTGATAGAGAAATAATTGTAAAATACAAAGGTCATTCTCAGAACTTTCTGATTCACATCTCTTTAGCTCTTCCTTGTTCTTGATTTCCTTTTCCTAGATTGGAAACCAACCCCCCATTGAAAAGAAGACAAGTGAACTCTAGTATTGTAGGGCTCATCATCATAATACAACAGCACAAATGTGTAGAATATGCTTGTAATGTGCTTAACATAAGGCTAAGTGCTTTATGCTTATGACTTCATTTAATCCTCACTACCTTAAGAGATAGGTATAATTATCATCCTCATTTTACTAATGAGAAAACTCAAGCATAAAGAAGTCACTTGCTCAAGCTCATTCAAGGAAAGGCAGAAATGTGCTTTAGCCTCAGGGGATCTGCCAATAAAGCCCATACTCTTAATCATACTGCTCCTTCCCTCCAATGCTTTAGCAGTTAGTTGGCCATTGTCTTTGAAGTCTAGCTCCCAGAGTCCACCAATCCCAATATTTCTTATATGGCTTCTTAAAGCTGTTATCTGCTGTAAGCATTGGAGATCTATTTCATTCCCCATTCTTGTTCAGATTAGTGGCTCTCATGCTTTTATTACCTGAGGGCTTTAAGTATATTAATGCCTGGGTTCTGTCTCCTTAGATTCTGATTTAATTGGTTTGGCATATGGCCTGGTCATCAGAATTTTCACAAACTCCCACAAGTAGTTATAATGTACAATCAAGTTTGAGAATAACTTGTATACAAAATGAAAGACTGTTAATTTCTCCTTCTACTCTCTTACATTTTCTGAGGGGTTTATATAAAAAGCACCTTTTAAATAAAAAAAATCAAATCCAGCTATAGCAGAACCAGCAATACCTAGAAGCAGAAAAGGAAGCCATGATTTTAGATTACCATCCATAAATGAGTTTCCCATATGCCACCCTGCCTGAAATCTGAATGCTAGAAAAAATTAATGCTTATGTCACTTTAGTTTTCCATCAGAGTCTTTTACAACACAAATATTCCCAGTGAAGATAAACCCATTCATGTATGTCTTACAGCTGTGTCTCTTCATTTCCCACATCACTCTCTATAGGATGAGCTCAGATAGGGGAACTTAGAAGAAAATTAAATCTGATTATTATGGAAAGGGAAGCTTCTTTCTGGATCATGAAAATTTGAGCCAAGCTAAGGATCATAACAAACAAATCTGAGGACAAGGGAGGGGAGATGAGAATGGGAAAGACAGAAGAAAGAACCAGACATAACTTTCCCATGTTCAGATATGAATACACAACCAGTGTAACTCCACATCAAGTACAACTACAAGAATGGGAAGTCATACTCCACGTATGTAAGATACTTCAAAATACATTCTACGGTCAAGTATAACTAAAAAGAACAAAAAATAAATAAAAAATAAAGAAATCTGAAGATATCTGAAAGTGTTTATGACAGGTGAGGGAAGGAATATGGCTAGCAGACTACAGTGAAGTGTTGCAGTATATAGAAGATTGCTAAATGTGGCTTTTTACTTCATCCTAGAGTCTGATAATATTAATTTTCTTTTTTATAACCTCTATTTGTTTAATCATTTATGAAATGTGCATAAAAATATCTGCAGTGTAAAAATCACTATTGAAAATACAAAAATGTCAAAGATATATGCCCTCAAGGAGAATAAAATCTTAAAAACTTTCAATAACATTGTGATAAAACAGAGAAAACAGGATTGGATCTCTTTCAATTTTCATAAGTTAAAGAGTCTAAAATGAATGCATATCTTTGGGTGGCCTGGAGTTATAGTCTAATAACCTTTCATAATTCACTATTTCACTGATTATTTTAAGCCTTGAAATGAAAACAAAATCACTGAGAAACTTATCTCATTCTGAACTAAAGCAGTGACCTTGAAGTAGAAGAATTTACTGAGGGGCTTTTTTTGGTAGCCAACAAAGTCCTTATGAAATATAAATCAATATTAGAAACCAAAAGTAAATTCATAACCCCAGAAACTTAACCCAGACTAATGGAAGGCTTGACAACTTCAGCAGAACAACAAAAGGAATTTTTCTTTCATCTCAAGTATATATGATACTCATTCTCCTAAAGAGAGTGAAAATATTGATTTTCATTTGTTTGGTAAGACCTAATACAATCTCTGACCTCCCAGCAATAGTCACTACCTTAAAATCAAGGCAATAGTGACAATGGTGACAGTGTGTTGAAAAAAGACAAGTCAAGAGTTCAAACAAAATTATCATATGGAACTAAGAAGCTGTATGTCTTAATAATCATAAAGATCCTAGGAGACCAAGAAGACCTTGAAAGAGGTGGACAATTATGACAAACTATTCCAGGGGTTCCACAAATCTGACTGAAACATAAAGAACTTTCCTAGTCATTGCCATTTCTGAAATTCCAAGTTATTTATCCCTTGATGGTCTTCTGAAGAAATGAGGATTTTAATTGCATTAAGATACTCTACAGAATGGGATGAATAAACCATTAATATCATAAGGTCATGTAATTACAAAAATTATGAAGTTAACAGTGGTATTAGAAAGTAATCTAATCTAAAGAACATGTGGCCTAGCTGTCAATCAAGTACCATAGGGAGAAGGGCTTGTTAAAAATGAAGAATTTGGTACCATAAACCAGAGATTCTGATTTAACTTCTCTAGGTTGGGACCTGGGAGTCTGTACCCCAAATTATTCTATTGAGGGGTATCTGAGGTCCACACTTGTTAAAAACCCTATTTTTCATTTTTATAAATAATTACATAGAGGGTAAGAATTAAGGTGCATATTTGGAAAGTAAGAAATACTATTCTGATGACTTTCAGGGGTCATTTTAGTTTTAAATAAGCATTTAGATTTTGAAGACAAAGATAGCTTCAGTTTCCATGAGACTACCAGAAGATACAAGTCATGTGATATATGTCTTCTCCATGAGACCCTTTGTGGCAGTTCATGTGAATGACAACTCACAGAGCTCTCTGGAAGCTACTCTCTCCCTAGGTGACATAGCTCAAGTTCAAGGAAACAGATCCATATCAGGAAGATTGGGAACTAATCTTCACAGACACCAGTGTCACCTGGAATAATTATAATGGCACAACTTACAAATATTCCAAAGGACATACCCCATATCAAGAGTCCTTATATCCAGGGACTCCAAATACTGTGATATCCCCTTAAGTACATGTGTTTTCTCCAGTACAGACACATTTTAACCATAGGGAAGCATATTTATAATAGGATAGTTGACATACACCATCTTACATGATTTCTAGAAAAATACAACTAGGTAGTTGGGCAAAAGTCAATTTCACTTGCAAAATTTTTTCTAACATACCAGTTATAATAATTACAGTTAATAAACAATAATTTTTATATGGATTTATCTATAGGGATCTAGCTGATGCCATCTTAGCTTTACAAGAAATTCCAGCAAAGCACACACACAAACCCAGGTAACTCAGGCCTGTGATTTTAGATCACTGGTAGAACACTTGCCTAACATGCACAAGGCCAAGGGATCCTTCTCCAGCACGACAAAAAAGGTAACTTATTGACAAAATTAAACACAATTTGTTATGTACTCTCATATTTGCCTTGCTTTTCTCTTATTTTTCCAAATAAAAGTCTCATTCCATTATGACAAACAATTTTAACAAGACAGACAACAGTAAGGGGTCTGAAAAAGAAATAAATCTTAATAAAAAATACAAACTAAAGGAATGAATCTTTATGTATAAATTTATTTGAGTTGTAAAAAGATGGAAACTAACCATGAACTTGGATAAGTCAATTATATTTCCTACTTTCTCTTTTAAATTCTCCCCAAATTCAAGTTTGTACTTGCTATAGTCTGAACATTCTAATTTCTCCAAAAGTTATAAGTTGAAATAAAATCTTCAACATGTTGCTATTAAGAGCTGGGACTTTGGGGAGGCTGTTATATCATGAGGGCAGGGCCCTTGTGAACGGAGTCAGTGCTTATAAAACAGCCTAAGAAAGCTTGTTGGCTCTTCTATCAAATGAGGACACAGCAACACTCTATCCTCATGAAACAGAGAGTTCTCACCAGATACCCAATCTGCTAGTATCTTGGACCTTGGACCTCTCAATCTCCAGAAATATGAGAAAGAAATTGCTGTTGTTTATAAATTTCTCAGTCTAATGTATATTCATATAGCAGCCTAAATTAATGCTAATTTTCTGGGATTTTTATGTATGAATTCCAATAATTTTCAGAGCAGGCATTACATTAGATTTTATTGTCATTCAGACAAATTTTAAAGATAGATAAATGAACTTAAGTAGTCACAGTATTATTCATACATGAATGAAAAATGAAATAGTTTTCATATTCTAAGTAGATATAAAATAAGCAAAATTCTTTAGAATTGTTTTGACATTATGCATTTCTGTGAGAGATGAAGCATGTGACAGTTCCTAAACTTGTTTGTTAGAACATGGAGCCCCTTCTTTAACAGAACACTCACTTGGCATAAAATTTGGAAAAGGCTAGAACAGATATTTTAATTCAGTGCCTCTAAATATCGAGTACTCTTGGAAAAGTGTTTTAATTTTATTGTGTGGATGTGTCAAGAATTACTGAATTTTAAAATGTCAACAATTTTTATATGACAACATTCTCCTAGTGTGAATTTAAAGCAAAAGAAAATAGAATGTCAGGGCTATTCCTTTTAATATTGCTATCCATATATTAAGATAGTCTCTATTAATCAGAAAATGACTTTGGAGAGTATCCAATACAAATATAAGCTATGTAAAACACTGCTGACTTTAACATTCAATAAATAACTTTCTGCTTCCTAAATAGGTTTAGGAACACCAGCTACACACTTGAGATGAATGATTATATACTTAAAGTTTCATTCATGAGCATAGGGACTGTGAAAAATTTTAACTGTCACAAAATGAAAAGTTATGTGTTAAATATAAAGTCCTTTGGTCTCAGACTGGTTTAAGAATGAAAATAAAACAAAAAAGGAGAGTCATCAAAAATAAGAAAACAAATAATTTTGTTATAATAAAGATTTTAACCCTGTATTATGATGGAAACTTAAAGAAAATAATTACCATTAAGCATTTTTTACTACTTAAAAGGCCATGTGAAGGAAATTGAATCTTGCCAGATTTCATAATCAAAAATAGTCTTTCTCTTACAGTTGCTCAATAGTTATTTGCTAAATGACCTAATGAACAAAGATATATCATTAAACTCTTAGAATTTTAGGGACTTTTAATTCTAAGACAAGTATTACAGAAGTGGAGACATGGCAGTAAGAAAGGACATAAATGCTAAGATCAAGTGCTTTGAAATCACCATTTTGCCTTTCATTTCCTTTACCTCCTCCTCTCCCAGAAATCCCAAAAAATAAGTCCTGAAATACAACTTGGAATGTTCTATATTGTTGTTATGCCTACCCTATTTATCTCCATACTTTATGTGCATTATATATTAGGGAAGGAAAATATATCAGAGAAAAAAATGGCAGGATGATACCCAAAGAGTACAGAAATGATATTAGAAATATATCTAAAAGAACAGGCAAAACTGAAAATAAACTATTATATTTTTCTTGATATCAAATGTTCTCAGGTCTCTTGACAAATGTATCCACAAACATTAATAAATAGGAACTATTTTTTGTTGCATTGTAGGCTAAGGGCATTAGGAATATGTTTCTATATAATTTGAGGATACTTGTCTTAAAATGTAATCTTTAAATTCCAATTTTGGAATAGTAAGGGATTTCAAATCAGGATTACAATGTGAAGAGCACATTCAAGAGGAACTCTGCATAGACAAGTGATTTAAAAGGTATCCTTTGGACAAAAGACAAGTAAGATATACAATCTTTTTTATACACTTTCTCCTGCTTTCATTACTACATGCAGAATAAAGCAATTCAAGTATAAGATTAGAAGCTCTTATCACAATCTTTTGTGGCTAAGTAATACACTGTGATATAGTGCTCAATGTCATTTGTCAAAGGAGGTCCAAGTAGCACAGGAGTGGAATCCCCTCCTGGAACTCCGGTGATATTCATGTACTGTCTTTGTTCAAGACTGTGATCTTAGGAAGACTTAGTATTCAATCAGCATAGCATTTAGTAAATAAAGCAGAAATCTTAGATGTTTTTGCATTATTAAAGTCCTCTTTTTAACTGAGAACTAGAACAAAGGAAACCACCAAGGCTAAAGTAAAAGATTTTACAACTTTGCCCAAGTTATCAAATCCCTCTTACTTTTAAGTAGTAATGTGTGGGAAGAAAAAAAATATTATAGAAGACTAACAGTGGAATAAGTATCAGAGCTGAGGTTAAACTGTTTAGATTTTCACCTACAAATCTCTTTCTAAGAAAGCATCTATTGTCCATTTGTACTAAAATAAGAATTAGTTTGCATGCATTGAAAATACTTTTGCAATGCTTTGTTTCTTAGATTGATTAGTTATTGATGTTTCTAGAACAAAGCTGAAATTAAAGAATGTGAACACATGTAAATGAACATATAGTTCTTAGCTAGTTTTTGATGATAAAAATCCATTTGATAACAATATTCCCATTATGTATCTAGGAAATCTTCTAAAATATAAATATCACAATTTGAACATCAACTATATATTTTAATGGTTCCACCTAACTTATCTTCCATTAGTAATATATCTGTCATTGGACCAAATAATAGATAGACCTTCCATATTTCTATATGAGTGACATTACTATGTTCTCACTAAAGATTATAACTGCTTCACATATTTCCATATAATGGATCATATTCAGATTTTAGTTAAATACCTTCACATACCCATGGTAACATACAATAGTTTGTCAGAGTAACAATTTCTCAGTTAGGAACCTGTATTTGTAGTATTTGCAGCAAAAATGTAGTAGTTTGATATTTTTCTGGGAGTATATTAATTAGGCAAAGGTTAATAATCAAATCATAGCAAGTTTCTATTTATTCTATATTGATAAATATTTTAGCAGAACTGGAAGTAGTTACAAGACAATCATGAATTTTCTTTTTATTATACTTGATTTTTAATTATGAAAATAAAATGAAAAAAACTACATCTGTCATTATTTTTGAATTATATTTATAGTCATCAATAATTGTAAGAACATTAATCTGATCATCCAACTACTCTTTCTAGAGATGAGACAACATGGTAAATTGAAGAGAGAACTTGAAATCATATAGTATTTTTTTTCCATTTTGTACTTTATATGAACTTGGTTAAAATGTAGGGCATTTCTTATTCTTACCCTGAAAAATGATTCATAATTTTAATATGGGTAGGTCACCTTCTAACATTGTTATCTTGGGCATGTTCCTCAGGCTCTCAGAGATGAGGGTCATGATCATATTAAGAGGTACATGGAGAAAATAGTCTACAGATAAAACCATACTTGTTGCATTTTCCCCAAACATCAATCAGAATATTTATACTATATTCCTACATTGTATTTGAGGTTCCATTCCAAAACCTATAATGCTTCAAAATCTACATCCATCAATGGTTGGAATCACGTGACTAGAAAATATAAGGTATTCAACTACTAGAATGTGAAAGAATAAAGGCATATTTCTACATTGTCTAGTAAACAATTATTCAACTTTGATGCAGAAGGGAAAATATAATTTATATCAAAATGTATTTGAAGTGACTATCAAGGATCTATGATAATAAAACCTACAGTGTATGCTTTTCAAGGTCAGTTTCAATTGTATCCATGGAGATTGCAAAGGACTGTAACATCTCTATTTTAACCAAGTGATATAGAAATGAATAAATATTCTGCTTTAGAATCTCCTGACATTTTTGTCCTTTTTAGTTTTTCAAATTAATTAAATTCTTCTCATTTTTGAGTAATTGGAAAACTGTTGGTCACTATTATACTGTATTCAGTTATGAAAAATACTATTCTTTTGGTCCTATGAAATCATCCTTGTGGAAAATAACAACTTGGTCTAATTCTAAATCCTATTGGTCTTAATAATATCTTCAAATTACAGATAATGACTTGTTCAAAATAAATAAATCCAATTGAGAGTTCATTTGATTTCTGTATACAAGTAAGTTGAAAATAGTATGAAAGATTATCCCTGTAAATCACCATTTTAATATTGTTGAAAGAATAATAAATTTTCTTACATTTATATCAAACTTTAGATTTTCAACAGAACATAAAATTTATTATTTTTCCTAAAATGTTTGTTCAAAATATTTTATTTAAACATCATAAAATATATTTTCCCCTGTGTACAGAATTGGTATAATTGTTATCCCTGGTTGTGATACTTTAATATCCCTGATCCATGCACAGTTACTTTTTATTCTATTTCATGTATTTATATTTATCTGTATTCATTTTCTATTAGATTAATGGAAAGAATAATCCTTTATTACTGAACAGTAAGTCAGGATGGAAAGAGATTTATTGTGAGTTCAACACAAAATTATTGAGTGCTTATGTATCCTGCAATATATTTCTTTAAGTAATCTGAAACAGATAATGTTGGAATTAAGAGCTATTCCATTCCTCTTCAAAATGCATTTGTATAAAAATAATTACACCTCTCAATGCAGTCAACTGATTCTATCCACTATTTTTTTTCCTCAGAAGATCCTTTGAAACCTTCACAACTCTTCCATTTCAAGATAGATATTTGCTGATCAAAACTTCAAGAGAAAGGAAATCTTGGTAACCTTGGTAATATAGAATTAGAATGTCTGTGTACCTCTCTAAATATGTAACTGTTCTTTTTACAATGAAGAAAAAAATTTACATGTCATTTCTTACATTGTTTAATACATCAGCCTATAAAGGTATTCAACTCCATCAGAGAAATATTTGACCTATTGTGACTTTTCATAGAGTTTTATTAAGGAATAGAAGCAACAGGGCACAGTAGCACATTTCTGTAATGCCAATGACTGAGGAGGCTGAGACAGGAAGATCATAAGTTCAAGACCAGCATCAGCAACTTAGCAGAGCCCTAAGCAACTTAGCCAAACCCTGCCTCAAAATTAAAAAAAATAAAAAGGAAAAAGGACTGGGGGTGTAACTCGGTGGTAAAGTGCCCCTGGGTTCAATCCCCAATATAAAAATAAAGAAATAGAAGCAAAATATGGAGTTTTTCTTTACTTTGCTTGTTTTCTAATCATGTTTTACAAATATGATTATCTCTTAAGCAAGAGTTATATTTTATTTGGCTGTAGGCAGGGAATGTATCATTACTTGAATCCTATTTTTACACTTTAGCTTTACTTTTGCTTCTTTTAAAAATTCTTCTTCTCCTTCAGTGAATTTGTAAACAGAAATTGTCTAAGTCTTTCAATGCTAGAAAATTTCTTTATTTTGTCCTCTTAGTAGTAGTTTAGCTGGGCATAGAATTTGAATCTGATAGGTTTTATCCTGAGTGCTTTCATGAAATCTCTGTGTTGTTTTCAGTCATCTGTTCCTGCTTATGACAAATCTGATGTCACAGTAATTGCCTTTCTTTTTTTAGATGATCTGTTTTACTTTCTGGTTGCTAATAAGATGTTACCATTAACCTTGATGTACTTAAGTGAAATTTATTTTTATTGATTCTACTGGGCATTAAATGTGCATTTTTTGCTAGTAGGGATTGAATAAAGAGGTAGTTTATTTATCACTAAGCCACATCCCCAGACATCATTTTATTTTATTTTTATTTTGAGACAGAGTCTTGTTAAGTTGCTGAGGCTGATCTCAAACTTGCAACTATCCTGCCTCAGCCTCCCAAGTCTCTGGGATTAAAGCTGTGCATCCCCACACTAGCTCAATGGGCAGTTTTAATCAGTGGACTCATGTATTTTTCAGTTCTGTGAAATTCTTTGACATTATCAATTTAAATATTGCTTCTTTGAAATTTTCTTTTTTCATTGCCCATAAATAATCTATTATTTCTATGATGGAGTCTCAAAAACCATACTCATATCTTAATTGGTCTTTAATATGTCTTTTGAAATAATTTTTTCTCCTTATCCTTCCAGTGGTGTAAATTTTTCAACTCACTAACTTACACAGTGGCTCTGTGCTTTCTAAATTTAAACTGTACCAGTGTGTTATTCCTGTTGCCTGAGCTTTTTCAAAATGCTTTTTTTTCCCTGATATGTTTAGCCTGATAAAAATGTTTATAAGCTTAGAAGCATAAAAAGGGAACTGCAACTAACAATCACCTATTTAGTGGCTTCTAGAATGAGCCACTTTTCACAATTTAGTTTCCCTATGAAAAACTTTTACCCACATTATATATTCTACAGACTACTGAAAATATGAATCCAGTCATATTTTGAAAGAAAATAATTATAGATATCACTCATAAAGCTAGGTCCTCTTTAATTGCTACCTTCATTGGTGATCCACTCTTTCTCTCTACCAAGATAAACACTATTGTTTGTTTTATAGTCCTCAATCAATTGTATACTTTGGCATATATGAATACACAGCCCTGCAAATTCTCCAATGTTATTTTGTGTTTTAATTTGAATAAATATTTCTTGCTGTATTTTTTAAAGCTTTAAAACACTTTTTTAAATTTTTTTAGTTGTTGAGAGACATTCTATTTATTTATCTATTTATTTATTTATTTATTTTTATGTGGTGCTGAGGATCGAACACAGTGCCTCACACATGCTAGGCAAGCACTCTACCACTGAGCCACAAGCCCAGCCCTTAAAACATTTTTCCACAATTGAAACACATAAGTTTAGTACAGTTAATTTAATTTCAGCATACTATTTATTTATGTGTTTTGACACATTATCTATTTACTCCCTTTTTTGTGGCTTCTCCTTGTTTATTTTTATATTGACTACCTTAAAAACAATGAAAGTAAATAAAATTAATATATTTTATAACATGTGTATAAGTATTTCTCTAGAGTAAATATCAAAAGTTTGAATTTCTGGGCAATAATTTTATCTAAGATATTACCCTCTGTAAATTCAAATTTATGTTTGAATGGAAAATTGGAGTCATTTTAAATTAATATAGTAATTGTGCAATAAAATAATTTCAAATTATCCCAATCTGATGAGGAGAAAATAATACATAACTGATGTTTAACTGGTATTTTCTTTTTAAAAATTTATTTCTTAAATACATGACAATAGTGGAATGCATTACATTCATAATTATCCATTCACAGCTTCACTCTGACAGGAGTGAAGCTGAATAATGCTTCATGATTTTATTGGCTGTATTGATTATCTGTTTAAATATTTTTTCCTGTTTTTCTATTAGGTTGTTTGTTTCTGATTAATAAATAAAAGTTAAGAATAGTGATCTTTTGAAATATATATATATATATATAT
>NW_026000249.1:18154756-18183228 GCF_001458135.2 Marmota marmota marmota | reverse complement strand
AAATATATATATATATATATATTGCAAAATTTTCCTTCATAATAAAATTTCTTTTAAATATCAACTAGTTCTATTCTTTTGGCTTTTCAGGGACTCTTTTTGTTGCCTTGGTAATTGTTGTGTTTGAATAATAGTTATCTCCTTATCTCTTGGAAAATAATTATTTGAAATCACTTTTTCTATTCTGTTTATTATATTTGCTATAATTTCAAATTCTGAGAGTTGATTCAGTCTGTTTTCTTTTAAATTTTAGATTTATTGTCATATTTGATCAATTGAAATCACTATTCTTTTAAGAAATATGATCAAGTATCTTCAGTTGTATTACAGTCAAAGTTCTTTCAATAAATATAAAGAAAGATACATGAGGGTCAGAAGTCACACAGAAGACAGGGCAGTGTTAATGTTTCTGTTATTAGAGAAGCAGTCAGTGAAGCAGATATGTTGATGTTACATTGTGCTAAGAGCCAAGTATATGATGCATGGCATTTTTGGTCAAAAGGTGACGCCAGCTAGCCATTGAGATGATATGATTATGTTAAGATTTGCATTCATATGGATATTGGACTCCTGCTGTTCACCTAGGCCAGCTACGGGACTCCTGGAGAGTTCCCATTGGTTGGGGAAGTACAGTAGGAGGGAGTTCCGGGGGAGGAGCTCTCTCTGCGGTCCCGGAGGAGGAGGCGGCGTGGGTGAAAAAAAATCTTCCCGGGCAGTACCGGACATTGGCGGCAGTTTCAAAAAATAAACTTTGTTCCTGCTTGAGTGGCTCGTGATTTTGTGCCCAGCCAGACTGCGGCAACATTGCTGCTTCAAAGATGAGAAATAGGACCATGAGCAGAAGAATATATGTAGTTTCTAGAAGGGGGAAAAAATAAATAAATGTAGTGACACCCCCTGCCGAAGGGAGGTAGCCTTGTCAACACCTTGATTTAGCCTAAAGAGACCCATGCAAGATTTCCAGCACACAGAACTGTGAGATATTTATTTTATTTCCCTAAATTTATGATAATTTATTACAGCAGAAATATGAAACTAAAACACTTTCTTATTTAGTCTCCTAAAAGTTAAGACCCTGACAACAGAAACAGTTCTTCAAAAATCATTCCCCATATTACTCACTTGTTTGCACATTGAACCTAATACAGTTAGTTACATCCCTTAGAAAGAGCAATGGTGCTCCTGTAGACTTACAGTATATACATTCTATGACAGCTATTCGTACTTACAGACATTGATTCCAGCACACTATGACTTTAGATATGTACAATTGTATTCTTGTTTTTTTTATTTGGTCAAAAAATGTTTATTTGTTGGAATATGTCATCTATAAGTTATTTTTACAATTTAACCCACCAATGGTAGTAAAACAGTACTAATACCATTTTTTCTTGTATTTTGGTAAGGATAATTTAGTAAATTGATGCTTAGAACTGCTTTACTCATCTAATAGAAATCAGTGCATATATTTATAATTTTGATCATCTCCTTTCTTGCTCTGTTGCTCTCTTCCATTCCTGTTTCTCACTATTACATACTTAAGCCTTCAAAGGATTAGTTTGATTTTCCCTTCACCTGACCTTGGGGATTAGAAAATGCAGAGAACATTCTGAAGGGTGTCAACATGTTGAACCCCATATTCTCTAAAGCTTCCTCTTTACTCTGTTTATCTGTTTAGTATTGTAGTTGTTCTAGAGGATGTTTAGTTGGAGTGACCATAAAAAACAAATTGGAAGGGAGAAATTCAACCAAAAGTCTCACATAACAAATATTAACATAAATACATCTAAAAATGCATCGAGTTAAAAAATAGAAAATAATATGTTAAAACATCATAATTTTATTCAGGTCAAGAGTTTTGAGAAAGAGTTAGAAACTATAAAAAAGAACAATAAAACAAGTAGTTAGAATTTAAAAATTTGTAATTTGGTTTATTGCAAATTTGGATTAGTGTAAGAATCCATGGATGCCATCTTTGGATGTGTATTGAAACACTGCATAGGAACTATGGAAAAAGATGCCTTCCTCAAATCTACTATCATCTTCTGATGTCTCAAAGGACATAAATAATAACCACCAGAAATAAGATAATCTAGACAAAGCTGCTTGGAAGTACCTATGAGCACTTTGAAACATACATTATGACTATGTTTTCTTCAACTTTGTAAAGATGACACTTTTTAGTGAGAAAGAAGTTAACAATAAATAAAATTATGAGTGCAATCTTGTGGAAAGATATTCAGATATAATTCAAAGTATAATTGATTCTCAAGGTCCTAAATAAATAATTTCACTCTCTTTTCCTCCAAACCATTCTGGTCAATTATATATAATTTCACACTCTTTTCCTCCAAACTATATGGTCAACTATAAAAGCAACATGTAAACCATAGGTACTTCTACTATTTTATTTTTGTTTCTCAATGGCATTTAACTACTACTCATTTGGTTGTTACTATGTTCAGGAAAATACATGGACTATATATTGTTTATACTTGCTGCTTTCATTTCCTCTTCTTTATTTACTTTCACCCGCATATATGTATGAATAATCTTGATCAAAATTACTTGAACCAGTCAAATGAGGTACCTGTTAAGAGTATAAGTTCTCTGTGGGAGAGCCTTATCAAGATTGTCATGGTAACAGTCTCATTTTGAGAGGTTTCTTTCAAATCTGTGTTGTTTTATATGTACATTTATTTTTGTTGAGTTTATTATTGGTTCAATTGTTCTCCTCTTATTAAAAATTAAGATACATGATTCCTATTTATTCACTTGTGTGTTCCCAGAATCTAGTACTCTGCATGACACAAAACAGGAGTTGAATTAATGAACACTGAATTAACAAATGGATGCTTTTCACCCAAACTATGACCATGGAATTGAACTTGGGCTAGGCACTTGCCGAAGGTAACCACCTGGTCTGTCATAACAACCCACTCCAACAGAGACACTCAGTTTTGAATAGTAATGGATTGATCTTGGAAAACTCTCTTTGACAGTTTGACAATAAGGCAAACAGAAGGGTCAGGTAATACCAGAAGGGCAGAAAAGGGATACTATCACTAAGTAGTAAGCTGAAGTCACAAGCAAGAGTAAGTGGATTAGAAAAAAAAAAGAGGAAAGAAGGGAAAATATAGTAAGCAATGGCAACAGTAGTAGGAAATTTAGTGTACTGAATTTATCAGAATCACAAAAACAAACCAAGATATGCCACTCCCTGACATAAGAGATGACATAAGACCTCCAGAAGTAACATAGTAGTGCCCACTCCATCTCCATCAACACTAGCCAGAGGACTGCTAAGGTGATTGCCTGTCAGCCTCAGTTTTCTATGAGCCTTTAATGCCAACAATAATTAACTCAATTATTACTCCTTATAGCCAGAAAGAGAACAAAATATTTCTTTTAAAGCTTATAGTGGTGATATAAGTTCTGCTCTACCTTTTCCTATTTTTATGTTCACAAAAGATTGGGCCCATATTGCCCATTTATTTGACTCTAAAGCCAAGGAGATGATAATTCTCTGTTAGTACTGCTCAGTCAGATTCTGAATCCTACCACAACATCTTCCTTGATTCCTTGATTGCTGTCATCAGAACCATAGAAGAGGGTTTGGGCTATTTTACATTCCAACTTTCTGACAGCAGTGCATATTCCTTTTACTCAATCTAGTAAGCTTTTGCAATCATTGTGCTTATTTGCTACTTCAATTCCCCCCCCGAGTCTTGAAATACCTTTTGATTGTCATATAATTTTAAAATCACAAAGTAGAAATCAACACTTTCTGGCCATCTGAGTTACCTTTGATGTTGCCATCAGCAAGTTCTAGGTCACTGATTCTCACTCTGTGCCCAAGTATTATAACATCTCTTTCTCACAATTTCAATAAATTAACTCAGATCAGTTTAGAAGATACCAACTTTTGATAAGAACATTAATGAGAAAGAAATCCAAATGTTTAAGGGAAAACAAATGGCCTTTCTATACTTGTAATAAATAAAATTGTCCATGCAGATAAGAAATTCCTCTCAAAAGTGAAATACAAGACAGAAACACACACACACACACACACACACACATTATTGAGGTATATGTGTGTTCAATTTCACCCTACCTTTGAAACTACTTTTATTATTCTGGAGTCACTAGCATTAAATATGGTATTGCCAGTTTCATTGTTTTGTTTTGAATCCATCAACCATGTCAGCACTAAAAGCAAGTAAGTTGATAAACTCTGAATAAGGTATCTTTTGTTCAGAGCTGAAACTTGTGGGGAAAGTGATGAAAACAAATAGCCAAGGCATTAGACTTGAAATCCTACTTGTTGTTATTCAGAGATCTCATAAAAATAAGTTTATTAAAGAAGACTTTTCATAAGTCAGTATTTAATCAGTAATCTCAATTTAAGTTATACAGGTTGAGTATCCCTTATATGGATTGCTCAGGACCAGAAGTAAGTATAGACTACACACACACACACACACACACACACACCTATATCTCCTGGGGATGAGAACCAAGTCCAAAACAAATTTATTTGTGTTTTATATATACATAACCTTGAGGGTCATTTTATACATTATTTTTACTATGTCACATGAGGTTAGGTATGGCAGTTTCCATTTGTGATGTGATTCTGGCACCCAAGAAGTTTCAGATTTCAGAGCACTGTATTTTCAAATTAGGGATGTTCAATTTGTATTTGAAGAATAATATTGTATGATGAATAGCTAAATTCAGTGAGCCACAGTAGAATTTTATCATTTTAAATATTTAGAAATGAGTGACTCATTAGTCCAGCAGTATGATTCTCATTTAGGGTGTGAGAGGTTCCAGGTTAAAATCCCTGATGAGTCCATGTTTTAATCCCCTGACTCCTGCCTCTGAACTCAAAAAAGTTTTTGATATTGCACACACCTATATTGGTACAGTTGCCTTAAAAACTGAAAAAAGAATGTCCTAAACTTCTTTCAATAGCCGTAGCCTAAACTCTAACTGTAGATTATTTAGCAAATGGATATTATTTCCAGAAAACTGGGTATATAATCTCTGAAGAACCCTTTATTGACCAGACTTGGGAAAATAGCTCAGATTAACAATTTTAATTTTACTCTATTCTTAAAATTCTAGTGGGACAAGAGTTAACTTATTTGGAACTAAAAGAAATTGAATTGTCCAAATATATATATAGGTTCTCATTAAGAAAACACATTTGTAATAAATAAAACTATATATGAGAACATTAAATAATACCAGAATAATTTATTACCTCTCAATCTGCTGTGCTTCATCTTTATAGATTTATTTTGGATTTGTATGTAGAGTGCCATATTCTTATAAATATTTATCATGCTATCATGATTCTTAACTGTTTCAAACATTCAAATAGCTAACTTTTTAAAAAGTAGGGTCATCAAATGTGGCATTATAATATAGAGTATCTTGTCTGATGCATTATTTCATTCACCATATGGAACACTATAATTGATGTTGTGGTCATGTACTGCCTGTCATGTTCTATCTTTCCAATAGGATCAATTACTTCATACATGCCAGTCCTAATAATGAATGCCCTTCCATCTGCTTTTCTGATTGCCATTAACTAGAAAATGGGTTTTATAGAACATCATAGTTTGGGTGGTTTAATGATAGAAAGAATGGGGGAGGAAAATAGAATGTCAATAAGGAAGAGTCCACTTATCTCTAATTACCAAATTGGAAGCACAAACAGGTACAACTATATTTGGCTGTCTGTACCAATAGTTTCTGCATTCATGGATTCAACAAATCCCAAGTCAAAAATATTCAGAAAAAAATTCATCCTGCATTAAACATGTATAGATTATTTTCCTGACATTATTCCATAAATAATATAGTACAACAACTGTTTACACAGAATTACCTTATATTAAATATTATAATTTAGAAATGGTCTAATGTATACAAGATGAGATTCATATATTATATACAAATATTGTACCATTTTACATAAATGACCTTAGCATCTGGAGATTTTAGTATCTGTAAGGGGTTCTAGAACCAATCCCCCACAGATATCTAGGGACAACTGTACTCTATGACAACATGTAAGGGTAAATATTCATGTATGAATAATAGGTACACTTTCTTGAAATTTATCTTCTTGTCTTCTATTATAAACATTCATATCTCATTAATGCTGATGTATAATGACATAAGTATTAACAATATGTCATTAATAAGTTGTGAACATGATTTTGTTTCCCCTGATTCCAAGTTTGACACTTTCTGTTTCTCATGCTCTTAAATGAGAGACTTGATAAGTATCCAATTACCATCCTTGGGCTGCGGATGGAGCTCCGTGGTAGAGCATTTCCTAACATGTATAAGGCCCTGGGTTCCATCCCTAGCACCACAAAAAAGCCTATTCTTTCCTTATACTTTCTATGTATCTCTTCCCTGGCAGAAAGCCCTGTATTTATCCTTGAAAGCTAGAATTCCTTGAATAGTCTATTATTTGATTACAGTTAGTTTTAGGTACCCTCCTAAAGCTAATATGAGAAACAATGCAAGAAGGTTTAGAGGTGAGGTTATTTAATTTTGAGAGCCTTAAACCAAACAGTGAAATAATTTTCTGGAACAGATTAACTGAGTGGTAACTGAATGCAGGAGTGTTGTGGTTGGAGGAGGTGGGCAATCGAGTCATACCTTTGGGGTATACATTTTCTCCCTGGTGAATAGAATCAGTCTCTCTCTCTCTCTCTCCCTCTCCCTCTCTCCCTCTCTCTTTCCTGCTGCCATGTTCCTGGCTGCTTTCCTCCACCACAATGTCCTGCCTCATCTCAGGCCCTGAGGAATGGAGTCAGCCATCTATGGATGGAGACCTCTGAAATCCTGAACCCCAAATAAAATTTTCCTCCTTTAAAATTGTTCTTGCCAGGTCTTTTGGTCACAGTGACAAAAAAGCTGACTAAAACAGATTCCCATCTATCAAATCCTTCAGAAAAGAAAATCATATCAAACCTCTTGCCTTGGAATTTATGAAAACATAATTATCTCTCCCAGAGATAGATGCATTGTAAACCATGTTATTAAAGAAGGTGAAAATCTTTGTTTCTTTCTAAAGCACTTCACTTTGAGGAGCATGACCTTATCAAGATGGTGGGATAGTAGTTTTCATCCCTTGTCCCTCAGAGTAGCACTGATTTTGATAACCATTCATAGATAAGAGTACCTTGTAGGAGGCCAGGGGTCCAGCAAAGAAGTCCCAGAACCTCTTTAGAGAAAAAAAAAATCCTCTTTAATCCATGATTATCAGAGTAAGAAAAAATAATTTTTACATTACCTATATTACCCCTTCCCTAAAGCACAAACCTTAGTGCTAAGAGGGACCCCCTCAGGCCCTGATTTCTCCCATGAGGGAAAGTGAGAACACAGTAAGTACCTAGCTATGCAGAGTGTTGCCCAAGAGGCTCATTTGTATCTCATCTCACCCAGAATGCTGAGGAAACTGGCTCAGTTGAATAATCTGGTGACAGGGAGGAACAGAGAAAAGCACAAGGGCTCACAATGCCCATTTTAGTTGCAGTTTGTTGCTGCTTTTCAACATCAATAGAGACTATCTTACCACACAGTGCTAGGCCAGGGAAAAATCAAAATTTAACATACAAACTATGGTTTCTATTGATTGCATATTGCTTTTGTACCATAGTAAAGTTGAAAAATCTTAAGTGGAACCATCGTTAAGTCAGCAATCATCTGTATTTTGAAAATCAGATTGCCACCAATTTATTTGTCAGCAACTTCATTTGAAAAAGATGGTACCATAAATACACAATGCATTTCTTTTGGATTCTGATTACTTTCTACTTAAGAAAATGACTATGTATTTTAAATAGGGAGTTGAAAAGATCATAAATTATTTTCCTTAGTATAGGTACGAATTTCTTGAAAAAATTTTTGGGCAGTGATACTCAAACCTGCATCAAGAATATCATTTAAAAATGTGCATGTTTACCTCAGAGTAAATGAACTACAATTAAAGTGTGGGTTTAGGTACTTATATGTATTATTTAAAAGCTCTTACAATAATTCTGATGCGCAATCTGAATGAGAACCATTGCTCTAAGCAATAACGAGTGTTTTTCTTTGCAAAATAGATGTTATTTTAAAAATTAAGCCATTTTCTTCCCTTTTCAAAACTATTATACTTTCAGCATTTAGTTCCCACAATGTAGACTCATCACAATACACATTAAGCTCCGATCTTAAAGTATGATTCTTAAGAATTTATCAGTTGCAATTAACCTACTTTAATTTGTAACTTGTTTGATTGTCAATGAAAACCAAATAAAAAGAAAATCATCCTTGCTTTCCTGAGTCACTTCAATCACATACTGACTGTTCCTTTACCCCAGTGGAGGGAAGCACTGGTGGTAGTGAATGGATACATTATCTCCATGTTCCCTGACTGGACACAAAAGGGTCCTCATATGTACCTTACATTCTGCCCCCTATTATTACTCATGAGGTAGGTAGATTATGGTGTTTTAGGGATTAGTAGGGGAAGAAAGTCTGTCCATTTATGTGGCTAAGACAGAATGAACAAAAACTATGCAAATGAAATATAGTGACTAGACTCTGTTTTTGCTTTCTAGCAAAGCAAGTTCCTTGATGGAAGGAAGGTACTGGGCTTATTTAATTTGTTTGTAGAAGGTGCATTCCTGCAGTTCTCAGCATGGTCAAGAACTTTTACCCTTTCTCCCAACATTCTTTACCCTTCATAAATGCTTTTCCTTAAAGAAATTTGAAGTGTGTCATACATACAGGTCATTGAATTTTTCAATTACTGACTGAATAACCCCATCAAATATCAATTATATGTCAGTCTCAATACCATGGCTCTCACAGATGCAGAAATGAGTCATTATAGAGCTGATTTCAACATGTTCTCATGCCACTGGAAGCACTGAAAGGGACAGAAGTGCACACAACTAGGTTCATTGTGATGAGGACAATACCGAAGTTGGAAGCACATTTGAAACATCACAGAAGACACACTCGTCTTTCCAAGATTTCAGAAGTATATATTAAGAATGACCCAAAGCATGCACAAGAATTGAGGATAAACATGAATAACTGTCCTCATCATTTTCTAACTTTGGGATGAAGGAAGACAATTCTTTCCCTTTCAATAGATGCTCCAGACATTAGACACCTACAAGTTCAAGTTTCTTCAAATTTGTAAGTACTTGAAAATAGTCCTCTCAGCCTTTTCCCTTTGTTTAGAGCTGTACAAAAAGCACTGTGGGTCAAATAGATAGTGGCATAAAAGATTTGGAAATGGTACTACAATGTTGTCTGAAAGTACATTAAAAATGTAGGCATATGGTTATAATGGCTTTATTTCTAATCCAAATGCTTTATAACATGGCTCATTTAGGTTTAGATACATGCCCGGCATGAATTAATAGGGAAAGCTGTTTCTGAATTATCTAAGTGTAACAGGTGGTCTGGCAGGCTCAGTTAAGGGGGTTTCTCAGTCTCATTGCCAGAGAGGGTGACCTCTGGGTAGATTTTCAGGCCCACCTGGATGCCCTAATATCTGTTTGAAATGGTTATTTAAATTGGTGTTTTAGAAAGCTTTAAAAAACAATTGAGGGGAGAGGGAAAGAAATCACTATTGAAAATAATCGGCTGGACTAGTGAATATGAAAACTAGGAATATGTAAGTATGGACATGAGTGTATATATGGTCTGTTCTTAGAAACCACAGTTTAATGTTAAGTTCAAATTCACAACATTAATTTTTGAGGCATCTTTTGAAGAAACCCTAAGGCATGCCATTATGCATCAACAGAGTGTTAGAGGAACAGTTAATGCTATCTAAGGCTAAAAATTGTAGCCTTGATGAGACTTACACAGACCACAAGGTAGAATTTAGAACTCTAAGAGGAATGGGTGAGTAAACATGTGCTACTACTGGAGAGTGCATACTTTACTACATTCTCTCAGGTGAATTGTTGAAGGCCTCAGCTAGCAGTCAGACTAAGGTAATCTTTTTAAAGAGGGCCTAGAAGGCTGGTAGAGTTTCTCTTCTAGCTGACAAGTTCAGCCACTATGGAAATTAGCCAAAGAGGTATTAATTTGGCACTGCATGAAGAAAGCTGTTAAGTCAAGCCCTTGATTTCACTTGAACTGAAGACGTCCATTTGCATGTGATTTATTTATTATAATTTTCAACCATTTCCCCCCAAAGTTTTTAGGGATAGGTACTGTACTTGTTTCAATAACTCCTCTAATTGACATTGTTTTTCCTACTCTGGATGGAATGGCTAGATTAATGGTCCAGGATCTGTGACCTGATTCTTTTTGTTAGTTTTACTGCATCCTACTCTACTGGATGGACACAATAGGGTCCTCATATGTACCTTACAGTCTGCCCCGTATTATTTTAAAAATTAAGCAGTAGTTTAAAAGGCACCCAGGAGCGCCAACATGTAAATAGCTTGGAAACCATCCTTACAAGAAAAAGCCAAACTAAAAATCATTGACTTTTCCTGTATCCATCAGAGAACTGAAGTTGCAAAGCAAATTTCCACTCTGAAATGTGGTAAGACAAGCAAACACAGAGTTACAGTCCAGGAGATTTTTTACCTGAAAGAGAAGCTACTGATGCCTCAAACCTTTAGAAATGTGCAAGTGGGAATTTAGATGAATTGCTGAAGGCTGAATGTGGACTACTATGAGAGTCAGAATTTCCAGGGCTCCTAAACAGTTTCCTGGATTCCACCAGTTCTCACAGAGAATAGTGCAGATAGAGCCCTTGGATATAACTAGAAGGGGAAGGTAAGAGTAAACTTTGTGAAATTCACCCTGAGTGTGAATATTCTCCATAAAAAGGCTACTGTCCTGGAGGGAAAAAAGCTTTATCAGTATTTTATCTTATGAGCAAGAAGGGCCATTTTCTTAGCTCTAGCTTCCAATCCTTCCTGTCTGGCCTAATGGTAACTAAAAAAGCTAAGAGGCACTTGTGAATGTCACAGCCCAGGGATACAAGTCCACAAAAAGACAGATTTAATTTAAGATTACAAAATGTTTCCCCTCCCCTACCTGCACTTAAACACCACATCAACAGGGCTTTGGTAAAGTTACAGTGGATTATATCTGAAAGAAGTATAGATGCAGACTGTATCTGATGAGGTCTTAGGAAAGACTGAAGAAAACTGGGGAGATAAAAACAAGGACATTAGAGGAAACCGAAGGTTCCAGCAACCATAGCTACAGAAAATATTGAAGAAAAAACAATTCCTAGCCATATTTACATAAATCCTCACAGTAAAAGCCTGACTTACAACAAAATTTCAAGGCATGCAAAAAGAGAAGATGAAACAGCCTGAAGAGAAAAAGCAAACATCAAAACCAGATTCAGATGTGACACAGAGGTTGGAATTATCAGAGGGATTTAAAATAACTATGATTAGTATGTTAGGAGTTTCTGTTAAAAAAAATACACAACATTCAAGAACAGATAAGTAATGTAAATAGAAAGATGGAAATTCTAGGAAAGAATCTAAATAAAATGCTAGAAATCAGAAATACTGTAATGAAAATGAAGAAGTTCATAGGTGCACACATCAGTAGACTTGACACAATCAAGGAAAGTCTATTGACTCTGACATAGAAACTTCCAAAAATGTAAAACAAGGGAAAACTAAATTTAAAAATTGAATGAACTTAGTATGCCATGAGTTTCAGTTTATAATGGTTTTCTAAGGGATTCAATTATAAAGTAACTACAAATTTATAACATTAAAAAGAAAGGTTTGCTAAAAAGACTGAAAAGATTCATCACAACAAATCAATGAATCACGGCCATTAGACCAACATTCTATTTGACAATAAAATAAGAACATTGTTAGGTGGGGATGTGGCTCAGTGGTATGGTGTCTACCTGGAATGCCAAAAACCCTGGGTTGGATCTCTATCACTGCAAATAAACAAATAAATATATGATATACAACAGTGCTTCCCACTTTGCACAGGCACCTGTGAGTAAATAAGCAAAAAAAAAGATAATTGCCCAACATTGTGACTGTGATTAAAGCACAGAATTATACACTTAATTATGGTTAAAATGGTATATTGTGTGTTATTTATACTTAAGCACATTAAAAAATTTATTTTTAAAAATTGAGAGAAACCATGATATGCATCAGTATAACAGTTCCATTTACTAAAATCATCACCAGACCTATACATCCAGACACAAATAGATATCATTGCCCTAAGTACATGTATGAAGACACAAATTGTATGAAAATACTTTGTGTATGATCAATGAATTGAAAATCTGTGCTCTATATGTGTAATATGAAATGAATTGCATTCTGCTATAGTGTATAACAGATTAGAATAAATAAATAAAAATTTTAAAATGTGTCTCTCTAAAAAATAAGTTAAAGCAAATTTGATTTTAATGAATATGTTAATTAGCTTGACTGCAAAAATCTGTTCATTATATATGTATTGAAACATTATGCTCTACGCCTTAAATGTACATGATTTCAATCAAAAAATTTAGAGATGGGGTATAACTCAGTGAAAGAACACGTGTTTAGCATGTTCAAGGCCCTGGGCTTGATCCCCAACACCTCCAAATTTTTCTTTAAATAAATCAAATTTGTTTTTATTCATTCTTTTTACTTATATATGACATTAAGTTACATTTTGATATAATCACAAAAGCATAGAATATAATTTGCTCTTATTTAGTTCCCAGCTCTTCTCCCACATCTCTTTCTTCCCCCTGACTTCCTCCATCTACTGTACTGATCTTTCTGATATATATATATTATATATATATATATATATATATATATATATGAATGAAAGTGTCTATGGATATACTTGATGCTGGTTTGAAACTGTACATTGATACAAGGTAACTAAAACAGATGTCCCCAAGGATTAACTGATATTTAGAGGAGTTCTTAAAGATTCTTTTCATAGATTAATTGAGAAAATTGTATTCATTGAGCCTCTATTAAGTGACAGTCACTTTCCTAAGAGATTATCATATGATATTTAGAAGGACACATTTTTAAATTACATTCTACTTTTTTCGAATAGGTAAATCTTCTTTATTTTTTAAATTACATTTATTTGATATAAAAAACATAAAATTGTACATCTTAATGCATAACATTTAATGTTTTTATACATGTATTCATTGAATAATGTTTAAACTGGGTTAAGTATGTTTATTTCATCAATAATTTATTATTTGGTTTTTGGTGAAAATTTTCAAATTGTTTCTTCTAACTTTTAAAATATACAGTGCATTATTGTTATGTATAGTCACATAATAGCACACCATAATTTCTTGCTTCTAACTGTAACCATTGCTCAACCTCTCCTCATCTTTCCCTCCCTTAACTCTCTATAGCTTCTATTAACCATCACTATACTCTCAATTTCTATGTGACCAACTTTTTTAGATTCCCAATATGAGTGAAATAAAATGGTACTTTTCTTTCTATGCCTGGTTTATTGCACTGAAAATAATGATCTTCAATTGGATCCATGTTGTAGAGTGTGACAGGATTTAATTTTTTTATTATTTGACTCAATAGTATTCCATTGTATATATGTATCATATTTTTTTATTCATTCATCAGTTGACAGTCACAAGTTTTTTTTTCTTTTTCTATTATGAATAGTGCTACAATAAATATGGGAATGCAGATGTCTGTCTAAAATATTGATGTGATTTCCCTCAGATATATACCCTGTAGTGAAATTGCTGCCACACATATGGTTGTTCTAGTTTTACTTTTTTTGGAATTCTCTATACATTTTTTCCATAATGGTTTTGTTAATTTATGTTATAGCAGTGTGCAAGGGTTCCTTTTTGTACACATCCTTGCCAGAACTTATTATCTTTAGGCTTTTTGAAAACAGACAATCTTACTGTGGTAAGGAGCTATCTCACTGTGATTTTGAGATACTTTGTATTTTTAAGAATATTTTCATGTACATGTCAGATATTTGCATGTCTTCTCTTGAGAAAGTCTACTTAGTTCTATGATTCATTTTTAAAATTGTTTCGTTGTTGTTGTTATTATTATTGAGGTTTTGGAGTTCCTTATATATTCTGGATATCAACAACTTGTCAATGTAGAGTTAGAAAACATTTTTCATTATGTAGATTGTCTTTTTATTCTGTTAATTATTTTGTATAGAGCGTATTAATTTGATATGATCCCATTTGGATAGGATTTTTGACAATTTAATATTTACTCTTCCAATCTAAGTCATTGGCCCATGAAAAAATATAATTTAACTTTGCTCACATTTTCCATTTCACAACAGTCAAGAGGTGGAACAATACAAATGTCCATCAATGAATGAACTGATATATAAAATATGGGGTATTCTTACAATTAAATATTATGTAGCCTTAAAAGGAAGGGAATTCTGACACATGCTATACCATACATGAACCTTGATAACATTATGCTAAATGAAATAAACAGTCACAAAAAGCCAGATGGTACATGATTCCACTTACATGAAGCACCTAGAGTAGTCAAATTGATAGAAACAGAGAGTAGAAGGGTTTTTGTCAGGGGCTGATTGAGGGGAGAGTGGAGAAATGTTGTTCAATGTATACAGAGTTTCAGATTTGCAAGGTAAAAAATTTCTAGAGATCGGATGGTGGTGATGGTAGCAATAGCACAATAATTTGAATATACTTAACACTACTGATCTATACACTAGAAATGCCTTAAATGATAAATTTTATTTTATGTATTGTTTACTGTAAAAATTGCTATGGTTTGGATAAGTGTCCCCCAAAGGCCCATGTGTTAAAAGGTTTGTCCTCAGACTATGGTGCTACTGGGAGATGGTAGAAACTTTAAGACTTATTTGGAAGTTTTCCATTCATATGTGACCTTGAAGGCAGTATTGGGACTCTGGCCTTTCTTCTTTCTCTCTTTGCTTCAAGGTCACTATAAGGTGAGCAGGTTATTCTACCAATGTATTCCACACCATGCCATAGTACCTTGCCACATGCCCAAAGAAACAGAGCCAACTAATCATGGCCTTGAATCTTTTAAACTATGAATCAAAATAAACCTTGCTTCTTTTAAGCTAATTTATCTCAGGTATTTGTTCTAATAAGAAAAAGATAACAAATACACAATCATGTAAAGTATCTTCCTATTTCTCTTTTCTTCCCTTCAGTGCTGTCTAAACCTAAGTGATCACTGTCTTTTGCTAGGAACACCGAAATGATTCCCTTCTATTCATGCTTGTCTCATCAATTCTATACTGATATGATGGTAAAGTTTTAATTGATATTATTTAGGTAAGAGAAGAAGTAACTCAAGAAAAGGCGAAAGTTAAAATTTTTGAAGAACACTTTGTGCTTAAAATTTCTAAAAAATGAAAATATGTTTTCCACTCTATAGGACAGAAGTCTAGAATACATATATTTTATTTGGATTGGACATTTTAAACAGTAATTTACTGATGCTTTTATATACACTCAAGTTTACTACATTAAAGGAAGTTGTAAAATCATAATTGGTATATTGAAAAGAATCTCATGCATCTTGGTATAGTACAAATATTTTATACATTTAATTACTAATGAGGATTTTTAGACACTGAAATATATTACATTGAAACATGTGACATTAGAAAATTATAGCTTGGAATTTCTTGGACTTTTTAATGTGGTAGAAGTATCTAGAGGCATTAAACTTCTCAGAAGGAATTATTACAAAATGCATGATTTTGTATATAATGATTTTAAAGAGCAGCTTGAATGTTTTTAATACTTGTAATAAGCTGAAAAATAGAATTTCAAAGTTGTTTTCCTTAATTTGGGTCATAAAAATTAAAACATAAAAATATTAAAGCACCATTTATACTGAAAGAAGTCACAATTTGTTCCTTATATGTTTAAAATTTCCCAAAAGGCTTTCCTTCTATCTAGAAAGACCCAAGCATAACAAAAACAAGTGTTTCATTGTTATAGGAAATAATTTACTCTGCTTTCTTTTTGTTAAAACTTTTCTAATAAAAAAGGATATTTCCATTTCTCTGTATATGGATAGAAAAACCTAGAAATAAATAACTACTGTTTTCACTTTTCTGCCAAGAATTCCAATAGATGTTTTGAGGGCTGTAATAGTCTATTCATTTTAAATAAGTTTCATCTATGATATGATTTATTGAAAATAAGAACTTTGTAATAACTTTTTAGGAACCCCTTGAAGAATCAAGGGAAACAGATTACTGCATTCAACATCCTCAGTCTTTATTTCTCATTGGACTACCATTGCCACCTTATCTGCATAGTAACTATTTTTTCTATTTATATTGAAATAAATCTTCACAAAATTCACCTATGCAACCTATCTCAAAGACTTTTATTTTATTTGAATTGCTTACAAATAATGGGTGAATTTATTTTTATATCCAGGGATCTTTACTGAGAACTTCAACAGAGAAAATTCAGTCATTAAAATCAATATACTTATTAAATGGGTTCTAAATGAATGAAAGCTTCATGCTGATAAACATTTCATATGAAAAGCTTTTAAAAAATGGTTATGAGTTATATGAGTCGTAGAAATATTCATATATTGGCACAGCATATTATAGTTATAATACATCAACCATTTTAACATGTGAGTAAATATTACAGATACAGTTTTAATCTATTTTGCGAAGTTGCTCAAACAGCTAAATGTGAACCCAATTTGTTCTTATGTGCAATTGTAAACCTGTACGAACTCCATATGATGTTCAGACAAAAAGAAATTGACTGCACTAAAAACATGTTCCATAAGTAAAAAGCTTAAACTAGTTTCATACTCATTAAATGTCCCTTAGAGGAATAAAATGCAAAGCATAATATGAAAAATACAACATTTAAAATGCTTGGGCCACTCTCTACATTTTCTCCATTTGCAAAAATCAGGAACAAGTTAGTATTAAAGGGTAGGTGTTTTGTTTCAGATCTCATTTGCCAGACTTGCAACACTGAATGAATTAATGGTGTCATTTGACTTGAAATGGAACAAGTATATCATTTGTATAGTCAAAGATTGTAAAAGGTAAAGGTGGAGAAATTTTTTGTTAGGTTATGGAGAGGAAAATGAGCATGAATGATTAATAATAATGCTCTATTTTTATCCTGAAATTTTGCAGCATTTATTTTGAGATTGTATTTTCTTTAGAAGAATGTCATACACAGCAACTGTGAACATGGAATTGATCTTATTTCTTCAATTTTAAAATACAACTTGTCTGTCATATCTTCTTTCTGAAGCAAAAAAACAACAAAACAAAAACAAAGCAATTCTCTACCCAGATTACTGAGTACAATTAAAAACAAATGACAAATACAAAACAAATACGATGATGGTCTTAACAAAGAGAACATAATGTTGAAACTCTTTGGATCCATCAGGTAATTTAAAATACTGATTCAAGAAGGAAGATGCAACTAGAGTGCCTTGTAACATTCAGTAAATCACTAAAGGCTTTCATTGTAAGCAATAAAATAACTGACTTTTTTTTGTGATGCTGGGAGTTGAACCCTGGGCCTTGTGCATGTTAGGCAAGCACTCTACCACTGAGGTACATCCCCAGTTCAAGAACTGACTTTTGAATATTACTTTTAAATTTATGTCAAAGCTTGGCACAGTGGCACATGCTTATAATCCCAATGGCTTGGGAAGCAGAGGTAGGAGGACTATGAATTCAAAGCCACCCTCCACAATTTAGTGAGGCCCTCAGCAACTGAGCAAGACCCTGTTTCAAAATAAAATTATAAAAAAAGGGCTGGCGATATGGCTCAGTAGTTAAGCACCCCTGGGTTCAAGACCTGATGTCAAAATAAACAAATGAATAAATGAATGAATGAATAAATAAATAAATAAATAATGAATTTATGCCAGAATGAGAAGTATTATTGGATACCTTTTCTTTCCATGGTCACTTTCCAAAGTGAGTTCCAATATTTAGTTCATAAGATATTACTTAATGTTAGATGTAGAATGTATCCTACAGTCCTATACATTTACAAAATGATAAAACAGTATTTCTAAAAACTTTGATTATGCTAATCCAAATGGGTAAGCTAGGATATATGTGCAGGAAGATGATGGAAATGGTATGCAGTATTTCATTAATTTATTGGACCAGTGAACCATTTTTGTTCCCTAGAAATAGCATAGTTTTAGAGTTTAACTGATTCTGCCGAAGATGAAAAGAAAAGCATCTATTTTAAAAATTACCTGAAATAGTCATTTCTCTATAATTGTGGTTAATAGCGTAAATAAAATATTTCTTGAGACATAGGGTAAATATTTTTCCACACCTTTTCCATGATTTTAGAATTTTTCTTTGGGAATAATTTTGAACAATTACTTATTATATCTTTTTATGTCACCAATTGTCAATGAGGTAATTATTATCATTTAAAAATCCATTTTAGTAGATTCTTTCAAACATATTATTACAAATCTTAGACATCATATATCAATAACAATGTGTTTCACAGTTAAAGAGCCATAGTGCTAAAACACATTGATATTTAAATTATAAAATAACTCACAAAATTTACAATGTCAAAGGTTGTACAGACAAAATTATTTATAATAAAGTTTTTAAATTTAAGAGATATTATGTAGCATTGAAATGGATTATATTTACATTTAGTACTATTATCTCTTATTTTCCAGTTTTTGTAAATGAAAAGAGCAAATCATAACTTCCTGGTTTTCTAGTATCAGGCCCTACTGATGCTAGCTGCAAGCCAAAAATATATCAGATCACATGTGTTTAAAGCCCAGAGCCAACAAACACCATTCCTCCATTTCAATGTCACTGAAATAAATGAAGACAATCATGTCAGGTGGAAACTCTATGCCTATTTTGAGGAGCTAAGCAATCACCTCTGTGGGACCTATGGCTGATGGATGATATAAAATCAGCCAAAAGTGTAAATTACAGTACTGCCCTTAAGCTCAGGTTTCAGAGGCAAGGATTGACAGGATTATAGGAGAGGAGAGGGCTCAGATACCTGGAAATGGAAATGATGTGTTCATTTCATTTCTTTTATGTATTTCTGATATCTTGAGCAAATATAATATACCTTTAGTCACTTTGAAGGTGAGAAGAGGTTGCCTGAAAAAACAATGAATGGCATTTGGTCAAGGAAATGGATTAATCACAGTTTGTAGAGACTGAGAGGAGAATTTTGAGAATAATCTGTAAAAAATTAAAAATAGAACAAGTGCTCATGTGGGTCAAATAGAATATTTTAGCTAGTTCAAACAAAGTAAAGGTATTGCATTTACATATATACACATGTATACATTTTATATCATATATTAATATTTATATACATACATATATATGTGTGTGTGTATATATGTATATTTGTTTTTTCAGAGAATGCTATATCACCAGCTTAAAGAGGAATCATGCTATATCCCTTGCCTGGAAATATTTATTAACAATGATAAGCTCATATGCTTTTAGTTCACTAAAATTAGAACATATAGAATGAAAATTAATATCCCAAATAGAACAGGGTGAAAGTTGCCTTTGCTATGACTCTTTCCCTTTAGAGTCCTAACTAAAGGTAGATAAGTAGACCTATATACCTTTATCTATCTATCATCTATCTGTCTATCTGTCTGTATGTCTATCATCTATCTATCTATCTAAAACTTATGGGAATAAATAAATATAAGGCAAAAATACAAAATTAAATACTATTGGTCTAGATGTATGGTTTCTCAATAGTAGAATTACTGACATTTGGGGTCAGATAATTCTCTTCAGGGACTATCTTGTGCATTGAACGATATTGCATCAATCCTGGTTTCTATCCACTAAACCCCAATAGCATCCTTTCCCCAGTTGACAACCCAAAATATCTCCATACATTGACAATTTTACTCTGAGGAACAAAATTATCCAAATCTTGTTCAGAAGCACTGGCAATGTCTAGTGAGGAGAGTTAAAAGCAATACTCAGAGGATAGAACAATATAGACATTGTATGGTGAGTAAAATTAAGATGAAGACATTTTACAGAATTGCTTATGTATTCATTATTGAAAAGAGTGGTTTTTGTCTACCAAAAATAAGTTATTTTTTGAATAATAAATACATAGCAATTCTATAAAATTTCTCCATATTAAGTTCATAAGAAATTTATGTATAATTATCAAAAAGTGGAAACTATTCAAATGCTCAGCTACAATAAAACAGATAAATATAATTGGGTATTTGCACACAATGGAATACTACTTTCAATAATAAAACCCTGAACTACTTAACATGCATAGGTCCTATATTATGGATAGATTTCATATGCACCATGGTATATTAAAGAAACTAGAATAAAAAGAGTAATGTATGATTTCATTTAAATAATTTTCAAAAAGCATATACTAGAAGTTTCTAGTGGATACTTTGAGGAGCAGGAATGGTTATTGACTTGGTGGGATATGAGGGAGATTTCTAAGAATCTAAAAATATTCTATTTAGCTCTGAGTAGTGGATGCATTAATGCATACATATGCCCTGTGCTCTTCATACCATGTAAGTTATTAGTCTATGAAAAATAAAGAATAAAATATATATATATATATACTGTAGGCAATGAATGAAGAGAAAAAAAAACTTAAGGAAAACTTAACATTTCATTGCTACTTCTATTTTATGACCATTTGTACCACAGAGTGGGTAACTTAACCTAAAGAAATTTAATTAGCATAGTCCTAGAGTCTGAAAGTCCAATACCAAGGGGTCAATATGTCTCTTTCCTTCTGAACCCTTTCTCCTTGGCTTGAAGATGGTCACCTATCTGCTGTGTCTTCACACAGTCATTCCTCTGTGCATGCTGCTCTCTTGGTGTCTCTGTCTTAATTTTCTCTTCTTATAAGGACATTAGTCAGGCTGGATTTGAACCCATATTAATGATCTCATTTAAACATATTTCTTTAAATGTCCTATCTCCAAATATAGTCATATTCTAAGGTGTTGGGGGTTAGGTCTTTTGACATTACAAATCTTTAAAGGACACAATTCCCTATCATTTATGTCATACATACACACACACACACATAGCATATATATGCTTGATACATTTTAAATACATACATACATATATATATATCACATATCAACTCCATATTTTAAAACTATAGGAGGCCTGTGTAAACCTTTTAACTTCCAGTTGCTATCATAGGCAATTAAGACAAGACATACTGTTTTAATTTTAATTACATCCCTAGATGTAATTAATTATTAATTACATTATTATTAATAGAAATTAATTATTACGAATAACTCCTTGCAGATGGGAAAACTGGTGCAAAGCAATAAGTGACTTACCAACATCAACTAGCTTTCAGTGAAGATGGGATTCAATCTCAGGTCTATTCATCTCTGAAACTTCGATTGAGTCATGCCATCTCTTTAATCATACGTACACACAGTTTAAAGTTATATTAAGTACAAATAGATTAGGTGCTTTTTTATACCCCTGAACAACTTTTGGGCATTTGAATTTTCAATTGACATGAGTAAATCAATATAAAGTTAGTAGGTACATATATGCTGCATATTTAGTATTATTTTGATTCTGTGTTTTTCCAATAACTGGAAACTAGGTACCATAGCAACAGAGCTGGTTCAAACCAAATTCCCATGAAAGATAACTGTTTGGCAGGAAGAGGTTTTAGAATCCTTGTACACTTCCAGAGACAGCAAACAAAGGGCTGGATGACAAGCTGAAAAATATTAAATGAGCCAAGTCCCTAAACCCTCACTACAGGAGACATTTAGGTAAAAATACCTATGTGAGTATAAGACCTAAAATTTCTTTAAATGCTTCTATTATATGAACATATATGTTATATGTGAATAAAGAATCAATTTTTAATATTTATTTTTAATTGTAGTTGGACACAATACCTTTATCTTATTTATTTATTTTTATGTGGTGCTGAGGATCGAACCCAGTGCCTCACCTGCACTAGATGAGTGCTCCACCGCCGAGCCACAACCCCAGCCCTAAAGAACCAATTTTTAAAAATCATTTCTGTGTAGATTTTGAATCCTAACATATTTAATCATTTGACTTTTCCCTTTTTTTTGAGATCTATACCAAATTCTCTAGATTCCTACCCTCAATCCCTAGCATGGATTTTGCACACAGTTTATTACTTATTATCTCATTGTTGATAGCTCACTGGTCACTATAATTGTCCATTTCCTTACCTTTCTACTTTATGTTAGTATCTATAGAAAGGTATAGAAGGGCTATGGATGATTATATGGCAGAATTTAAAATTTTAATCCAACTGTGGGGGTAGGTACAAAGAAACAATTATTCTCACAATTTTATAGATAAAAATGATAAAGAGAAAATTAAATGGTTATTAAATTATAAAGATGTTTTTTGGGGTACTGGGGATTGAACTCAGGGGCACTTGATCATGGAGCCACATCCCCAGCCCTATTTTGTATTTTATTTAGAGATAGCCTCTGTCTCACTTAGTTGCTTAGCACCTCACTGAATTGCTGAGGCTGGCTTTGAACTTTCCATCCTCTTACCTCAACCTCCCAAGCAGCTGGGATTACAGGTGTGTGCCACCACTACCAGCCTACATATTTTTTTTTTTTGCTTAAAGGAAATATTGAATACCACCCTGAAATGATTAAGGCAGCTACTTGCATTTTATTCTGTAAAGTCAGGCATTTCAATTATTTTGTTCATATATAGAGATAGGCTAAATTAAGTTTGATCTTTAATATATCCCTTTGTAATATTTTAAGGTATCAGACAATCTAACAAAGAATGATTACTTATTTTAGTGAGGAGGAATACATTATTTCATGGTCCAGAAAATACTTTCAACTCTTATCCATCCAGTGATACATTCACCCACCCACCCAATCATTCACTCTTCCAACACATATTTTAAGCACTGAATTCTAGGGACTGTACTCAGCATTAATACCCATGGAAGAAAAAGAGGACAGTTGTTGGGCATCATAAGGGACACTACAGATTCAAATAAGGGAGAAATACACATAAAGATATTTACAGGAATGAGTAAGTACTATAAAAGAGGAATGGACCTAGATGAATCTAGGTTGCCATAAAAAAACACAAAGGTTGATGTTTAGCAATGAGTTAATAGCCAGATTAAAAATGAGATAGGCTAATATTTGACAACATGAACTCTGAGTTTTGACTTCTGGTGCATCCCATAAATCATTTCTTCATTTATCCATTTGAGTCATTCCAATGGAGAATTAAAATTGTAGTTTCCTTTTAATATGTCCTGGTTTGAGTCATTATAATTAAAACTGTTAAAATGATTCAGAGGAGCCTAGAGAAGATTCTAGAAATGTTTCCAAAAAAGATGTTAGGTTTTTTTGAAATTGTGTGTTTGTTTTTAACCAAAAGCAGCCTATAATCAGGAGATTAAGTCTTAATAACAAATAATCACTAACAACTATTCAACAGCTATGAAACATACTCAGCACCATTTATGGCAGCGTTGATTAAAGATTAGTGCATAAGGGTTTACCGTTCAGTTATGAATATACTATAATTGTGTAAGGAACAATTAGAGAATTTTTGTTACTTCCCATAGAGGTTTAGAGAATCAAGAAGCTTTTGATGAACTATACATCCTGAAGTATGGTTGGATGGAAAAAAGTGAGAAGAAATGGTATTAGAGGAACAGGAACCATGAGATAATTGATGAGGGAATTATTTGAAAATAAAATGAGTGTACATGAGTGATTAAAATCCAACAGGAGGAGGAGTACTCCTAAGATGTTAGAAATAAGGTAAGCATTAGAGGCATTTAATATAGAACAAATATGGAAACCTGGTTTCAGGAGGATAATAACAATCTCCTAATTCAAATAACTATCATGAAGCAAGAGAGAAAACTGGATAAAAATAACTTTACAAAACTTTCAAGAACTCATTAGTTTTATCTGAACATAGAATATTCCACAGGCCCATTAGTCCAAGCATAAGGTTTTATTATATATTTTTGGATAATAAACTCAGAAGTGCTTACTGTAAAGTGTATTCCTACTGAAAATGAAAAACTTATGCTTAGCAACTCTGGTCATAATTATGGACTGCATGGACTGCTAACCAGAGACCTGGCAGGAAAGCAAGAACTAGAAGGAAATGAAGTTGAGCTAGCTTTCTCAGGCTGATAAAAGCTGAGATTTCAGTCTCACACTATTTGGGCTAATTACATTGGTGAATGAAAAGCATGTAGAATACTTTATTTAGGCTTAGCTATCTATTGCTAATATATTCTGAATATAAAAGCATCTAGATGGCTGTAGAGTTTTGTGTATAGGTGTTTTAAATGTCATTGCTTCTATTTCATGTTCTAATCCAAAACAGTAAGCATATTGTACCTAATAACTTTACCAGAGATCATTGTTTACTTTTGTTCATATTTACCAAAAGCAAACATATTACATTTCCAGATACTTTTTGAAGAGAAAAAGAATTCACAAAATTTGAAGCACATTGAAACAAAAGCAGCTATTTGGTACACAATGACCTATAATTCTCCAAAATGTATCTTGTGTCTTTAATCTATATTCTCTTGAAGTTAGAATACCATGAATGAACTAAGATTTGTAAAACCAGTTATACCCACAAGATAAAGTGTTTTCCAGTTTAAAAGAGATTACTAAATTGTTTTTGAAAAAAAACAAAAAACTTCTTTTACATTTATAGAGTATATATTTTGCTATAACATATATAAAATTTGCTTCAATGATGGGGTTTAAATGACCTGATTTAAACCTAAATTGATTTCCAAGTTATTTTTACTAATTGGCTTTTTCTTGGAAAGGCTTATTATTTCATAAAATAATATCTTTTCAATATTAAAAATCAAAAATTATTAAAAACTACAGACAAGAAATAGTAAAAATGAATGCCAGGAAACAATCACCCCAATTGTCTTTTTAATGCATTTATAGAAATAAAGACAGATATGATTTTATAAAATAGTATTATATTAAAAATGATCATATATATTTGGAATGAAATACAGTTACTGCAATTTTATTTGGAAATAAATGAAGAAATAATATGAAGTGAAACAATTCATAGTTTCTTAATGATTAAGATGTTGGCTTCACCATAATTATGATATTTTAAAATAAGTATTTCAATTTTTGCTTCCTCCTTTGTGTGTAGGAGGGTACTGGGATTGAACCCAAGTCCTCACACATTCCAGGCAAGTGCTCTACCACTAAACTATACCCCCAGACCTTCTTCGATTTTGAGATAGAGTGTCACTGAGTTGTGGAGGCCAGGCTCAAACTTGTCATATACCTTCCTCAGCCTCCAAGCAGATGGGATTAAAGGTGTACACCACCACGGCTGACAAATGTGTCAATTTTAAGCTAGACTGATTTATTCCCTGCTGTAAAATATAAGAAAATTAGCACTTTACCCTCCTCACTTTATTACAATTTTATTGTATTAATTATATTAATTTATTTTTTAAAATTTATAACATTTACATTCTGTTCCACAGCTATGACTCTCCTTTTTTCAGTTCCTTATATATTTGTATTGAAACTCTTCCTAATTTTCTATCACATATTCAACATTTTTAGATTTCTGTATTGATTTGCCTTCTTTTAATTTGATATTGGTTGTTCAGATTTTAACTTCAAGTAGTTCTTTCACTCCTATAAAAGGGAAAGTAAGGTTTTATACACTTGTTACTCTATTTTCCTTTTATTTTCTTCTTATATTGCTCCAAAATTTAAAGGGCAGGAGAAAAAAATCAGTTCCCCATATACTTCTATTCTGAAATACTCTTTGTTTATTAAAATTGGAACAGATTGCTCAGTATTGGGCCCTACCTGTTTTTTAAATTTATTTTCTAGTTTGGATGGACAACATCTTTAAATAATATTCTAAGAAGAATTGCCATAAAAATATTCTGTGGTTTTTACATGTCCAATATTGTGTCTTCTGTATTAGTTTATAGGTATAGTATGGAAACAATGTATTTGGATTTATTTTTTACTCTCTAAAACACATTTCTGCCATAGTCTGTTTAAAAAAACCTCAAATAACTATATAATACATGTGATTGTGGAAACATATTAAAAGAGTTTTAGGAAATCTATGAACTCCAAATGACAATTTAATAAACTGTATGCAATTGCTTATATAATAAAATTATATGAAAGGTATATATTACATATCTTTTCTGCTTTCCCCTGACTCCTACCTACCTACTCAAATCTTTTCCTAGACCATCAACCATTTTCACACTTATGATTGCCTTTATCATTATAAAACACTTGAAGAATACCTGTTTCAAATTGCTCAGTTTAAGAATTACATACTATACATTTTTTAAAAAGCTAGAAGAAAATATTTTGAAAAATTTTCCCACAAAGAATTTATAAATATTCAAGGAGATAAATATGTTTACTCCAATATAAACATTATATGATGTATACATCATGTATTGTATTACATGGTGCTCAATTAAAATGTGACAATTTCATGTTTTATGCATCAATTAAAAATTACAAAACAAAATTACTAAATTAAAAAGATATTCGGAAATTCAAGAAGAGGAAAGTGCTTGATTTCTTTAAGAAATCATTTTTTTATATTAGATCCTAACATGCAGCACTCTACCAGGTGCTTAATTTGCTTCCCCAATGATATAATGGGATTTTATCCTGCAGAAATGTTTTTTAATCTCCTGACCACTAGCATTTTTCTTTCATCATCATTTTATTATAAGGTACTGCTCAAATATGTATCATACCTTCACATTTTCCTGACAAACTTATTTCCTTATCTTTTGTCCCAATATTATGTGGTGATAAAATTTTTTTCATTATGTTACTGCCTTTCTTCTGAAAATATAAATGGTCTATTTGAAGTAGACAGATCATGAATTGATTTTCTTCTCTATACCTCATTTGTAAAATCAAAGTAGATGTTACTTCTAAATATTATTTTTCTGAAATATTGATATTTATAATCCATTAAAGTTTGTTTGAAATGATATTCATTCTCATTTATTTTAATCTTTCTTTGTAGTATATCATAAACAGTAGATTTCTTTCATTTTCTTCTGAAAGTTTGGTCTCTTAAGTTCCTAAAAAGTAGGATTGAATCCATTTATCTATCACTATAAATCCCTTTCCACAATGCCTAATCAAAAAAGCTTTACTGCTTAGGTTAATGATAATGCTGTTGTCCTCTACAATTATCAGAGCTAAAGGAGCTCTGAGAAGCCACTGAGTTAGTCATTTAATTCCAAAGGACTGCTACATAGAAACCAACCTAGAAAAATGGCCATAGATGTGTAAATTGTCTGCAGAAAACAAGTTCACAGCTTTTTTTTTTCTGAGTAAATAACCTAACATTTTCAAATTCTGACATTCCATTTATTTTCAATGTAAATTCCTCCTGGTTGAAGAGAATTTTGTATTATACTTAGGTTACCTTGATAGGATGGCTCTTCTTCCTCACATACTCAGTGCTATTTAAATATCTCATCAAGATCCTGGTTTCTCTGTATGTCTTGTGCTTTGCTAAAGCAGTTCTTGGGATGAAAATTTTCCTACAAATGATCAACAATTCAAAACAAAACAGAACACTTGGGTTGCACTGTGTAATCACAATGACTTGGGAGACTGAGGCAGGAGGATCACTGAGTTCAAAGAGGGCCTCAGCAAAAGCAAGTAACTAAGCAACTCAGTGAAATCCTATCTTTAAATAAAATGCAAAATAGGGCTGGGGATATGGCTCAGTGGGTGTCCTTGAGTTCCAACCCAGGTATAAAAAGAAAACAAAATAAATGCCTCCAGGGAAAACCAGTAAGGGAGTGGGGATAGAAGGATAAGAAAGGGTTTTATTAGTAAGGAAATTTCCTAAACTTCACAGGAAAGTCCCAGTATTTGGGCTTTTCCACCTGGGGAGTTGGTACAGGTTTCAGGAGCCTGAGGACACAATACTCCTAAAAATAATCTCTCATAGAAACAAAATTCTTTTAAAATGATCTGAGAAGATTTGGGCAAATCTAGGCAAAATGAGTTAGCTATTTTTCATATCTTTTCCTACCCTTCCTGCACTTTAACCTGCAAAGACATAGTAATTTAACTTCTCATCTGTAAATGCAGTCTATTGTGGTCTAAAACATTGTTGTGTTAAGCATAACTATATAGGTAAAATGCATGTGGTAGAGTGCTGGAAACATAAGAGGAGCTCAATTTAGGCTATGAATTAACATCATTATTATTGTAAAGCACATGTTGTATTTGTTCTGAAGGACTGCCCAGATGTTTAGTAATAAGAGTGTACTAAGATTATTTCAGTGAGGATATTAAAAAAAAAAAAAAAAAAAAAAAAAA
>NW_026000249.1:18125826-18150040 GCF_001458135.2 Marmota marmota marmota | reverse complement strand
ATATACACACACACACATACAGATTCACCCATATACCTCTTGCTATGAAATAAAAAATTCTCTTAATATATTGAGTTCTTATCTATTGCATGGTTTAATTAGCTTATATAAAGGTGACTTTCAAATTATTTTGCTAATATTCTGAAGAACAAATATTCTAGTTATGAAAGAATGAAATAAAATTAAATGAAGAAAGCATACTGAAAGCATTTTACTACATTATGTATTTGGAAACATTCATAAAACTACACATTTTAATGGTGACTTGATTGACACAAAAGATTATGAAATATTATTGTTAAGATATTTATCTTATATTTTGTCATTGGATTTATGGACTCATCTTTATTTTCCACTTTGTAAAAAACAATTAGAGAAAGCAGGATACTTACATGAAACAGCATATGAACAAATACCAATAAGAATGTAGAAGAATTAGAAATCATTTCTTTCCATGAATAGATTTGAAATACATTTACCAAAGAAATGAAGGATAACTATTCTTTATAACATGCACAGTTATAGCATAACATAGCATCTGGTAAATTAAATTGCCAAAGCAAATCAACTAGAATGTAAGAACTGCATGATAACTAATGAGTGGCTAAGAAAAATACATTCAGGAGCAATCTAAGGAGAAATTATTGGGCAGATAATTCAAAAGTGATTTACTATGTTGCATTTTAATTATTCTCAAGTTCCATTTTTCTGCTTAGCACATGGGAGAAAATTGTTACCCCTTTAAAGTGGATATAACCACTGAAAGTTACATTCCATGTGTTTTTTAATGACATAATTAAAGATGGTCTAATTTTCTTGGTATAATAAATTTAGTATTATTTATTCTTTTACTGTTTGGGAATTAATTTTATTTTCAATATCAGATTGAAATTACTTATCAAACTTTGAGAAAAATTAAATTTAAATGCTCTTGGCTCAAACACTTTCCTACTTTGTCATATATATTTTAGACAAAATGTAGTGCTTAGTAAAATAGACAGTGTTCTTTGAAATGAAACATTAGAAGTCAGGCTTCACAATGAGAAAGTAAATTCAGTAGTAAAACACTGCTGAATTAATGAAAATCTGGCTCATTAAAAAAACAAGTGAACTTGTGTTTTCAGGTAACCATGGCATGTTAATTGTTTACTGTTACATAAAAGCATATTTCAGTGGACTTAAAACTCAAATTATGATACCATAAAATATATTATGGAGTCAGAAATTTCTTTAAGAATGGAATAAAAATATGACATATGAAACAGTGATTAGAAGGAATATTTAGAATTGGTTTGGAAATTCCAGTTATAGTAGTATAAGCATGAGAAATGGCTACTTTTAATAAGGGTTAGTATGGATTAGGTGTTTTAATGACTAAAGGAAACTTCCAGTTCTAAAAATGGCATCAATTATTTTTTCTTAAATAAACTTACCAGACTTTGAAACTATCACTACAGGGATCTGTAGCATGAACAAATATTTTAATAATATCTGCTCTGTATGTGGAGTGTGTGTGTGTGTGTGTGTGTGTGTGTGTAGATATAAAAAGTTAAAATGTAGTTGTTCGTGTGGCTATTAGTAATCTTAAGGGAACCAAAAAAATAATTTACATGTGTAAAAAGCTAAATGCCAGAAATGTATTACAATAAGTATGGACTTTCATGAAAATGGATCATCAGAAGTATAAGAGGTTTGAATCCCTTCATTATGATTGGTTCCTTTGAGAAAATTATAGATAGTGAATAGAGAACTGCATAATTGAAAATAAACTCTTCATGGATATGTGTGATTAACTCCATTAGGCAATAAGAATTAGCATTTAACACTGCCATGTTTTAACATTGCTCTGAGGGTCTCTAGATATGAAGCAACAACAGCTATGTCTGTGACAGAGCATTAATTTGTTACAGTAGCGGTTGTGGATTGCCTGTGGCATGGACTGCAAGTCTAAATGAATGGTCAAATTAGTCTAGAATCAACTAAGACTGATAAATGCTATAGTAGTATCTTAAAGAGTAAGTAGTTCTGTTGTACAGACATAACAGAGCTGTAATTAGATGGTGTTAATATTAGCAAACTGTCAGCTTGACTACTTCTGTTAAAAGAAATAAGACACACAGCACAGGAAGCTCTACAGTAAAAGCAAACTTGTAGGCAATCGGAAAGAGATATCAAGGAAAATAGAAAAGATTTTTTTTTTTTGAAGAGATGATGAATTGAGAGAAGAAAAATATGTATGTCTCTTTCTCTATAATATTTTCTGGCAATGAGGAGTATACAATATAATTTAAACTATTATGAAGAGCCAAAAATATGGTTTAAGGTTGGATAAAAGGGCTGAAATCTTTTGGGGTCCTGGGAGTACGGCTGATGGTATTGATAACAAATACCCTCCAAAAGCCAATAGTCATTACTACAACATCAACTATAAAGAACAAGTTAGATGGGGGCTGTAGCTTAGTGGTAGGTGAGCACCTTCCTTGCATGTGTGAGGCACTGGGTTCAGGCCTCGGCACCACATAAAAATAAATAAATAAGGATATTGTGTCTATCTACAAATAAAAAAAAGTTAGAGCTGAGTTATATAGTGGCTGCTGATTATCATAAGTGAGCTGAAAGGATCATGCAAGAGTTTCTATCTTTCATGGCTTTATGTTTAATACATGTTTTTAGGTACTTTGGTTTTCTGATAACCTTTAGGTAAGAATGTTAATAGGAGGACTGAGGTACTAATAAAAAAAAAAACACAGGCAGATGTGAGGTTGCATAAATTTACAACTAGAGAACTAATTAAGGCACATAATCATGTCAATGTTAAGAAAGGGGGGAAATGAGGGTTTGTCTAGCACTTTAGAATGACTCAAGGAGTAAGAAGTAAGACCTGCATTCTACCAGTGTTGAAAATTTCAGCCATTATGCCTACCTACTAAAATTAATGGTAGGTAAAGATTGTGTCTTTCAATTTAATTTTTAAACTAGTTCATTATATTTGTTTATGCTGGCATTGGATGAAGTGCTAAAAAATTTAAGAAATATTTTTAAATAAATCTTGTTTAACATATTAAATGTACTGCCTGGGATAACATTTTCTTTTGAGTCACTTTTTAATGAGATGTTTGTGCAGTTTATTTTTAATGTATATATTTGTCTTATCATGGATCACATTACACACCATTTTAGGAACACAAAGCAGTGTTCAGATATTCTAGCACATGTGATGGAAATCCAGACACCACTGCTTTGCAGACATCATACTTCTCCCTTTCTATGGCAAAACCCTATTTGTCAAGACAGATTAATTACCACAGTCTAGTGACTAAAGCAGAAAGCTTGCCAACAAGAAATGTGCATTTAAAGAAATAAATGGGATCAGTAAGCCAAGAAAATAATGAAAACTGCATTAATTTAAATAAGATCCAATAAAGACAATAACAATAAAAAAGTCTTTTGTTGTTTAGGAACAATCAAAGTCAAATTGTAGAAAACACTGAAATGTAAGAAAACATAAATAGATAAGATACAAGGAAAACTCTGACCAATTTTTGGCATAAGAATAGAGAGACTCACTAATTTTACTAATATTAAAATCTTAGTTCACTACTTATAATAACTCCTAACATAAAATTCATGTGTGTTTGTTAAAGATTTATGGAGAAGCATTAAACATAGAATTTAAAAGTTTCAAATCCAATAGAGGAAAAAATGAAATAATTTGATTAAATAGAAGACAAGAAATATGCAGAATATATTGAGCTCAAAATCACAAATTTGAGTGAATAAAACAAGTTACCTAATTACATGTGCAAAATAACATGATGTAAGTATGTATTAAAATAACACACATGCAGCTGGGCTTGATGGTGCATGCCTATAATCCAAACAATGCAGAAAACCAAGGTACTGGTTAATCTAAGAGAGGTGATAATGCAAAATGTGCTTAAATGATCTATCTAAAATGATTTTTCAAAGTCCTACAATTAAACACATTTTACATTATCGCCTCTCTTTTAAATTAACCAAAAGCATAAACTTGGGTGTAGATACTTTTCTTGGGAGGTGATTTCAAAAAGAAGAAGTAAGGAATGGGGAAAATTGGGGAATAATACAAGAAAACCAATAAATGATATTAATGAGCAGGTTATTGCTGTGAGCAAATAGTGCATGATCCTGCTCGGGGCCTCTGAGAAATCACTGAGGACATGTCTTGTAATTATTCCACTGGAGGACAAAGAGGCTACATTGTTCATCTTATTACTTCCCTGTGCTTCCAACTCTGAGAAAGCTCAAATTTCTTTCCTATGACCCCAGGTCACTAACCACATGGTTTTGTTACTTCTAATAAGCCATAGCAGAAGTGAGTGATGGAAGAAAAACAGTCACAGCCAGATGAGCATGCCTTTCTAGAACATATGGAAAGCTGCCAAGTATTGACTTCAAAAATCTGTCTATAGTAGCCAAGCAAGGCAGCTAAAAAGATGAACTGCCAGCTCAATTTCCCTGCCTAAACATATTTTTTACTTGCTCTGAGTAAATACATAACCAGTTACAGTGACCAGTGTTGATTCTTTTACTACTGAAGCAAAGCAAGAGTGTGGCCTTTGGAGACAGACATATATTGTCTGGAATTTCTATGCTCTCTCCTACTTACCAGCTGAGTCAGTTATATCCTATAATCATGTTTCTCCAACTATAAAATGAGGATAAAAGATGAACAGCATAGGACTGTTATGAGAGAGCAAATTTCAACTTCCAGTGCTGTCTGCAGAACTCCAGGTTCTCATATCCAATTGCCTACTCCACATCTCCTCTTGGAAGTCTAATAGAAAAAAAATGAGACTCAACACATACAGTGACTGAACTTGTGATATGCCCCTGACAGCCTTGTTCTTCCTTATTTTAGTTGATGGCTAATCTGCCTTTCCAGAAGTTCAGTCAAAAACCTAGCAGTCATCCTTATTTTTTTCTTTCTCCCATACCTAAGACATCAATATTTTGCATGAATCTGATCACTTCTCACCATCTCTTGTATTAGAAACTTATTTTTAACCACCATTTATTTCAGACTCCTAACTGTTACTACCCTGGTCCTTCAAGTCAATGGTCTCTATAGCAACAAGAGTGATCACTTTAAAACATAAGTCAGACCATGTCACTCCCCTAATTCAAAATCCTAGAGCAGTTTGTCATCTCAGAGTAAAAGCCAAAATATTTATAGTGGTAATAATGCCTTGCAACATCTGCTCCCCATAATCCATTGCCTCTCAATTGTGATTTCTTAATTCTCTCATCATTCATCCCACTCTATTCCCAGTGGCCTCCTTGCCATGCACAGTTCCATCTAAAGACCTCTGTACTTTCCAGCTTATTTCCCTTGATGAGTGTATAACTAAAATCCCTCACCTTCTTCATATCTTTGTCTAATTATCACTTTCTAAGAAAGATCAATCTATTTGAAATTATAGATATTCTCCCTCCCATTCTTCACTCTTATATACTATTGATCATACAATCTTTGCTACTCAGGGTATTCCCAAAAATAGCAGCACTGGCATCAATGAGAAGCTTATTAGAAATGCAGAATTTCTGGCTTCTACACAATACCTACTGAACCACAATTTGCATTGGACCATGATCCATTGGTTATTAGTTTGCCCATTAAGTGTGAGAAGCAGGGCCCTGTGTGCTTTTCTACAGCATTTCTCAATTTTTAAATACCTTTAAGGCAGTAAAATGCCATATTTATTGCTTAAGTTACAGCAAGATGAGGATTTTTATCTTTTTGTCTGTTTTGTTCACTGCTTGATCTCAATTCTTAGATTAGTTTGGCACATGACACATACTAAATATAAATATTTATTGAATGAATTAAGAATATCAAAGTTATATGTACAGAACTTTTCCTAACCTATATTAATTGCTTAACCAATTATGGTTCCTCTTCCTCTTTTTCCTGAACAAATAAGTTAATAGCTAGTAAACTCTTCATTTTATGCTACTGGGAACCCAGGAATGGTATAATCACTGAGTTATATCTCCAGGCCTTTTTATTATTTTTTAAAAATTTTAGTCATAAGTGGACACAATACCTTCATTTTTATTTGTTTATTTTTATGTGATGCTGAGGATTGAACCCAGTGCCTCACATATGACAGGCAAATGCTCTACCACTGAGCCACAATCCCCAGCACCTCTTTTCATTCTCTGAGAGAGGATCTCACTGTGTTGCTGAGGCTGGCTTCAAACTTGAGATTCTCCCACCTCAGCTGTTATTACAGGTGTACATCACTATGCTTAGCAACTCTTCAACATAGGCATGTACCACCACACCCAGCAAAATATTTTAAAAGTGAAAACTCAGCACATACTTTTGTTTTAAGCTAAGCATGTTATCTGAAAGTGTCTCATTTAAAGTCTGAGAAATGAGTGAAGAAAATCTTGAAGACATTTATTTTAATATACTTAATTTCTGCTATTCAAGACAAGCTAGAACAAAGATTTCATATTTCAGGAAGCTGTTTCAATCTAATTTTTATAGTTTGCTGGCATAAACTCAAATCTATCAAATATGGTACACATACATGAAGTTTTTACATTATAATGGAAACATGATCATTATCTATTTTTTTCTTACAATTAATTGTGTTTGATTAAAATGTTGATAGTATTATAGACTTTGGAAATCATCTTTGTCTAAAGAATAGAAAAATATGTAGAAATATATTAAGTATCAGGTCAAATCAGGAAAGGTAGACCATAATTTAAAGAAGCTTTAAGAAATTGTGGAAGATTAATTACACTTGACTAGTTAACATTAGTCACTATTTTTATAATTATTGTAGAATATTTTTGAATAAATAATGTAAAATATTTGATTAGCATTATTTGGAGAAAAGAATAGTTACTGCTTGTGCTTTTGAGGTACTCAGGGCTTTATAAATGAATCTATAAAGAGATACAGTTTGCATGCTAAGGAATATTAGGCATATACAATGCAGTTACTTCAAAGTTCAAATTAGGATTTAATGCAAGCATCTATAAGTTTCTATTATAATGCATTCAAAAATTATTCCAGCTACTATTTGTTTTATTACATAACATGATTCTACAATTCTAAATAGAGAATAGAAGATGGGCTTTTTTGAAGTTGTGTAAAAACAAATACATATTCCTTATAAAACACTAGGCTCTGAAATGTCCACATTCATTTTTAAAGAGGCATTTTAGAAACATCAAGCTTTTTTAAAATATTTATTTTTTAGTTTTAGTTGGACACAGAAAGTTTATTTTATTTATTTATTTTTATGTGGTGCTGAGAATCAAACCCAGGGCCTTGCATGTGCTAGGGGAGCACTCTACTGCTGAGCCACAATCCCAGCCCCAATCAAACTTTTTATTCTCATCAGTTGATCAAAATTAACTTAAATGTCCATCAACAGAGGAATGATTAAATAAATTCTACTACAGCATATAATTTTATTCCTTTAAAGTGATATGTTAAAAAATACTGATAAAATATTTAGTATGCATTGTTAACAGAAAATCGTATACATGTATAAGAATGTAACAACAAATTCCATTATTTTGTGCAATTATAGTGTACAAATGAAATTATATAAATCAAAAAGAAAGAAAATTCAAATTTAAAATAATAAAAATAAAGATAAATTTTAAGCAACAGCAAAAAAAGCCAATGTTACCAAACAGTACATAGATTATAATCAAAATTTTGTAAAACAATAGATACTGATACATGTTTTTTTTAACACTTGGCAGTGTTTAGGTTTGTCCAAGACAAATAACCTCAGCAATAGCATAGCACTGCACATGTAAGCAATTTTAAGGAGATGTGACAGAAATTATGCAAACATTAGAGTTATTGATCATTTGTTATTTCTTGAAATGAATGTTCATCAGTAAATTAATTACTTTCTACTATACTCAATATTTTCAGGTTATATTTTAGAATAAAGTAATAGGGCTGAGGTTGTAGCTCAGTGGTAGAGTGCTTGCCTTGTATGCTTAAGGCGCTGGGTTCTATCCTCAGCACCACATAAAAATAAGTAAATAAAGATATTGTGTCCATCTACAACTAAAAAAATTAAAAAAGAATAAAGTAATAATAGTTTTGGAATTTGACCTTGAAATATTTTGCTCAGTTTCACAAAATAGTTCTTAGTACTCATTCTATATACATACATACATTTTATTCTTTCTTGGAAGTTATTCCAGGAAAAACGAGCTGAACAACTTTGTTATTTTTTGGCACTGATTCCTTTCATGTTCAAATGGTTACCTGTTATGTATGGATACACTGTTACTATATACAGATTAATGAAAGACTAAGTTTTGTAATGAAATAATTAACAAGCTAAATTGAAAAAGAATACACATAAAAGCTACAATTTTAATATGCATCTGCTATGAATTTTCCCCAAATTTATATGATTATACTAACCTTGCTACACTTCTATTATCAATATATTTCTTTTGAATAGTACATGTTGTTTCATTATATTTCTCTCATGAATCTCATCCCACTCATTGTCATTTATGTGATAGAGACTGACTAGGAGACTGTGATAAGATAGTATAGGTTAATGGATTCATTCAGGGAGGGAGGGAGGGAGGAAAGGAGAGAGGGGGAGAGAGAGACACAGAGAGAGAGAGAGATAATGAGAGATTGACTTTTAATGCTAAGTCTCTAGTCTTTCTCATCTTCAATTCAATAAATTAAGTGGGTGATATGAATAAAGTCACATAACAAATATTTGTGATTTTTTTCAGTAATGAGAATCTGGCTAGTTACTAAATATGAAATAACCGTAAAAATTCAAAAAAGAATCTTGATGGAGGAATCAGAGTTAATATGATAAATTGTATATCATAAGAAATAAGCATTTTACACTTGGATCTCAAAACACACATGTTAAAAAGTTTGGGATAACAATAAGAATAAAGAATAGAAGTAATAACAGTAGTTGATTTTGGGTTTGTGTATAAGCAACATTTTTTTCAGCAAGAATATAAATCATATGTTTACATTTTCTAATCTTTCATAGCTTCATCATCTTGCTGAAAAAAATTGCTCCAGGCTATATATAGGTAACATTGCATACTGAGCAGAGGCTCGATACTATATAAGGAAAGTAAATGTTTGCAAGGAAGGTGTTCTCTATCATCTGAAACTGATTTTACAAAGAAAATAAGGAATGCAGGAATGGTATTTGAGTACGTGGTCTAATTGAGGAATATCCTAATATTTGTACAAAAGTAAACTAATGAAATTATGAAAGAGTACATATATAAATGATTTAAACTTTAGGGGCAAGTCAAATTAGAACCATTGCAAAATGTGAAATTCTAGAAAAGTTCTTTTGGTGTTTGTACCTCTGTATTTGTCTCCTCTATTCCAGCACCCTGTTTGGACCAATGTTCTTCAGCTAGTCTCTCTTGCTTTTTCTCATAGATACTTACTTCAGAGCTAGATGAATTAGAACACTGCCTGGGAATATACACAGTAGAATAAAATGTATCACAAATCCAATCAGTGATAACAGAATATTAAATATGTCCTTAGTGCTATTGTCTAATGTGTTTTACAGTGACTGTTTTACAAATTTCTGCCATTCATCCATTAATACAATATGAAGAATCCAATGAATTAAATGTCACACTTTACAAATTCAGATTTGTGGTTCATTTACTACTTAATTCTGATACTGGTAGAAACCAGGTTTTGTTTTCCTCAGTTTAAACTGACAGTAATTACTACGCGTGATCCTACTGTCTTTAATAGTTTACTCTTGACATTTTATTTAAGTTTTATTAAATGATGATTGACTGTCAAATTGTTTCCAATATTACTCTAATTTATAAAGAACAGATCACTTTTCATGGTTTCCAAAAAAGAAAATTTACCTAACTGAATTAATGAAAACACTGGTCAATCTCCACAATACTAATATATGTACTAATATCCTAAATATCCCTTTATAATTTTTAGCTGAATAACCCTATTGTCATAGTGATTGTCAGTTGTCTGTATGAGTGTGTGTTTGTGGCATACATTGCTTTAATAGGAAAATGGCTAAGTGTCAGTTTCCCCATTTAACATCCTGATTTTACAATATGGGTTCTGGGATTCTACACACTTGAGTTCAAATCATGATCTATCAACTTTTAGCAATAGTAATTTACTTTTAACTTTATAAAAGTCAAATTTCTGAATCTGAAAAATTAGAATAATAAAAGTACATGCCTATGATGGTCAGTTTTATGTGTCAAAGTGGTTAAGCTATAGATCCCACGTAAACCCTAACCTATGTGCTCTCGTGAATGTATTTTATATATGTTATTAAAGTCCATAACCAGTTGAGTTTAGGAAAATTATAATGAATAATCTTTGTGGAACTGATGCAGATGAAAGGTCTTAAGAGCAGAGTTGAACCTCGCTTTCCTAAACAAGTAGAAATTCTGTCTGTGGACTGCTTCTTCATGTTTTACCCACCTTTTCTTTCAGTATACAGATTTTGGACTTGTTTTCTCAGTTACCAAGGTGGCACAAGCCAATTCCTTAAAAAAACTCTTAATATTTATATATCTCCTAGATATTTTATTTGTCTGCTAGAACCCTGACTCATGCTGTGCATTTGTTTGAGAATATTAATCAACTGACTGGCATAAAGTGGTAGGCAAATAGATGTTATTATAACAGAACAAAAATGTTAAAAAACTTTTAAAAAGTGCAGGCTAATCTCTTAATTCATGGAGTAATAATTGTTAAGTTCTCTATACCAAAAAGAAAAATCACTGGGACTAATGTAGTAAATATCAAAAGGCATGAGAGTGTCCAGAAACAGGTAGAAAATTATTAAGAAATTACAGCTTCAAAATCTCCAGTTTTCTATGAATTTTCCTTTTGTGTTTTTTCCCCGATAGAAAGTCTTTTTAATATTATATTGTTTGATTTTAAGGGATTAGTGAGGGGCGACTCATCTCAAATATTCCAGGATTCAAATTTATGAGGGCTCAAAATTCCTGGAGAAATTTAAAAAAACTTTGGACATTTTTAAAATTCTATGCAAACAATATGGATTATGTACATTTATTTTGTTTCCTTTCATTTTTTGGCTACTAGAAGGCTCAAAACCAAATATGCAACCCAATTTTTAGCCTCCGAGAGCCTGTACTGTTAGAAATAGACCATTTACATTTTAGAGAATATCTTATAAAAATAATTACTTTAAGCTCACAACCATTGAACTTGTTAGCCCTTCAGATAGTTACCCTTCTATTTCAGTATAGTATCCGTACCATGGCCTAGGTCACAATGGTTCTTACCTAATCAGCTGTAAGAATCAGATCCACAAACTGGGAAAAGCATTAACAATCCTGGAGCCTAATGTTGTATTCTCTGATTCAGTACATTAGAATTGGGTTTCAAAACTACATACTTATGTACATTTATTACGTGCATTCTTGGCTAACAACCCAAATAACTAATTTTTAAAAACTACAAACAAAAGTAAAAAACCAGGGAAGAGATGGGGTTGGTTGCAGAATACAGGACAGATTTGTCACTAAAATTATCTGTCCTGTGGGGAAATGATTCTTACAGGCCTTGCATTTCATAGCACATCTTAGAAAGCAAGTTGTCTCCAAGTTCAAATGTAGGGTTTACCATGATCTTGTGTAGACCAATTGCCAAGTAGGTCTTGCCAAAGAAGCTAAATCTAAAAGCAAATAAATTAAAATCCCAACTAATATTCTCAATAGACTTTTAAATAATATTTTAAAGATTATAATTGTTATTGTTATTGGAACAGCTGTAGCTAATGCCTAACTTGTTCCTCGTGTAAATACCATATTTAAAAGCTCTCCTTAAGTTTCTGAGTAAAGAAACAAAATGTTAGCTGTCTCGTTAAATGTACCATTGGTATTATCTAGAATGGAAATTTTTTGAGGAAGTCGAATGGAAATTGTATGCTCTGAGCTCTTCCATGAGTATTATACATGTTATTCTTTCTTAAGAATAAATACAGATTATACTTCAACAGACATAGTAGGATGAGCATTTCTGTTGCTCTAATTAATATAGGTGTTAAAGTAATCTACATTACCTTCAGGAAGCAAGAAGTGGACTCAATGGAATTTGGGGGACAGTTGTACAGGGATTGCAGAATTGATTGTATTAAGGCTTCCACTGTTAAAGGTGAATGATAGTTGGGCTGACCTATATATTTGTATTTATATTTAATATTTGTATATAACCTATAGCCTAAAGTAGTGTATGTTCAATGAATCCCATCTGATGTGTGTATAATAGCAGAAAAAGTGAATAACAGTTCTAGGAGAGGATCCAAGATGAATAAAACATAAACATTATCCTTGACAAATTCAGAAGACTGAAATGCATGCTATACTAACACTTCCTAAGTAAAAGAAAAAAGAAAAGAAACTTGTGAAAAGAAAGCTTTCTTAAAACTCATAGAGCCAGAGTGTTTCATGAACATTCAAATCTGTGACTGGATTGGTTATTAAAATAAAGAAGAATTATTTTATGTAAATGTCCATTTCCTGATTAAATGTTAGCAATCTGGCCAACAAGGAAACCATATACAAATTTTCCCAGATTCAATTAGAGACAATTCTATTTGTATAGATATGCATTACATTAACACATAAAATTCAGCTATCAGTGACAAATAATTTTCAAAGCATAATATTTTGGGGATGTCAGATATTATCTCTAATAATTCTTATTTAGAATAACATTTTCAGAGAAAATAAAAGTAATGGAGAAATAGTTTTTCATCCCCAAATTACTTAGTGTTTCTGACAAAAAGAACCCTTGTGATATGATTAGTATTAAGGATCTGAATTTACCTCTGGTTCTCAACTGTTTAATTATAATTGATATAAATTTTAGAAGCTTTATTTTTTTCTTCTCAACATTAAACAAATTCTCAGGAGAATATTTGTTTTTAAACATATTATTAATACCAAATTATACAAACTAGGCCTATCCAAAGTGCAACTTATAAAATGGGTTTATATATGTAAGTAAAAGTAGACTTTTTTATTAAAAGTATATGAAAGAGGATATCATGATGCCAATCCATACAACTAGTATAACATAATGTCTTTTGTGAAACTAAAGAATATTCCACTGTACTATTTTTATCACATTTAAAACTAAAGAGAATATTGAAAAAGAACAAGAATGCCACACATAATAAAACAAAACAGAAATGGACAAAACAGGAAATAAATGGATTCCTCATAAATGACAAAATAAGGGTACAAGGCTTAAATAATGGTATAAACAAAAAAATCAATAAATTTAAGAGAAGAAAACAATAAAGTATGAGACAAATGAGAAAACAATGAAAAAATAAAATCAAAATGATATAAATGACAGAAAATTTAATAGGTAAAATAAACATCACAAGAATTGTACCCCTCCCTTCCATCACATGTGACATGAAGGGGGGACATCACTTGCAGTCTCCCAGTGTGTGGAAGGACTGAACCTGTGTATGCTAAAGAAAGGGACTGATGGAGCCTCATATCTTGAAGCAATAATGATGTGAACTGACATAAAAATCATAACTGTCAAAGGGTAAATAATATAGAAACCCAATCTTTATTGATGTACATTACCAATTCTTTATTGAACATGTCAGCATGGTTAGCACCATTGGCAAGGGCAACCTTATTGCCTGCCAAGTAACTAGTAAGAATTTTTCCAGTGGCTTCTCACTAAACTCCAGGCCCCCTTTCTCTTATTTTAAGATTTTTGAGAGAAGGCCTATGTCAGAACATTCTAATAGTTCTAACCTTGATTACACAAAAACTGCTCTGGCAAATATTAAATTATAGAGAATCACCAAATTTAAGATGAACCAGTTAGCAGTTTATATAATGTAAAACTAAAACTGTTTTAAAGTACACTAAAATCAATGGCATAATATACCTTTTTTAAGATATTATATTTTACCCAGACTCAAGAAAAGTCTGCTACAGTTTTGTTTTTTTTTTTTTGGATGAAAATTAGTCAAAGAGACAGTTATCTATTTTTCATATGGAAAATAAAGTAAGCAAGCTGAAGAAAAACAAAGGCTGTATAAATAACACTGAAAATGAATTCAGGTTATGAATAAATTAATAGCTATATCAATGTTAGCAAACTGGCAGTGCTGAAAAATAATATAATGGAATATTCTTAACAAATAACAGTGAAAAGAATCCCCCCAAAATAATTAATTGCTATGTAGAAGCTTCATGCAGAATATTAATTACTGTCAACAGCGATTCTTCCCTCAGTCTTCTCATTAACTTCAGGAAGTAGTAATTCTTAATGAGCAAAATAAATGATGTTTTTAAAGATCTTGGAAATTGTTGGATCTCTATAAACATGTACTAAACTAGATATGTCTGTAAAATCAGGAGTTGAAAAATTATCCAAGACAAAAATACACAAACAGGATAAACAAATATGTGATCAATGTACAGGAAATTCTACATCTAACTGACAAATTGGGTGTAAATAAGTTAAGAAGCCCGAGAGTTTCTTCCAAAGCATGTAAAGAAATTCAATAATAAAACTATGAAATTTGTGATCAGAATACATAATTTAGTTCTAAATATGTGAGCATATCAAATTACTCATACTATAAAGGTTATATTGTCTCATACCTTACAAAAATTGGAGGGGCTGTCATTTAAAAATATAAGTATTTTTAAAACTTTATTAAAGCTACCTTACATTTTTAAGTGAAATTTTGTTTGTAGGACCAATCACTGAGAAGATAGGAAAACTGCTTATGTTCAGTTTGTTTCACCCATTAGAATGCAATCTTGTGGAATCCCAGGATTTTTTTTACCAATTAACCTACTTTCTATGATCATATTAGTGAAAAGCTCATTTGACATTTTTTCAATGAAAGTTTTATAAATGAATGAATAAAATGGAGGCATTTGCATTAAAATGAGTAAGGGAGTTAATGGCTAAATTAAAGGATGTGATTTAATTTTATTGAACTATAGTTGCTTAAAGAGAAAAATAAGTTTTAGTATAGTTAACTTTAATAAGATACAAGTAGATGGCTAGAGAATACACAAGTAAAACATAAATTTAGAAATATTGAATATATGAAAGTTGTTTACTACAATAAAAAAGAGTACATTAAAATATTGCTTCCAAGAGAAATAAGCTTATGCATGGTCCCAAATAGAGTAGGATCCCCTAAAAAAACCTGCTGGATGTTGAACAATAGGAATTCTTTAGATCTGCCAAGTTAGGTGCTACAGGAAGAAAAACAGAAAGGGAGAGGGAGAGGAAGAAGAGAGGGAGGGAGTGAGGGGGTGTAGGATATAGAATCAAGGGCCAGGTTGTTTAGGGAGAGAGAGGAGTAGGGAGAGAGAGCAGGGATGGAGAATGAGTGCAATAGTGCATTTTTCAATTTAAATGATTCAATCATGCAGATGTGCCACAAGACCTAGACGACTGGTGATTCTGAGAACTTGTCAAAGAATACCAAATCGGAAAAAAAAACAAGAGGGTCTCAAGTGTTCAAATAGGGCAAAAGAGGAGAAAAATAAGAAATAATGATCACTGGGCATTGCCTGCTACACCATATCTCTACACTTAAACAGTGGTTTGGAGATCAGAAAAATAGAATTGTGCATAAATGATAGAAATAGCGACTTTGGCTGGGGAGCCCTTGTCTGGAGGGGTGATTAAATGTATAGTCCCATTAGCTAAAATAAGGCATTAGGGGATAGAGGCATAAGACTGATTTGACTTCTGTGTTCTCATTTCTGCTTACTTTGTCATAAACTACACCATGGCCTGATTGTTTTATACTTTGGAAACAAACAAAAATACATAATACATAATAATATTAGTTTTATCTGTACCTGAGAAATTACCACTTATTTTATGTAAATTGTATATATGTGCTATCATTTCATATCCACCTTCCATAAATGATGGTAAATTTTAGTTACATTTTCAAACTGACTTTGGAAATGTTAAAATCAGGTTGCAAGGCATAACTACTGAAATAAGATATAAAGAGATGTAATAGGGCATTTGAAATTGTCTCTATCAGATAGGTAGATGTAACATATGTGAACTGAAAATTGAAAGATTTCAATGACTATAATTTGGAGTAAAAATAAGGTTTATGTTTTGCATAAACATATTTTTACTCCAAATAGCCCCAGAAGACCTGAATTTTTCTTTTAGAAACCAAAATGTACTTTTATATGGATCTCTGAGCTCTTCTGAATTTTCACAGGTTAGAAAACATTTCATTAGTGAACTGAGACACAGGAACTCAAGCAATAAGACATAAGCAAACTTAAGTGTAAATTGAGGCTTAATGAAGCATAGTCCAAATAAAGACAGTATAAAATAAGCATTTCAAAGAAAGTTAAACAACAAAATGAAGATTGTTTTCCTAAGGATGAAAGAAAGAAAGCTAAGTTAAATTTTCTGCACTTAAGTTTAGTACCATATGGCTATCTTAAGCCTATCTAAAGGGAATTCACTGAAGAAACACAAAACACTCTGATACTCTCCTGAAGGCACTAGTTAGTCTAGATATTGAGACAAATCAAAGTAAAAAACTCATTAACTTTGCCTTATATGGGAATAGTCACATATAAACATTAGAACAACCAGGTAAATCTACATGTGTAATTTTAATAGTACATCAACTACACTGGCACTAACTTTTTTTCACAAAAGGCATTTTACAGAAGAAGGACTAATTAAACCTAACAATATACATTTCAAAATGGAACATTTAAAACCTAAGGGAAGGCCCATAATTTGCTGTTTTTAAAAGTTATTATTTTAACCTATAAATGCACACACATACTATGCTTTTTAAGGTTACCCAACAAACACTAAAATATATTTTCCCCTGTGTACGTTATTATATTTTAAAAAGAAATTGCATGTGCCACACCCTGATTTAGCTTACCAAATGCACAAAACCTTTGAGAGAACATAAAAAAAGCAAAATGCTTCAAAATTAAGTAGACATATTCTTTAATGAGTGCCATTATTAAAGGATGCAGGATATATAAATTATATTTCAATTATCTATCTATACAATATGTTAAGTAGGAATATTACATAAATTAAACTTCATATAAATTTCTGAAAGCTCCCTAAACTATATTATTGGTATCCTCAATATTATGTGACAAGAGTTTTCTAGATATCTGAGTTCTATTATCACAAGATAAAACTATGATCCTCTCATAACTCCTGGGTGTACCTGGGTAACATCACATCACTATTTCTCTCAAGTGAGAAATAGTAGAGTTCTTGGTCCTGAATTGAAATGGATTTAACTGGACCCTTAGTTTTTCTCTATAAAGTAACAGAATTGGTGATTCTTTTAGTGTGGTACTGCAACAATTCCAGTACAAAAATAACAATAAGAATAACAACAAAACAATGGCAGTGCTATCAGTTCTCACTGAGAAGTAAGAATAAATGTTGCAGGCATGGTGGTGCATGGTTGTATCCCAGCAACTCAGGAGGCTGAGGCAGGAGGATCCCAAGTTTGAAGACATCTTCAGCAACTTAGTGAGTCCTTGTCTCAAAATGAAAAATCAAAAAGCGGGGTGGGGTAGGGATGTGGCTTAGTGGTTAAGCACCCTTCCATTCAATCTCCAGGGCCAAAAAGAAAAAAAAAAAAACCCGAAAGAAATGTGGAGGGAAGAACAAGAAAAAACTAAGACTGAAAATGAAGCTGGTTATATTCAACTTTTCTCCAAAGCCAACAAGTAATGTCTCTAATGCTTGACCTCATTAGCCTAATGATACATTTTAAGAAGTCCAGTATCTACATCCAAAGAAATAACACTACTATGTAGTAGATGCTGAATAATAAGAGACTGCATAGAACCAATAGAATAATATCCCTCCAAGACATCCATGCCTTCATTCATGGAACTTGTGAATATGTCTTACATGACAAACAAGAATCTGCAGATATGATTCAGGGTACAGATCCTAAAATGGGGAGGTCATCCTGGATTATCAAGTTTGAACCCAACCTAATCATTGAAGTCCTTAAGGTATGAAATATTTTTTTGGCTACAGTCAGAGGGAAATGTGTCAATAGAAGAGGAGTCAGAGTGATTCATGTGAGAAGGACTAGTCTGACCATTGATGCTTTAAAAATAGAGAAAGGGGCCATACATGAACAATGAAATATGGGCAGCTTCTAGAAACTGAAAAAACATAAGACTACCTTAGAGCTTACAGAAATAAATGAAGCCCTATAAGCACATTGATTTTAGCCAAATGACACCAGTTTCAGATTTATGACCTATAGAATGTAAGATAATAAATTTTTGCTGTTTAAATCCACTGTTTGTGGTATTCATATGGCAGTAATAAGAAAAAAATGATACTTTGTAAAAAGATAAGAGCAGATGAAACATTTAGAAGATAAATCAGTAATTAAAAACATGAAATAACTAGTTTTGAATAAGAGATCATCTATTATTACATTAGAAGTAATGTGATAGTTTTATCTAGTATTCTTGTCTTGTAGAATTTTATATTAAGGTCAGAATGAGAACTAGGATAAAAATCCATGAACCAGACTAAGTGAAAATGCATGTTTGTCATTCTAAGTATACCAATTATTTACTATGTATGAGTTGTTTTCCATTACTTTGCCAAATACCTGAGAAGATCAACTTAATAAAACAAAAGGTTTATTTTGGTTCAGTTTCAGAGGTTCCAGTCTTGGTTCATTGGCTTTGTTGCCTTTGGGTAAGGCAGTACATCACAAGGGGTAGCAGGAGGCCCAGCTAAAGACAGTCACCTCATAGTCAGATTGTAAAAAAGAGAGAAGAAGAAGGCACTTCCACAGACTTAACTTCTTCCCACTAGGCCACACATCTTAAAGTTCCATTAATTCCCAATAGTGCAACAAGCTGGACTCTAAGCCTTTAATGCATGAACCCTCAGGGGACATTGAAGATATAAACTAAAGAACACCAATGGAGACATGTAAGGTTAGAAATAGAAACAAAGACTTTTAATAAGAGTTTAGGTTGTGAGGTTAAATATTACAAGATTTTATAGTGACACTTTTAGAAAACACAACAGTTATTAGCTGGATAAACTTATTAAGATAATGGCTATGACTACAACTGAAGGAGATTATAGACAGAATACAGACTTATTTAGAATGCTCCCATTAGGCCATCATTAGAAGGAAATCAGATTTTTCATTGCAACTGAAACTCTTGAGTGGTTTTACTTAGAGAAGGATAATAAGTGATTACAATCTAAATTTATTTGTCATTCAACATCTTAAAAAAGGAATGTGCTATTATTTTAGAAACAGAAACAATGCAATTAAGCAGTGCTAGATGAGATGTGATTGTCTTATAACTAGAAATTAAGAAACTAAGTAGAGACATTACCTGTGTAATTGTAGGAAAATGAGTACTGTATGTATAATATTTACTTGTTCTATATAATTAGCCTCATTTTTGAATTATTGGCATCTATCAATGAGCCATCATTTGAAGCTAAACAAATGCAGAGGGCTCCCTCTTTCTCTAAAAATTTGTGGTGACATATACTGAAACTGAAGTTTTATATTAAATACATTGCCTTAAACGTAGCTGTTGTAGAAATAAATCAAGTACTACATAGACCACTTAAGTGAGGAACAACTTTTATCAAAATAGCTCCATAATTAATTCACCTTTAGAAGAGTAGTCTTCTATTTATAGCTTGTGATAGCAAATTCAAATAGCAATTTTGGTATGCTTCCATTCAATATAGGATGGTTTAGAATACTTAATAAGTCATTTCAAATTGCTGAAGGCATTCAGATAAGGAGATGTGCATACTAAAATTAAAATTTAATTAGAACACTGAGGTGAACATTCAAAAGTATATTAAAAGTATCATGCTTTTACTATAATGGATCTGACTTAATTTTTTCACTACAAGATGTTTGCTGCCCACAAGGAATTTGCAACCTAATGATGGAAACATAATAACCACATACTTATTTATAACCACTGACAATAATGATAAGCACATAAAAATGACTACAAGTGAAATATTATACAGACATTTATAAACAACTATAGCTATAAAATATAAATACATATACACGCATGTAGGGGTGTGAGTATGTGTGTACATGCGTATGTATAAATATTTGCAACTTTTAGGAAGGGTGTAATGACACTCTCTTTCCTTAAGAAAATATTTATATTTGATAGAATACTAAAAGGAAAATATGAAGAAGAAAAATAATAAAGAACAATTCTTCATCTATTTTGCACTTGAAATGCAAAATCATACCATATACATCACTCATACTCACACTATTTGGTGAGCTACTTCCATTTTTTCATATTATTTAAATTACAAGTTTTTCCCCGTAAGTTTTCATTTTATTTTAATATAATGACCATGTATTTATACATTTATTCAACAATTTTATATTGAATTTCCATGTAACATACCTGGAACTATTCTAGATATTGGGGCTATAACAATAAATTGTGAAAAGTTCCTGCCCTCTTAAAAGATGAGTCAGAAAAATAATTAAACAAGGATGAATCAACCCTAAAGTATCAGAGATCAACAAGTGCTATACAGAGAATTAAATGAGGTAAACTTTGCACTTCCTTAACTTCAGGAGTTAGAAAAGTTCTAATAAGGTGACAATTTAGCTGAGACATAAGAGAAACTGTAGGCTTATAAAAATCATCTTCTTCTTTTGCATACTATTAAGTCTATTCCAGTAAGTATCCGCGCAACCATTATTTCATGTGCTATTTTCACTGTGAAATTTCAATAGCAGCCATCAGGATAAAAAATTTAACAGAGAAGTTTAAATAATAGAAAACAAAGTTCCTTATTAGTAAGATATGGTAATGTAATTAGATTAATTATTGTTATTATTGAGGTGCTGGGGATCAAACCCAGGTCCTCACTCATGTGAGATAAGTACAATCCAAATAAACTACTGTACAAATAAACTATACCCCTAGCCTAGGTGAATAATTAATGAAAATAAAACTACATATTTTTGTAACAAAATGACTACTTGAAGAAAAAAAAATAATGTTTTCCATTGGGGTAAAAAAAAACAAAACACCTAAACATCAAATTTGTAATTTTGTAAAATCATTTTATGATGGACTAATTAAAACAGAATAATTTTTCTTCAATTTTGTTATATATATATATATATANATAATCTATCTTCCATATTCATTTATTTTTATACTTGACAAAATTTTAAATATTTCTTCCATGCCTTTCTGCATACTAGTTGTTAAGAAAAAAAAGTAATATACTGCCACACAATATGATACTTTTAATACACGTTAAGATTTGTGATGAAAGTCTTTATAAAATATATACTTCTAAGTCCTTATATAGAAAGGATAATCCAACATTCCTCTTGTCTCAAAGTCATAATAATGAGTATCCATTGTGTGTATTATAGTATAATTTTACGTATCTTAATTCTTTGCCTTTTTTGTCTCCTCTTCCTTCAGTGTTAGCCTGTTAGCTTTCACATCTCCCACTGTCATTTGCTTTAATAGCCTCTTATCTGACATTAATCTTAAAGATTCCTGGATTGAAATTGCTATGAACAGGAAACCAGACAAGCTAACTTAAAAAAATATTTTGGTGAATAATAGTCAATGAAAAGAAATGGAGTCCCATTATATAAAAGTACATGATCAATGTATAAGTAGGTATATGGCAGTAGATTATAAATTATAAGAAACTTAAAATGTGAGATTCAACTAGTTAAACTAATTATCAGAAATTATAAGCATGCATCTTCTCCAGTGCCATCCATTTACCTGCAAATGCCATGGTTTTGTTCTTTTTTATTGCTAAGTAAAATTTCATTGTGTATATATGCCACATTTTTTTATCCTATCCCCCTAAAACAAATACAGAATGTTTTCTCTTATATAAGGAGCTTGACTCATAGTGGGGTAGGGAGGGGGAGCATGGGAGGAACAGAGAAACTGGGGTGGGAGGGGAAGGGAGGGGTAGGGAACTAGCAAGGATGTTGGAATATGATGGATATCATTATACAAAGTACATGTATAAAGACTTGAATTTACTTTATATACAAACATACTTTATATACAAACAGAGATACAAAAATTGTGGTGTATATGTGTATTAAGAATTGTAATGCAAAAAAGAAAAAAGAAAGAAAGAATAGTGTTACCTTAGATTAGGTAGGAGGAAGTGAAAGGAGGGGAAGGCAGGGGATGTGGGGATAAGATAGTAGAATGAAACAGACATTATTACTTTATATATGTACGTGACTGTATGACCATTGTGATTCTACAATATGTATACTCAGAAAAATCAGAAATTATATCCCATCTATGTATATCAAAGTATATAAGTGCATTCTACTGTCATATATAACTAATTAAAACAAATACAAAATTTACAAAAAAGAAATTATAAGCATGCATATTATAAGTTTAAAGACATGATGGCTCCTTCTTTCCAATCTGTGATCTTTTCCAATCAGTGATTCAACTGTTATTTTGCCCCTAGTTGCAGGAGGGCTACTGCATTGCCAGGTATCACATAGTTTTGATAACACAAGAGAGTAAAGTGATCCTTACTCTTCTATGCATGTGGGTGTGTGTAAGTACTTTTACACAGAATCATCTCATACAAATATTGTCTCTCCTTTGATTAGCCACATTGCAATATTTATCTATTCCAAAATGAATCAGATCAGTGACACGTGGGATGAGTCCACCATGGTTGGCTTAGACCATGTTAGCCTTGGTGTAAAGAAGGGATAGCCTGTCCTGAAAGTACATGTGCAGTATAGGAGAGTAGATTTAGAACAAAATATGGAATGCATTAAGACAGAAAAAGCTGTGGAATATTATAGGTGACTGGCAGAATCTTCTATAGAAAACTTGGAAACTTTGAGTGTTCAAAAGGCACTTTTAATTTCATTCTCACTTTGTCCTTATGGTCTGAATAGTTTAGCTTACTGTAATAATAAAACATGGCTTGTATACTATATATTCTATTGTATTAGAAACTTTCACTTATTAATTTGCCACAAACATGAAGTGAAAACTGAGCATCTCCAAATAGCAATTTATTCCACTGACTTTGAAAAATGAGCCACATAAGTCAATCCATTGATAAATAAGAAAATATTAAAATATTCTCTTTTTATTCATTTATATAAAAATGTTTAGCCATAATATTTCTTATACATGAAACATATGTATATGTTTATATATGTACATATGTGTGTGTATATAGGGTGTGTGTGTGTGTGTTTGTGTATCTCCATCCTGATCCTCTGATCCTTCCTCAGTCCATGTAAGATACTTATTAGACACTCAGATCACACCAGCCATCCCAAGGGAAGGCAGAAGTTCGAAAGAGGGAAATAGTTGAAAGCGACACCTTTAATCATTTGTGTATCTTTGGCATGTTTTGAAATATGGTCCAGGTAAGGGAATTTATGGATTTCATTACCATAAAAACTGTAAAATCTTTAAAATACTCTGCAATGAAATGAAGAGTGACCATGGAAATCCCTTAGGCCATATGAAATTTTATTTGTTATTTCTCTGCAAAGTACTTCAAAGAGTTGTCAAGCTTAAACATAACTTATATATTTTTCTTTTAATGAAAAAAAGATGAGTGTTCAAAATTTGCCATTTCTGTCAGTAATTTACAACATAGAAAATATTAAATATTGATTTATTAAATAAATATTGATTTACTAAATAAATGACACATACTCTGTATATTTAATGTAGAGATTTCACTTTAACAATGAGATGATAACTTCTTTTAAAAAAATAAACTTTACATGCAATTTCCCCTTCTCTCTCCCTTTCCCTCCCACCTCTCATCCCTGTTTAATGTTAATCTTCTTCTCCTGCTCTTCATCCCTACTCTGTTCTTAGTTACTCTCCTTATATCAAAGAAGACATTTGGCATTTGTTTTTTAGGGATTGGCTAGCTTCACTTAGCATAATCTGCTCTAATGCCATCCATTTCGGAGACCCTCAGGGTTATACAAAAGTACATACAAGAGGAAGTGAGGGGAAAGGGAAAAATAATACAAGGGGGAGAAATGAATGACAGTAGAGGGGGTAGAGAGAGAAGAGGGGAGGGGAG
>NW_026000249.1:18044529-18057717 GCF_001458135.2 Marmota marmota marmota | reverse complement strand
TATATATGAGAAAGTTATTATGTACACGCACATACTAGCCATCACATACATGTTCAAGACTCCAGAAGATAGAAATAATGGACTTGACTCAAATTGTCTGTTATTCTTGAAAATCACCTTGAACATAATAATCAGTGCACATTATAAATACCTAACAAAGAAGAATCATTCAATCAAATTCTGTGTTGGGAATAGATCATCCGATGCCAAGTTCGTCCTTTATCAAACCTTCCCTGAAGCAAAGGATGCAGTCAAGCGAAAGGATTTCAAGGTGCATGAAATATTATTAGAGGGAATGCAATGTTAAAACATCAGGGAAGAACAAGCTATTTACAGTGAATAGTAAAAAATCTTAATTTGTCAAAACAATAATACTTAAATAATATTTGGATTTAAGAAATATTTTTTGTGTTCCTGTTATATGCTCAAAATAATCTGCATAGCAAAGGGTGAGACAAGGGACTCAGCATGATATAGGCATTACTGAAGAGGAAAAGACATATAATGAATATATGATTGCAAATCAAGATAAATGTTTGGGGGGGCAAATTTTATGATACATTCGTAATGCAACTGACCTGATCTGGACCTGAAATCTGAATGGTGAACACAAATAAGCCTAGCAAAATGGTTTGTGTGTATGGAGGGACAGGATGAAGTGTGTTCTAGCTTTAAAAAAATATGTTCTATAAATGGTTTTAGGAGGGTGGGAAGATCATGACCCATTTTTCAAAAGGCCAGGGTATGGATGGCAAGTAAAGAGACTAAGAAAGTATGTAGTATGAAAGTGGCTGGAGAAATAGGCCAGATATTATGGGTTGAATTATGTTCTCCCCTCTCAGATTCATAGGTTGAAGTCTTGAACCTTAGGATTTCAGACTGTGACATTATGTGGAAATAGGCCATTGTAGATGTAATTAATTAAGATCAAGTCATACTAAGGTAGGGTATCTCCCTCACCCAATATGACTTATAGCTCACAAAAAGGGAAAATTTGGATACAGGGACACATATAGAAAGGACAAAATAAATAGACACAGTAAGAGGATGGCCCCTCTGTAAGTCAAAGAGATAGGCTCAGAGCTTGCCTTACCTTTCAATTTTCAGAAGGAATCAACCCTACCCAATTTCAGACTTCTAGGTTTTAGAACTGTAAGAAAAATAATTTCTGTTGTTTGAACCATTTGGTCTATTTACATTATAATGGCAGGCCTAGAAAACTAATACATCATACAAAGTTATGGATATTTGCCTTTATTTTTAAATAAATAGAAATCTGTGTGTGTTTGTGTGCATAAGTGTGTGTGTTCATGTGTGTGAATATGTGTTACACACATGTGCATGCATGCCTACCACTGTGTTTGTTTGTTGGAGGTTATTTTTTTTAAAAAAAAACATTATGCACTCTAGGCAAATATCTACCTCTTATCTACATCCAGGTGTTGGAGAGATTTTGAAAAGATATGGCCAATGTATCATAAGCAGTTACTGAGATACTGATTTGGTATTGTTTAATAACTGTTGAGAAAGATGAGTTACAAAAGGCACAATCAATAAGTGTCCTTTGCCTTTTTATATCAGTTTATGGTTTGCCATGATGAGGAGGCATAATAAGGAAAGAGTGAAAACCCCTGACTTTACTAGGTCATGAATGTTAAACTCAAAACAATATATAAAATCTGGACAATAAAATATTTCAGACTTAGCTGGGGCTATAGCTCACTGATAGAGCTCTTGCCTCACATGTGTGAGGCACTGGGTTCAATCCTTAGCACCACATAAAAATAAACAAATAAAATAAAGACATTCTGTGCATTTACAACTACAAAAATTTTTAAAATACTTCAGACAAGTTAGAAAGATGATGGGGAGATAGCTTATAACAACAAGAGGTGTTCTCTTTCGTGAGACTAAACTAACAATGAGAAAGAGTAGTCTGTGGATGTGTCTTCCTGAAAACAGTGACTGCAGCACAAAACTGTACTTAGCAAGACTTCACATCTTCACACTTCTCTGTTCTAGACACTCCAGTCAAACTTGGATGGTACCATATTTCAACAGATTAAATAACTAATTCCTATAAAGATAACAACAATACCCCCCCCCCCAAAAAAAAAAGACTGAAGAGGCAACCATTTTCTTACAATGAAAAACAGCTGTATATTCTTTCTGTGGTCTCCATATCATGAATCATATTACTGTTACAGAATGAAGCCACCTTCTGTTTTCAGCAGATTAAAAATTTAGCAAGGCACAGTGGTGCATATCTGTAATTCCAGTGGGAGGCTGAGGCAGAAGGATGGAAAGTTCAAAGGCACCCTCAATAACTGAGTGAGGCCCTAAGCAACATAGCAAGACCCTGTGCTTAAATTAAAAATAAAAAATAAAAATAAAAAGGGCTTGGGATATGGCTCAGTAGTTAAGCCCCCCTGGGTTCAATCCCTGGTACAAAAAAAAAATTCTTTTTAAAAAGCCCATTGTTTGAGAGACTTGAGCTGATAGATGTTTTACAGCTTTTGATTAATACCAAATAAACTACTACTTTTCAATAAGCCAAGGCTATAAGAAAGGGGTTTCACTAAGATCTCAGGAGAGTAGAGAGCAGAAGGTATCTGGCCCCAAAACAACTTCTGGTAGTTGCATTATGCTACATCAGGATTTGCACTGCATTTTTTTGAGCAGAGTTTGGAAACTGTCATCCACTCAGAGATATATTGGTGCTTCAGAGGCAATTGTGTTTAGGATGGAGATGCTTGGAAAGGCACACCTGGGGAATAGAAAGGCAGTAATAAAATAAAACTTAAAAATTGATTTCTATGGTAGCTGTACCCAAGCATCATATTTTTTCTTTATAACAGCAAATGAAATATTGTACAAAATGTATTCAGCCCCTAGCTGTCACATATATGTACCTAGTTGTCCCGGATTTCCTTTATATGGGTGATGCATTGACCTTAAAACTCAACTTCATTGGTACCAACTATTTCTCTTAGTTCATCAGGCAAACTCACACTAATGATGCAGAATATTATATGTTTTTTTTAAACAAACAGATTTGCCATTTTTCTAAACTGCTAAGGTGTACCATCACATTGTTAAGCAGTATGTGAATATGAAAAGCCTTGGATCTTCTAATATATCAGGAAACACCAAGGACATTTGTGAATTTAGGAAGACAGAAAACGAGAGAAAATTTGGAATAGGACTAGAGAGAAACATAACCTTTTTTTTCTCTCCAAATATAGGAGAAAGATTGATGTGGAAAATGTTGATGGCAGATGCTATTATCTTTTCAGACAGACTTTCTCTTATTTTTTCACTTTTCCTCCCTACCTTTACTGAGGAGGTGCCAGTGCTATGAGGCTTTCAGAGAGGTTGCAATCTAGGGGTTCCCAGTAGCCAGGAAAAGTGATTTTGTATAACCCTTCTGGGAACCCCTGATGGAAGCTTAGGAAAGTGCATTTAAGCTGAACAGCTCATACTGGGAAAATCACATTAGAGCAAAAGTTGTCTGAGATGTTAGAACTCAGCTAAATTATTTCTGGACATGAGGGGAACCACAAATGTGCCCATCTTAATCAAGTATTCTGGCTATGAAATAACCTATTATTAATCTTGATTTTAAAAGTCACCCTGTGATTAATTGACTTCAGCTCAATAGACACCACAGAGTGGTTTCATAGTGTCTGCAAAGCAGACCAGACAAGAGAAAATGAATTAAAGGTCACTGTGATGAGCCTAGACAGCATATAAAGGAGTAGAAGAATTGTTGCCCTTATGCCTATGAGGATTGTTTTCCCTGAAATGTACTATAATCAGTGTTATACCTTTGGTGGCAGAATAAAGAAGGATAAATTAATGTTGCAGAATTATAGAAGTATTTCATCCATTAAACAACATTAATGCAAATACTTGAATAACAGAGTTGCTTGGATTTATCCTTCACTTATATATTGGTGCATTGTTGCTACATTCCTTTTCCTGTTTAGAAGGAAAAAGTAAATGACAATTTCTATTAGTAGTAAATCAGCTTCCTTAAAAATGTATTTCTTTCATCAACACAAAATTCCTTCTTTATAATAATCATTCAATATAAAACATCGAAATTTTGTAAAAATAATAAAATTAAAATTAATGAATAAGTGAAAATATAGACAGCAGGCATGAACTAGTGACAGTACCCATAGTGAGATTTCTAACATGATTCATAAGATGCTGGGCTCAAACTTTTTTAAGTATTAAAGGCTGAGGATAAAAAAGACACCAGTATTTTAAGCCCAGATATTAAGGTACTTTATTATATGGATAGATTTCACCTTTTGCAAATTTAGTTTCTTTATGTGAACAATGAGAGGACTGAATTAGATAAAGTGTCTTCCAGGCAATATGTGGTATATTTTCTTCCCAGAACTTCTTTATGAAAGTGAAAATCCTTGATAGAGTTGACAACTAACTTCTATCTCAGAAAAACATTTAGTAGGAATTGCTTAATAGCTATCTAGTCAGATAGGCACACTTGGAATCAGGCAGATAAGGACAACACCCAGGACTTTTAAAAAGTGGGGACATAGAAAATGATTCAAAATGGTCTCCTTTATAAAAGATCTTAGGTTTACACATTTCTTTACACCAAGTAATTTTCCTTTAAAAATTCTTTTTATCCAATTACAAACACAACACAGCTTTGTCAAGGTTTTAGAGATTAGGGCAAAAAAAGCACTCAATCAAAACAAAATTGCCTATAATTTCTCCAACCACACACAATAATGATGTGAACAATATAATCAGCAGCATGTCCAACTGGGCCCAGGGCTGTCTTTAGGCTTTTAATAAGGCATTTCATCTTCAAATCAACCCTATGAGATATATACAAATATTATTACCCCACTTTATAGATTAGGAAACTACTTTACAACATATTTATGAAGCTCTTTTATTTATATACTTTGAAAGACACACAACAAGAAGAGATAATTCTGTATCACAATTTTATATGCTTTCTTTCACTTAATATATCATAAAAATTTCACCATGTTACAAGAGCATTCAACAGCTTATTTCTTGTTTCTTCACATTATAAACAATTCAAAAATTTCCTTGTTAAATACTTATAAAGAACTAATGTGCTCTGCCTTTGCCTTTGGTTAAACACATGCAGGCAACCATTTTTCTTTCCATTGACTGAGATTCTTCCAAAGAGATTAAGCATTCTGATGATGGCAAACCGATAGACTTTTCCATGCATGGACTACATCTGATAAGGCAAGACTTGCCAATGGAAGACCCTCATATGGGGGATTCATTCATTCATTCTAGTTTTCATTAATTCATTTTGCAATATTAATTGCACACTTATGATGTGTTCAGGTAGTGTGACCTACTTCTGACTTCACAGAGTATAAAATCAAGTAGAGGCAGGGAAACCAGAATTTAAGTAAGATATTAGTAATAACAATGTTTGAACTAGAACCATATATTCTGGCGGAGAGTTTCTAAAGTTTGAATGTGATATAGAACCATGTGAAGTTTTGTTAAAACACAAAGTTTTAGGCCCACCCTACAGTTTCTGAGTCAATAGATCTACAATGGAGTTCAATTTTTTCATCTCCAACAACTTTCCAGGCAATATTGAGGCTACTGGTATAGGGGTTACACTTTGGGAACTACTACTCTAGGAAAAGGTAACAATTTCTTTGTCTAATTTTCCATATTTATAGAATGGATGTCAATAACTTCCCTGCCTACAGCACAGCAGAACCAATGAGAAAATAAGCTTGGGAAATGAAAGCCATTGCTAAACATGAGATTATTTTTGTCAGCAACTGCAGTGTAAATTTGAGGAAGCTAACTGGATGTCACTAAAAAGTGAAAGAGAATCTCTAATTTAACAGTGCTGTTGAGGCACTGTTCAGTCAGTGACTAGAATCTGAGCATTAATCTTTTTCTCTTCTATAATTAAGTGAAAATATCTTAGAAATTGCATAAATAATAGCCATTGAAACCCATAGGATTTTTGTTTTTAATAAGGTTCGGTGTCACCATTTCATCTTACCCATTTTCTGTTCCCAATAGATTAAATAATCACAGGGGAGAGAGGTTTCATCTATTTCTCTCTCTCTCCCCCCCTACATCTGTCTATTGCTTTTGCTCGGTAAATGGTGGATATGACAAAATGAGAGAGAGAGAGAGAGAGAGAGAGAGAGAATATGAAGAGCAGGGGAAAAAAGGGGGTGAATTCCATGAAAACAGAGGAGAGATCAGTGGATTATAGAAGAGATTGAGGGGGAGGGAGGAGGGATGGGAAAAGGGAGGAACAGTGGAATGAATCTGACGAAAATTTCCTATGTACATGTATGAATATACCACAGAGAATTTCAGCTTTATGCATATACATAATGCACTNGTTTTTTTTTTTTTTTTTTTTTTAATGACTGAACATTCATTGGTACATGTGAATGAATGTTGAAGGAAGTGACTAAATTTTCTTCAATTAAATTTGGTGAATTCATCATACTGATGCAATTAATGCAAAAATCTTAGGCATATGCTGCCCGGTTGTTAATACCTCTTCTATACCAAGCTGAAAAGGTTATCATTAATTGACAAATGCCTATCATTTAATCTAGTCATTAAAGATGAATTCATTTTAGTCAAATGAAGTAGATTATGTAAAAATAAATTTGCATTATTGGCTGATTTCTGAATATTTTAGTTAATTATCATCAAATATCTAAAAATTCAATATAATTAAATTTTAAAAGTTTATTATGTATAAATAGACTGAGCTACTTAATATAATTTGTTTTAAATATAGATTCTATTAACATGTACTTTTGCAACAACAAAATATATATAACTAAGAAAGCCAATGGAATAAGTAAAAAAAAGTGTCCAGAATCAAAATGCATTCTGCTGTCATACATTCCTAATTAAAATGGATAAGTCAATTTCAAAAATGATATTATCATTCAGCCATCAAATGATACCATGAAAGTAAATATAACAGCAAAGTATTATTTTAATGGCATTAACTATTATTTACTGTTTAAAAAACTCAGTTTGTAACATAGGTTCCATTAGAGGAAAGAAGCAAACCAGTAAGACAATATACATCAAACTGTTAATAGATGTATAAAAAATATAAGACTGTAATTGATGTTTCAAAATTTACTTTTTGTGTTTATTCTTACACATAAAATATGGATTACCTTTGTTAAAAATAATCAAACTTGCCAGGTGCACTGGTGAATGCCTGTAATCCCAGTGGCTCAGGAGGCTGAGGCAGGAGGATCATGAGTTCAAAGCCAGCCTTAGCAACTGTGAGGTGCTAAGCAACTCAGTGAGACCCTGTCTCTAAATAAAGTATAAAATAGGGCTGGTGATGTGGCTTAGTGGTCCAGTACCCCCGAGTTCAATCCCCAGTACCACCTCAAAAAAAATCAAACCTACTCTCCAAAATAGGTGGTTCTGTAAAGGTTAAAATTTTAATTTTACATATTATTATGGTTATAATTATATCCATCAAAGAAAAAAAGTGATAAAACAGAGATTTTGTGAAGTGATAAAATTAGTGGAATTTTATATTTTAAAATAATTTTACTTTTTTACTTAGAGATAGACATAGAAAGATACCAAGATGGAGAAGAACCAAAATTCCTTTGGTCTTAAATGAATTTGAAGATCTGGGTTCTATTGTTATTTTGTGCATAGATAAACTCATATAAAGGCATATATGAATATGTACAGTCATGCTTCAATTATCTATTCAGCATACTTTCTAACACACTGCCACCCAGAAAATAAATATTGTGTCCAATACTACCAAGTGAGGTTTCAAGATCAGAATTATACAGTACAGAAATGAAACAATTGAATTTGGACAAGAAATGGTCACTAAAATTTGTTTATGATTGAGAGAACATGGAAGAACAAAAAGGATAATTTGTCAAGTGATTGAATTAGAGCCAAATTATAGACAGGAAAGAGGTAAGTCAGATAGGATCTATAGCAAAATAAAACTACTTTAAGAACTGAAAGATAAATGGGGCTGTCATTAGTGTCTAGAGTTGTGAACAGATAGCAATGAAGTCCTATGAGTACATGAAAGCAGACATGAGGAAAATCACTTGGCAAATGTGGAAGTGTTCTGTAGAAAGAGTGCAAATATGAGGCTGAAGGGGATTATTCCATACAAATTATTTTTGCAGCTTATATTTCAACCTAAAATATATATTTTAGGGATTATTTTTATAACAGTACGCAGTGATAGGCCTATTTATCTTAAATACTAAAGCATAATATTCTGTAGAATAAATGATCATTTCTTTTTTAGCCATTCATCAGAATTGTTGAGAATTTTCTTACTGAAAACAATGCCAAAGGCTTATCTTCTGCATTCATTTTCTACCCTCTGTATATTTTGCTTTCTGAATATTTCATAAGTGGAATAATTGGGTAAAATATGCATTTTACATTATTATGGATGGTATCAAATAAGCCTAAGAAGGTTGTGCAAATTCACTCTCATGTACATTTTGCAACATTTGTGATGTTGAATATTATTTTGTTCATTTAAAAGATACTCTGTGCTAAGGGCTAATGCTCAGAATACATTAGAGAGAAAAACAAACAAACAACTTCCTGCCATCAGATATTATAATCTAAGGGAGAAGCACAGAATAAGCAAATTAATAACTTAAACACATATAAAGGTAGGATGAAGCAAAAGAATGCAGAGGAAGGCTTATAGAGAGTAAAGGAGGTGAGGATAGAATGTTATGTTAGGTGGAGTCAGTGGGAGATCCCTGCTGAGGTGGTGACACTTTCAGGCACTTAAGACAGGGAGCCAGTGATGAGAACTTTATAGACTTCTAAATAGAATACTCTGGAGCAGATGAGAAGACATCTAGAAGAAAGTGCAAGGCAGTCAATGTGCCTGGAGAAAAGGACGTGGGAGAACAGCCATGGAATACATGGTCAAAGAAGCAGGGGATAGAACCAGGGGAAACAAACTTCAAATTTACAGTCTCAGAGACCACAGTAAAGAATCTAAATTTACTTTAAATGAGGTAGAAATCCTCTGGGAGTTCTCTGTGCAAAGGTGAGAGATGATCTGCTCTGAATGTGTTTCATTCTGTCTCAGTCACTTCATTATGCAATGTATTATAAATGAATGACTGGCCACTACTTGGAAAGCAGACTGTAGGAAGACAAGGGCTGGGAGAGACATAAAGGGGCAGGGGTGAAACCATATAGGCACATGACCACAGAGGTAAGAGTAAAGGTGGTGAGTAGTGTTAGGCTTCTGAAAAATTTTGATAAGAGAGTCAAGAGGATGTGTTCATGTGTTCATCTGAGGTATGAAGAAGAGAGGAGTCAAAGATGGCTCTAAAGTTTGTGACCTAAGCAACTAGTGCAATGGAGCTGACATTTTCAAAACTAGAGAAGTCTGCAAGAGGAGCAGGTGTGAAGGGCAATCAGATTTGGGCATGTAAAAATTAGGGTAACTCTTGGGTATTCTGGTGGACATATCAAGCAAACATGGAGTGAGTAATACTAACAATAGTTTCTTTTGTGTTCTCTTTCCTTTGTTTTGTTTTCTTTTAATGTTTGATTTTGAATATATTCTAAGTGGAGAATGATCTTTTTACTATTTTGATATAACTCAGTGGTAGAAAACTTGAGGGCATGTGTGAAGTCTCGTGTTCCATTTGCATTACCCACCCCCCGCCCCCAGAAAAAATAGTGTCTCTAAATACAAGTTTGAGTGCTCATGTTATTTTAATGCATTTGTATTTTTCTGCATAGTATTCATTTGTTTGTTGTATGTTCTTCTGATTTCTTGAAATTGTTTAGGTATTTCAGATAGAAATTAATATTTCCTGCTGAATTCTATTTCACATTCAGAAGTCTGTTTTTAAATTTTGTTTATAGTTTCTTTTTTGGTACAGAAAACTTGAATGCAGTGAGCAATGTGGAAGAGTTACTCTGTAACTAGACTGCTTAGGTTCATATACCAGCAATTATAAGCTTATTGCACCAATTATAAGCTTGTTGACCTTGGACGAGTTATATAACTTCTTGTAAATTCTCACTACCTCAAATTCCTTGTCTATAAAAAGAAGGTAATAATAGTGCACTTATCACACTAGGTTGTTTTGCTTCTGTATAGAGAGTACTTACAAAAGTGACTGGCATATTGATACATTAAAGAAGGGTTAGCTGTTATCATTGTTGGTGTTGTAAATATAATCCAGTCTGCATTGTCTACATATATAAAATGATAAACGCTGTCTGAGATAGGAATAATTTGAAGATGAAGTATGATTAGGTGAAGAGCAGAAACATAAGTGTACCCAACAGCTCATTACCCCAACAGTATTAGTTTTCTCTATTCTAACTCTCTGAATTTTACTGACTTATTCTCACTATTGGAGGAAATGGTAATAATGGTAGCAATAATATTAGTTATGATGGTAAAAATACTTTGAACACTTCTGCTATGCATAACTAGCATGCTGTAATCATCATCTCATCTAAACTTCACAGAATATCCTAGGGAGTCAGTCCTATTTTCTCCACTTTCAAATGAAGTCACATATTCATTGAAAGTGGAACTGATCTATACCATGTAGATCACCCATGTTAGATAATGACCTTGATGTTTCCTTTTGTGTTTCATTCTGTCTCAGTCACTTCATTATGCAAGACACAAATGTCCTTATAAATCTTAAAGTGCTTCAATATTTAAGTATAGCAACAAAGAAACAATAAAATCCATCTTTTAACAGAAGGTGTAAAAATAAAGAGTCAATGAATTTAAAGTATCTAGAACAATGTATGGCATATAGGAAGTGCTATATAAATGAAACCTATTATTGCGATTATTGACTTGATTTTAACAAATGTTTTGAGTGCTTGCCATGTGGCAGGTACAGAGTTAAGTTCAAGGATGTGGTTCAATTCAGTGTTTGTCCTCTGAGAAGCTATTGGAACTTGCCTTCTCTGGAACTTAATGAACTGTAAAAATCAGTTAATATGAAGGTATCAAATGCTTTGAATAAAATGATCTTTTGGGGCTTGTTATTTGCTTTCAATGTGGTATAACACTTTGAAATTATTACTTCATTAATGTAATGATTATTGATACTTACTGTACCAGATACTGTGCTAGTTCCTACAGATAGCATATGGAAAATACTTACATTCAACAATTTATGTCACATAAAAACATGACAATAATGTAACATGCCAAGTGTGTTAATAGAACCATACATTTACAATACAAGTAAATACAGAAACATGTACAGGGTTAGCTTGTAAAAGATGGAATTATACCATTCACAAAATATCTTTAGCTCTACACACTATTAAATTTTAACCCATATATTGTTTTGCCTTTATTATGGGCTATTCTTTAATTCTACATGATTTCAATCACATGACCACTTTATTTCTTGTTTTTCTTTTAAATAACCTCATAAACACTGAATCATAGGGCTTGTGGATACCTTGAGAAACCTTGTTCAGTTTCTGACCTTCAGGCAATTGAATCCATCCAGATCAGATAATGACCTTGATGTTTCCTTTTGTGTTTTATTCTGTCTCACTCACTTCATTATGCAAGACACAAATGTCCTTATAAATCTTAAAGTGCTTCAATATTTAAATATAGCAACAAAGAAACAATGAAATCCATCTTTTAATTTTCTTTCATTCTAAGGAAACTAAAATATAGTCACAGCAAATTTCCAAAAGAAAACTCCTCTTTTTTATATAGATATCGATTATCAGATGTATAATGTAAGGAAATTTTAAAGGAAACTATTTATGTGAATCAACACTTAGAATGTGTGATGAATTATTATAAAAACATGTGACTAGTGGTAGGGACATAACACATCTGAAGTAGGAGTAAGCATTTGTCTTTATCATCATGTTAATTGAAAGACAAAAACAATATGTCCATATGTTGTAAGAATTCATATGAAACTTGCTCTAAAATGCACAATTTGAAATAATGTCATGTCAACATTTTCATAAAAAGACATTATGTGATATTTTATGATTTAAAGAGTTCCAGTTCAGAGAGAACATTAATAGTATTAAATTCATTGGTGCTTTCCTATCATATTTAAGCAGGAGGATTATAGTAAAAGACATAATTTTTCCATGTGTTATCTACAAGCTCACAGAGAGAAGGCTATGACAAACCTAAATGCATTCACAAGGAAGTGAGAATAGTGTGATGCAGAGGTGAAATTGTCATTAAAACAATTACTCATATCCTTATTTGCTAATTCACATAGAAGCCACAAAGCAGAGTTATGTCAAGTTATAAAATATATATCCACTGTATTTGAGTGCTAATGAACACCCTACATATTTGTCTCAAGCAGGCATTTATTCAGACTCAGTAAGTTTTGATGACAAATCAATAACCAAATTAAATCTAAAGTGTAATGTTCTTCCTGACCTGCAGTATATTGCAGTCACCAATACAAGCATGAACAACTGAACATAAAAAAACTGAAGGCCACTCTTTGTAGATGAATTAAAAAATGAAAGAATGATGGATTAAATAATATTCATCCAAGAAATATATATATTTTTAATTTTTAGTTGTAGATGGACACAATACCTTTATTTTATTTTGTTTATTTTTATGTGGTGCTGAGAATTGAACCCAGTACCTCATACATACTAGGGAGGTGATCTACCACTGAGCCACAATGCCAGCTCCTCATCCAAGAAGTATTTATTGAGCACCTACCTTGTGTCAGGCATTGTGCCAAGTCTTGAGAATGTAAAGATATCCTAAAGAGAATTCTTTCCCATGAAGCATACTGAGGAGTGAAATATGTCACTCAATCTAGAGGGATACTTCTTAGAAATATCATACACGTAATCTTAGGAATCATTCTCCTCTGCATCTCCTCTTGTTCCTCCTTTTACTAAGTATCACTTATTTGATTCTAACCACATGCCAGGCAGAAATATTAGTTCATTTAATTCATAATGTAACACTAAAAGGGAAATTCTCTTAGGTGATCAGGGAGGTAACTCCAACTTATTTCTAGTAAGCATAAGACCTAAAATTCCAACTCATGCTTTCTGGTTTCAGTTATAAATATCACAAATTAATTACAGTTTGAGGGACTGAATTATATATATATATATATATATATA
>NW_026000249.1:18014880-18043878 GCF_001458135.2 Marmota marmota marmota | reverse complement strand
TATATATATATATATATACACACACACACACACACACACACATGAAAGGTCAGTAGAGAAAAGGGAACAGGGGAAGGGAGGAGGGGATGCTCTGCAAATTGCATTGGAGCAAATAATATTTCATGGTTGTATAATTGTCAAAATGAACCTAATATTATATATAATTAAAATGAACTCATAAAAATAGTAAATTTTAAAAAGTAATGGCTATGCTGCAAATGAGCTCAACCAGAAGTACCTTTATGAGATAGAGTGCTTATTCTGCAAGTGGGAATGAAAGCATTTCAATACTGTTCTGAAAATGGACTAAACTCCATTGTAGTCACACTCCACTTAATGCATTATTAGAACCTAGTTCTGTCTCTTGTCTAAATTCTATAATGTAAAGGAATTCCAGTTAAAATACGGGATACCTCAAAAATTTGAATTCAATTAAAAATTGCTTTTGTCTAATTCAAAGTACTTCTATTCTTCCCTTTTGATTAGACAGAAGGGAGTGGAGGGAGATGAGGGGATGTGAGGGTAGGAAGGAAAATAAAATGAATCAGACATTATTATCCTATATGCATATATGATTATACCATTGGTGTTATCTTACATCATGCACAATCAGAAGAACGAGAAGTTATACTCCGTTTATGTATGATGTTTCAAAATGCATTCTACTCTCATGTATAAGTAATTAGACAAATTAAAAAATTATAAAATGACTTTGTTTAGTGTGTATCCCAAATATTGCATGAGCCATATTAAAAAGTATTTGTTGTTTAACTGAAATTCAAATAATATTCTATATTTTCTTTGCTGCATTCCATTAGTAATGATGTGGTAACTGAAGAACTAAATATCCAAACAAATATATAGGTAATATCAAAATTACAGTATAATACTTTCATCATTGAAATATTAAAGATATTAAGTATATTATGAATGTTCAAAATTTTGTTAGGCAAGTATTTGGAAAGGAATTGGCTGAGCAGTTCTCACTTGGCACTTCTCGTGGGATTGTATTCAAATATCAGGTGAAGATGCAGTTATTTAAAGTCTGTACTGAGCAGAGCATCAAAGATGACTCTATCACAAGGATGGAACTTGGGTGGTGAAGTGGAATGTCTATGAAGCCTCCCTAGTATGGTAGTCACAGGATACCTCTTTTGCACAGTGACTGTTTTCCTGCAAGGTAAGAATCCCCCAGAGAACCAGGAAGAAAGTAAATGACTTTTTAAAATATTTTTTTAGGTTGTAGATGGACACGATAACTTTATTTTGTTTTTTAAATTTATTTTTATGTGGTCCTGAGGATGGAACCCAGTGTCTAACACATGTGAGGCAAGTGCTCTACCACTTAGCCACAACCCCAGCCCCAGTTTAAATAACTTTTTTTTTTTAAACCTAGCCTTGAATGTTAGATACCATTGCTTCTGCCTTACTTTCTTGATTGAAGAAACCACATGCTCCTTTGGACTCTATGTCTTAATAGGAAGTGTGTCAAATGTTTTCAGGGCCATGATTATTATTCAGTTATTATTTAAGTCTTTGGATATATGTGGGTAAAATATTCTCTAGGATATATATGGGTATGATATTCTCATGCAAATGACTTATTTTTTAGTTTTGGTACTGGCAATTGAACCCAGGGGTGCTTAACACATATCCCCACCCCTTTTTATTTTTATTTTATTTTTTTTATTTTGAGACAAGGTCTTGTTAAGTTGTTTAGGACCTTGCTAATGGCTGAGGCTGGCTTTGAAATTGTGATACTCCTGCTTCAGCCTCCAGAGCCCCTGGGATTATAAGCATGAGCTACCATGCTCAGTTGATATAAATGAATTCTTGAAGTCCCAAGGAAGCCCAAGAAAAAGAAATCAAAAAGAAAAAAAAAACAATAAAATACAAACAAACAAATTTGAAATCCGGAGATACTAGTCTAGTGTCTTGGAAACAAGAGACTCTCTTTAATTGGGTCTGCTTTAGCCAGTATTTTCACACATGCTCAATGAATAAATAATACAGTGAGAAGTTGGAGAGTTAAATTAAATATGATATCATTTTTCTAAATAAAAAAAACTATAAATAGGAGGAACAATAGTAGAGGAAGTGGAACAAGACAGGGATAAGGGGACGAAAAAAGGAAGTACTGAAGACTGAAGTGGAGCAAATCATATTTCATGCATGTATGATTATGTCAAAATGAACCCCAATATTATGTAGAACTATAATGTACTAATAAAACATTAAAATATTATATCACTTTTTAAAGACTTCTTTTCTCAAATTCATCATATTTCACATGAAAGTTTCTTTTCATTTTCCTAAGTCTACATCAGTCAGTGTGGTACATTGCAAAGACTATTTGCTTAGCCCTCTTTGTATTGATAATGTGGTTCTTTTCATAAAGTGATTGGCATTCCTTCAGTATTATTTGTATGACTCTCTCCATCCACTTGTCATAAAATAGAGTAGAAAATGAATACTTAATGATTTGATTCACCTCTAATTTATTTTTCTAAGAACAGGCCAAAACTGTATTGAAAATTTTAAATATTAGCAAAAGGAAGTATAATGATTTCCAAAACACCATCTTCATCCACATAGCTGAATGTTCTATTTCATGCTGGTCGTCTACAGTGGTGTGAGATGCCAAACTTACTATTAAATGTCAACTTCCAGTATAGCCTTCTCTTTATCCCCAAGGGAAAGACCTTTAATTTACCAGGACTATTAGATCAATTGCCCCCCAAATACCAATGGAGATACATATATATATGACTGTAGAGAAACCATTTATTTTCTCTGTACTGAGGAATCTCCTGTGAGATGATTCAAGTCCATCTATCACATTGTTAAGAGTTTTAAGGCCAAACTAACTAGGAGGAATGAGACTGAAGGCAAGGCAGTCAATACCCCTTTGTGGCTGGTCTTCACCAGCTGGGTGTACTTCAGCTGGCCTGGAACTGTCAACCAAAACTGCAATTACTGACCTTGCTAGGGGCTGTGGCTACCAGGAGGCAGCAAGGGAAAGAGGGAATGATGGATGCTCATAGTGTTTTCTACAAACAGGAGGAATAATTATGAAGTATTCATGCTGTCACAGACCACAGTGCCAGGTCTCCAGAGGATCACAAGATTAAAATCATAAGATTTTGGAATGAAAATAGGTTCACTGAGAGTTCACTTCAAGTTCTCATTAAAATTTTTATAAGAGAGGAGGAAAAGCACATGCCTTTATCACAGAGCAATTATAACTTATAAGCCAGTGAGAATGCTGGTGACAAGCAGTATGAAAGAACTCCCCAAGCAATATTTTATTTCACGGAGCTGTTTTTCCCTTCAAAAGTGACTATGAATATAGCTTCACTGTAAAAAGTTTCATTTTGTTGGTCATAAACAGAACCATACAATTTTACAATACGTATGCCTGTGAAAAAAAAATGTTTTACCTATATGTTCTAATTCTATTATGTGCCTATTTTATATTTTAGTTGTTCGAAGATGTTTGTGATGAAATTCTTTCAACAATTTCCTTTTTATACAAAATCATCATTTAAATGAAAATGTCTTCTCACATAACAACATCCTATATTCTACACATCAGTGGCTTTTCTGAAGTATAACTTACATACAATATAATTTACCAATTTAAGTGTTCAGTAAAATGTGTCTTAGTAAATATATGTATTTGTGCAACTATCATCACAACCCAGTTTCATAACATGTCCATAACCCCAAGGTTTCTTCATGCCAATATGCAGCCAATCACAGCTTCTATCCCTGGCTCCAGACACCCATTCATCTGGTTTCTGTCTCTATAGTTTTGCCTTCTCTGGAAACTTCCTATAAATGTAATCATAAAGTTTGAACTCTTTTCTGTCTGGATTCTTTCACCCACTATAATGCCTTTGAGATGCATCCATGTCATTACATTTATCAGAGTAGCATTCCATTGTACACATGTTCCATATTTTGCTTATCTATTCACTAGTTGATAGACATTTGGAGAAATTCCAATTTGGGGCTATTCTGAATAATGCTAATCTGAACATTAAACTAATTATAAGGGTTCATATGGACATATTATTTCTTTTCTCGGGTAGATTTGGACTTGCTGGGTTTTATACTATATCTATGGATTACATATACCTATATACATATGTGTGTACATATATCCATATATATATATATATATTCACACACACACACACACATATATATATATATATATATATATATATATATATAATGTTTAGTTCACTTAATTAAAAAATACTGCAAAAGTATTCCAAATATAGCAGTATCCATTTACATTCATATAAGCATTATGTGACAATTTTAGTTTCTCTACCTTTTTGCCAAAATTATTATTGTCAGTCTTTTGGATTTTAGTCATTCTCGTTTGTGCCATGTGATATTTCAATATATTTTTAACTTGTATTTCCCTAATGACTAATAATGTTGAAAATCTTTTCATGTGCTTATTTGTCATTTGTGTATCTTCTTTGATAAAGTGTCTATTCATTTATTTTGCCTACTTTTTTAAAAAGGGTTTTTTTAGTTGAGTACTACACATTTTCTATGTTGTAGATAAAATTCCTTTATCTGAACTAATTTGTTAATTTATTTTCAAGTCTGTAGCTTGACTTTTCATTGTTTTAGATATCTCTTGAACACAAACTATATTTAATTTTGATAAAGTTTAATTATTAATATTTTATTGTGTTTTTGTTTCATTTTTAGAAAATCTTGGTCTACTCCATGGTCACAGGGATTACCTCTTATGTTTTCTTCTAAACAGTCATTAGGTTTAACTTTTATATCTATTCTTTTTGTGAAGATATACTTATGTGTCAATGGCAGGGCTGATATTTCTAGCTAGTAGGCAAGCAGTTAATTAGGTCTGGCTACTGTTCTTTTGTCTGTTGGTTGGTTGGTTGGTTTTTGTGTGTGTAGTACTAGGGATTGAACCCCCACCACTCTATTACTAATCTTAAGTCCCAGCCCATTTGGTCTTTACTTTAAGAGAGAGTCTCTTTAAGTTGCCCAGGATGTCCTGTAATTTGTCACCCTTCTGCCTTAGCCTCCTGTACAGCTGGGATTATAGACATGTACCATGAGCATCTGTCAATCTGTTAACTTGTTCTTTCTTTCTTTTTTTGTATCAGGGATTGAACCCAGGGGCAGTTAACCACTGAGCCACATCCTGAGCCCTGATTTTATTTTATTTAGAGACAGGGTCTCACTAAGTTGTTAAAGGCCTCGCTAAATTGCTAAGGCTGGCTTTGAACTCATGAACCTACTGCCTCAGCCTCCTGAACTGCTGGGATTACAGGCGTGTGCCACCATGCTGGGCCTGGCAACTGGTTTTGAAAAGTTGGTGTTGAGGCAGAACCAGCTGTTAACTATTTTGAATGCATTTTCTCCTTGTGTGTAATAATTTGAACAGCCAAGTCACACACTGGTATTAGTATATACACAAGTGGGAATAGTTCAAATGTCTGTAATTCCTATTCTACACTTTTATGGCATCTACCAGTAGTAAGGTCTGTGGTATGGTTAGTTGCTTATAGAAGCCAGGAGCAAATACAAATGAGACCTGACATTTGTTTAACATAATGGGACACAATATTTGCAGGGAGAAATTACCCAACCATAGGCCTGATTAAGGATCAATATGAAAGTCAGTACAATGCTGCCCAGAGAATATGAAATTTCTAGTGACACTTAAAGTCTCATGCAGTAGGCTTCAAGTGGGAAGATATAAACTAATGTCAGGAGAGCTGACTCTGCTATTTAAAAATCCAAAGTGGCAAATATTAAGAGATAGCAAAATTGATCATTACCATTCTGACTGGAGTGGGATGAAATCTTAGTGCAGTTTGATTTGCACTTCCATGATTGCTAGAGATGTTGAACATTTTTTCCCTGTATCTGTCAGCCAGTTGTGTTTCTTCTTTTTAATTTTTTTTTATTTGTTCTAACTAGTTACGTATGACAGTATAATTACGTTTCTTCTTTTGAGAAATATCCATTTAGATCTTTTGTCAATTTATTGATTTTTTTTGCTGTTAAGCTTTTTGAGTTCTTTATATATTCTGGATATTTATATGTTAATTTCCTGTCAGCAGATTATTTGGCAAAGATTTTCTCCCATCTCTAGGTTCTCTCTTCATGCTCTTGGTTCTTTCCTTTGCTGTGCTGATGATTTTCAATTTGATTCTGAACTCCAGAAATCTAAGAAGGGAAATGATTTAGCAAGAAGACAAGTTTCTTATTTTTACAGTGATATTTTTGTCATGGTTAAGAAGTCAAGATATGAATATTATTTATTATGTTCATTACATAATAATATGCTATTGCTTTATATTCCACAATTATGTGTGTGTTCCATCTTGCCTCAATGTTGTTCCTAGGATGTCCAATAAACATCTAACAGCTTCAAAAAAAAAAAAAAAAAAAAAGAAGACAAGTTTCATAAACAGCCACTTTTTACTGAATAGTTTTCTAGAAACAGGAACTAGGTAGGCCTAGTTGAAGGGATTGGTGCATATTAACTAATATTTGGAAATAATTTAGGTTTCTAGTTTTTCTTTTAAATATCTCTCTTATTTATTTATTTATTTATTTTTATGTGGTGCTGAGGATCAAACACAGTGCCTCATTGGTGGGAGACAAGTGCTCTACCACTGAGCCACAGCCTTAGCCCCTAGGTTCCTAGTTTTTAATCATTAAAATGTTACAGGCACAGAAAGAAAAATACCACAGAATCTCACAAACATGTGGAATCTTAAAAAGTTGAACTCCTAATAAACAGATTATAATGGTTGTTGCCAGGGACTAGGGGTGGCGAGAATTTGTAGAGACATTGTTCCAAGAATACAAAATCACAGGTACAAGGTATAAATTCAAGAGATCTATTGTTTAAAAGGTGATTTTAGTTAATAACGATGTGTTTTATACTTGGAAATCCCTAATAGATTTTATATGTTTTCACCACAAAAATAATTAGGTGTTAATGCATAAGTTATTTGGCTAGATTTTAGCCAAAAAGTAATATATATTTTGTTAGCTAAAAATAAATTAATTAGAAACATTATAATTCGCCTCTATAACCCCTATTTTCAATTTCTCATGTCACTCTAAGCTGATCTTCCTTCCTTCCTTCCTTCCTTTCTTTCTTTCATTCATTCATTCATTTGACCTAGGGGTGCTTTATCCCTGAGTTGCATCTCTACTCCCAGTTTTTTAAATTTTAATTTTTTACATTCTGAGAGAAGGTCTCACTAAACTGCTTAGGGCCTCAATAAATTGCTAAGACTATCCTTGAAATTGTGATCCCCCTACTTCAGCCTCCAGAGCCACTGGAATTACAGGTGTGTGTCATCATGCCTGATTCATTAAGTCCTTTCTAAATTATGATAATTTGTTCCCTAATTTACTAGTTTCTCACTTCTCTAATTTATTCCATGTACCACTTCTAGAATGACTGTCCTCTAATATTATTTCTAGCAGATACTTCTGTGATAGAAACTATTTAATGGTTTATCATTGCTTGTTGAATTAGATACAAATTCTTCATTCTGGCATTGAAAACTCTAAAACAAGCAACCTTCATTCCTATCTCATCCAGAGTTACCTGTCTACACAGAGCCTAGATTTCTACCATAACAAACATTGATGTTTGTAACAATTCTGATTCTTAAATTATGCACATTTCTTATACCAGAAATCACTCTATAATCTCAGTTTGCCAAAATTCCCCCCACCTTCAAGAATAACCCAAATGCTACCTCTTCAATGAAACACTTTCCTATCATCCCACTTTAATACTATATCTTCCTCTTTTATGTTGTATAGATCAGTGGTTTGTAAACTATGCCCCACATGACAAATTCATTCCATCATGTTTTGTTAGACCACAATCATGCTTATTTATTTAGTATCCATGACTACTTTCATGCTATAATGGCATGAATGTGAATTTGGTCATGCCTTGATGTTTGCAGGGTATTGATTCTAATACCCCCACAGATTCCACAATCTGGGGATGCTCAAGTCCCTATGTAAAATGACATAGTATTTTCTTATATGCGTATCCTTCCTTATACTTCAAATCTGCCCTATATTACTTATCATACCTAACACAAGGTAAATGTTATTTAAGTAAATTGTTATTCTGTATTGTCTATGAAAAAATACCAAGGGAAAAAACTTTGAATGTGTTCAATACAGATGTAATATTTTTTCAAATATTTTCCATCTATTGTTAGCTGAATTCACAGACATGGAACCTGTGGATATGGAGGACCAACTGAAACTGTTATAAAGCTGATACAGCCCATAAGGCTGAAAACATTTACTATCTAGACATTTACATAAAAAGTTTTCTGACCTCTGATCTAAACCAAGCTGATAAAAGAGATTATTATATCTACACATCCTAATAAAAAGAAAATATTTAAAATATGAATTTTTGTTACACAATTTTACCATCATATAATCTCCAACTACCGATCACTTCAATGTTATTTGATGTGGTCCAACCACCCATTTGAACACTATGCATGTGTAACTTGATTGCCCCAGTAGTACAAATCCCTTTGCACATATTCACATATTCTTCTATCAATTTGGCAGTGATATATACTTCCAAATGTTGAGTAAATTATTTACATGTGTTATCTAACTTACCACAATTAAATATTCATAATAGATGGCTATTAGAAGAGATACACATGAAACTCATAAATTGAGTAATATTAATTTATTTTCTGGGGTTATTGGGCTCAGAATTCTTTCATAGAACAGTTTTTTTTTTTTTTTTTTGTATTGAGGATTGAATTCAGGGGCCCTCAACCACTAAGCCACACCCCCAGCCCTATTTTGTATTTTATTTAGAGACAGGATCTCACTGATTTGCTTAGTACCTCAGTGTTGCTGAGGCTGGCTTTGAACTTGTGATCCTCTTGTCTCAGTCTCCTGAGACACTGGGATTACAGGCATGCACCACCACACCTGGCCCTTCAAACAGTTTTTAATACAATTTTAAGTGATATCAGAAAATATTTTATCCTATGTAAATAGTGATAAAAGCATGCAAGTTAATATTTTTCCCATCTTTGTTAACAAACATGGGTCAATAAAAGGTCAATAAAACTGGGTGGCATTGAAGCCTTTGAATCAAGCACCTTTCCAATCTGCTGCCAATGAGTGTTATATTTTATGACTGTTTCATTATTTTACCCTCTACATCTAGCACAAATCACAGACTTAGTAGCTGTTCAATAAGTATTTTTAAAAATAAATGGCTGATTGCCAGACAAAGTGGCACACAACTGTAATCCCAGCAGCTCAGGAGGCTAAGGCAGGAGGATCTCAAATTCAAAGCCAGCCTCAATAATGGGAGGTACTAGTCAACTCAATGAGACCCTGTCTCTAAATAAAATAAGGCTGGGGATATAGCACAGTTGATAGAGTGCTTGCATCCTATGCATAAAGGTCCTGGGTTCAATCTCCAACACCACACTCACACACACACAGAAAAAAAAAATACAAAAAAAATAGGGCTGAGGATGTGCCTTAGTGCCTAAGTGCACTTGAGGGCAATTCCTGGTACCCTCACCCACAAAAAATAAAATAAATGGCTGATCCATTTCTTCTTTATTCTATTCTGTGACTGGCAAATTCATGTTGGAGCACTTCCAAGTAAACAATTTTCCTTCAACCCAAGTCTTAACGTGTATGCCATTACATGTCACTGAATAGAGTGGAATCATTGTAAGTTTTTGTAGTTAGCCATTATATAAGCCCAGTCATCTCCATGCACTTCTACCCCAAGAAAACTTGCTCAGGCTTGGAAAATAATTATGATTAAAATACTACTTATATATTTCATTTCTTAAGGATGGAATTTTCAAAAAAAGTAAGACATTAAGCCACTTCAAAACTGTGCAAAAAAAAAAAACACTAATGAAACTCAACTTAGAGTAGATGTGGTAAGGCATTTAAACTTCAGGATTATATTAAAACATTTTCTTCTCTTTTTGTTTTGGATATGGGGTTCTAATCACAGATAATGTCACTGTTTATTATTTTAAATTCTGTTGAAAAGGAAAGGCATAATGTGGTTGTTTTCTGTCAGTTTCCACAAAGTAAGTAAACCTCCCTTTACACAGTATTCCACTATCTTTCAAGAAAATAAATAAATATCATTTCATATCTAATCTATAATTTTGGAGAAGCTCATTATTATTCAGTAAGTTGTATCAGTGCTTTATTCTAGACAGATCTTCATCAGTGATGTGAATACTTAGGGAAGAAAAGAGTGATGACTCAGGATTTTCTTTAACTTTTTGTCCTCTCATGATTTTTACGTTTTAATTAAATTAAAAAGAGAAATGAAATTACTTTTAAATAGGAAATTAAATGAAAAACCCCAAGGCAATGAAAGAGAAATGTGTTATTTTCTTTATTAAAAAGACAAATGCCATGCAATATAAAAATATAAAGGCCTCAAGTGTGAACTTATATTATGTATTTGTGATAACCTTTTGGATAACGACTTAATTAAATTAATATTTTGTTTTTTCCCATTAACCCTTATCCAGATTTCCTGGGTAGGAGCCATTTAAAATGAACTTCCATAAATGCCATAGGATCTTTTTTCATTTATTTTGATGCTAAAGAGTAAAACCCTTCAAGGTAAAAGTTGCAGGGCTTCAACACTTTCATATAATTAACAATCAACACTCTGCTTTTCTTGTCTTTTAAAAAACTCATTGAAGTACATATTATCATCTCACTGAGTTGAAAAAAAATCATTATCTTTCTAAATTTCAAGTAGCACTTGCAGCTTAAGAGATGCTTTCAGTTATTCAAGAGACAACAACCATTGAAACTGTGTGTTAAAACAAGAGCCAAGCAAATTTATTGAAAAGAAAAAGTCCCTGTAAAAGATTGTATTTAAAAATATCTCAAAGGGGCTGGGGTTGTGGCTCAACGGTAGAGAGCTCCCCTAGCATGTTGAAGGCTCTGGGTTTGATCCTCCGCACCACATAAAAATGAATAAAATAAAGGTATTGTTTCCAACTACAACTAAAAAAATATCTCAAAGAAAACAATATCTGTCAAGGATTTTACTAGCTATGGACATATATTTCCAGATGAATTTTTAAATTTTAATTTGTTATATATGACAACAGAATGCATTACAATTCATATTACACATATAAAGCACAATTTTTCATATCTCTGGTTATACACAAAGTACAGTCATATCCTTCATGTCTTCATACATGTACTTAGGGTAATGATGATCATCGCATTCCACTGTCTTTCCTATCCTTATGCCCCCCTCCCTTCCCCACCCTCCCATTTTCCCCTTTGCCTTATTTAGAGTTCATTTAATTCTCTCACCCACCCACCACTCACCCCCACAGCATATTATGAATCAGCATCCTTAAATCAGATAAATCATTTGGCATTTGGTTTGGGGGATTGGCTAACTTCACTTAGCATTATATTCTCCAGTTCCATCCATTTACCTGCAAATGTCATGATTTTATTCTCTTTTAATGCTGAATACTATTCCATTGTGTATATATATACTACATTTTTAATCCATTCATCTACTGAAGGGCATCTAGGTTGGTTCCACAGTTTAGCTATTGTGAATTGTGCTGCTATAAACATTGATGTGGCTGTGTCCCTGTAGTATACTGTTTTTAAGTCCTTTGGGTACAGACTGAGGTGTGGGATAGCTGGGTCAAATGGTGGTTCCATTACCAGTTTACCAAGGATTCTCCATACTGTTTTCCATATTGGCTACATCAATTTGCAGTCCCACCAGCAATGTATGTGTGTACCTTTTTCCCCACATCCTCACCAACACTTATTGTTGTTTGTTTTCTTAATAGCTGCCATTCTGACTGGAGTGAGATGAAATCGTAGAGTAGTTTTGATTTGCATTTCTATAATTGCTAGAGATGTTGAATATTTTTTCATATATTTGTTGATTGATTGTATATATTCTTCTTAGAAGTGTCTGTTCAGTTCCTTGGCCCGTTTATTGATTGGGTTATTATTTTTTGTTGTTAAGATGTTTGAGTTCTTTATATATTCTAGAGATTAGTGCTCAATCTGATGTGTGTGTTGTAAGAATTTATTCAGCAGGTGATATCACTATACCAGACCTTAAACTATACGACAGAGCAATAATAACAAAAACATCATGGTATTGGCACCAAAATAGATTTGTGGACCAATGATACAGAATAGAGGATGCAGAGACTAACACACATAATTACAGTTATCTTATATTTGACAAAGGCACCAAAAATGTACATTGGAGAAAAGATAGCCTCTTCAACAAATGGTGCTGGGAAAATCAGAAATCCCATGCAACAAAATGAAATAAAATCCCTATCTCTCACCATGCACAAAACTCACCTCAAAGTGGGCCAAGGACCTAGGACTTAAACCAGAGACACTGTGTCTATTCGAAGAAAAAGTAGGCCCAAATATCTATCATGTTGAATTAGGCCCCAACTTCCTTAATAAGACTCTTATAGCACAAGAATTAATATCAAGAATCAATAAATGGGATGGATTCAAACTAAAAAGCTTCTTCTCAGCAAAAGAAACAATCTGTGAGGTGAATAGAGAGCCTACTAATTGGGAACAAATTCTTACCTCCTGATGTTTTCTACATTTAGATTCTGTGTGGACTTTCAGCATGAATAGCAGTAAATTTCCCATGTACTGGTGTCATGATTCAGATGATAGGATCTATACCCTCTTTGCTGCCTTTGACCCTCTTGCCAAAAAATAAAAATAAAAAATAAATAAATGGAACTACTAGATGCTTTTGCCTGCAGATGTACATCTACTATGAGAAGTTGTTCCTACTTTAAAGAGGAGAAAAGTTTTTAAGTGGACGAGAAGGGATCCTCATATACTGTAAGTTCCCTGATTATACCTCTTATTGAATAAGTGTCTGCTCTGGGCTTGGCACTATTCTAAGCACTTGTGATATGTCTGAGAATGAAATGGACTAAAATGCATGCCCTCATTGAGCCAGAAAAGAAGATACATAAAAACCTTGTACTTCTTTCTCATTAAAATAAATTACAGAGCTAACAGGAAAATTGAATGTATTAAATTACACTGTTTATTAAATTAATTTTCTGTTTTGTTTTAGCTATAAATACCATTTTGTCCTGAGTTACTAGAAAAAAACCTGAAAAATATTTTTAAAGTGGGCTACTCTTACATAAATAATTTTTAACAGCCATGTTTTCTAGGATACCTAATTGTAATTTACATCGTGTGTGTGTGTGTGTGTGTGTGTGTGTGTGTAGAAAGAGATAGAGAACAAATTGCAGTTCCTAAATAGGAAGAAATGTCTGCTTAGAGGTTATTTCATAAAATAATTCAGTTTTACATTTGAGATCACTGCAAAATTGCTGATTAAAATGTTTCTTTTTAAATCTATTATAACTCTTTTATTCCTATAAAGAATAGGAAAATTGAACAACTTCATATTGTGTATCTAAATATATTGTGCCTATCTTTTTTCACTTTCCCTTTGAACTTGATTACTTATGATCAGTTATTAATGTCATTGTGTTTCCTTAAGATAATATAAACTACTATCTAATTTGTTATCATACACTAATATTTGTGAAATCATGTAGAAGAAGTCATAAATATTTGGCAAATACTTTTCAAATATATTTGGCATAACTTAGGGTCTTTTTTATAAGAATTGCTAATAGAATCCTTTCATAGCACTGACTGGTATAAATGTATTTAAAGCAAATTTTAATATGAAGATGCCATTTCATTTTAACAGTTTTCATTTTAAATTAAGCATCAATAAAATAGTTGTATCAAAGTAGTACTACTTTGCCCATGGAACCCATATTCATTTTTTTTAAAAAATTGGATGATTTGATATACATTAAGCTATATGAGGGCTTAAAATTATGCACACCCCATTACTTCTGCTTGCAACTAGAAGCTATCTCTTTATATCTAATATATGAACATATGTTAAAATACTGGAAAGCAACTTATGAGAAAAATCTAGTTCCTTTTTTGTTTCTATAAATAAACATTTATTGGGACTCAGCCAATAAATGTTTATTTATAAACATTTTATTTTATATTGTTCATTTTATTTTATATTGTCCATGACTGCTTTCATGCTATGACAGCAGAGATGAGTGGTTGCAATTGAGACCATGTGACCTGAAAAAGCCCAAAATGTTTGCTTTCTGACCCTTTGTAGATAGCTGAAATTGTGTATGTGTGTTCCCTCTTGAAATCCTTAAAAAACCTATCACACTTTTCAAGACCTATCAGCACACTGTAGCCATATCTGAATTTATTAGTTTGTAAATTATTGAAATTTTTAACTCCAACATTAGCTAAATGTTCCTAATTGATAACATAGCTTTCTATTATGCTAAAATGGACTTAGATCTATCAACTTAAACTCTCATTACGAAGCCAAAAATTAGGAAAATTTCCATTCTACAGTGACACTTTCTATTCAGTTTGCATTTCCCAAGTCATTCATCTTATGATAGTAAAACTGCTGATATTTTCAAGGAAGTAGAATTAGGAAATCTAAAAAGAATATTAGCTGTCAAGCTAATCCCCTGATTAGAGCTTTCTTATGCTATTTTCTGTTTTCATTTTTATTATTTCTTTCCACTTTTTAAATTTTAATTAAAATATTTATAAATGGTTTCTATTTTTTAACAGCTAGAAAACTGGAACATGACTAAAATATTTTATAAAATGTGTGTGTGTGTGTGTGTGTGTGTTTGCATAAGTTACTCTGCATTAAACTGAGCCTTCTTTATTGGTCAACATTGTGAAATGTTTCTTTGCTATTAGGGAGAGATTCCTGGAATAAAAGGGATGCATTACTAGTACTACTTTGCCCATGGAGCCCAATTTTGTTTTAGCAAGACATTTTTCACTGTCCAGATACACTGTTGCAGGAGCTGTGGGAGTTTACAAAATGACCACATTGTGGGCATGTTTTAAAAATCAGATTAAAATTAAAATTACTCCTTTTAGTTACACCTCTGGAATAGCACAATCATACCTCATAGTGAGATTGGGTAATGACCATTGTGTCAATTATTATTCCCTCCCTCCCTCTCACTCTTTCATTCTCTATAAACACATTCACACACTCATACTTACATATAAATGCAACCCCATAATCATTAAACTGCCAATACTCTACTTCTATTCAGAGAATGGGTTAAGAGCATCATTCCTAGGAATCTGTCTTGGTTCCTGGCTATTCACACCACACTGGCAACCAATTAATCTTGGATTTTTTTAAACTCATCTACATCTTGGTTACTGTCATATATAACAAATTAAAATAAATAAAATTAAATTAAAAATTATAAAAATAACATCGCTCATTGGATTGCTGTAAATAATAGATGAAATACAGACTGAATGTTTATGTTTCTTCAAAATTCATAGACTGAAAAATTAACTGTCCTTAATGCAATGGTATTAAGAAGTGGGGTCTTTTGGGAGACAACTAGGTTTAGATGAGGCCACAGGATAGACCCTCATGATGGGATTAATGCCCTTATAAGAAAAGACATAAGACTTCTCCCTTTTTCTTCCATGTGAGGATACAGAAAGAGGACATCTGTCTATAAGTCAGGAAGCTGACTCTGAACAGGAATCATCTGCTAGCATCTTGATCTTAGACTTCCTAGCCTTGAGAACTGTGAGAAACAAATCCCTTTTGTTTACACCACTCAAATTCTACACCTAGATTGTAGTGCTGCTAGACAAATGTCAGTCATTCCTATTTCTCTCTGAGAACTGAAATACCTGAAAGGCTTTTAAAAAGTATTTCTATTTCTCATTCACTCATTGTATAGTTTCCTTCTCTTTTGTATTAACTTTCACATTGCTGATTCTGTATTTTGTCAGAATTCTTAGTAAATAAAAATATATTTTAAAACTCTTTTGAATCTAATTCAACACTTCAAAACATTTCAATTGTTTTTAACAATTCAAATTTGGTTTAAAAGCTGATTTAATTTAAAATTTTCACTATATTCAACTTCTATAACATAGACATAGAATTTATAAGATTTTTTCCTGGAAAGATGGTCTAAACAATTACTATTTGGGAATAATTTTGCCGTAAGAGTATTTTCTAGATTTGGAAAAAAAGACTATGCTATAAGGGTTGTTTCAATTCATAGTTTTAGAGGTTTCAGTCCATTATCACTTGACCCTATTGCTTTGAGCTGTGGAACATCATGGCAGAAGCAAAGGGCAGAGTAGACCTATTTACCTTGTGGCAGGAAAAGCCAATATACAAAGTAAACCTATTTACCTCATGGCTTTCCTGCTAAGGTCTACTTTGTATATTTTCCCTGTGTAAAATATACAGGTTTACATATGTATACATACACATATGCATACACACACACACACACACACACACACAGAGAGATATACTGTAAACTTTGAAGATAAACACTGAAATTCATGTCCCTCATTAGAAAAAATAATTATTTTGCCTCTTTTTAAAAACTGATTAATGGAACATCTCTTTTTAAAATTTTCAATATATAATTGCCTCAATATTAAAGGGTAAAAGGCAGCCTTTGCAATAAAAATTAATCAACTGGAAATTCTGTATTTATGGGCAAGATGAAAGACTTCTTTTTGAAGGAGTAAAAGGGTTTTCATGTATGCTGAATAACAAAAGTACACTTACACTAATGGGGTCTCTAACTAGTAGGTACAGTCTGACATAGTAACAAATAAGCACAGGTGGAACTTGTTTTTACCATAATTGATTTTAAGAGCTTAGTTTATTTTGATAACTTGAACTGAGAGACCGTGTAAGAAAAATAAAAGATAAATATTGATTCAAAGTAAGATCACATAGAATATATTTATTTTAATGCTATGTATAGTTCAAAATTCAGTGCTTGATTGGTGAATATTTAATGAATCTTTGGTGAGGAGAGAGTCTTGTACCATTTGCTAGACTCTTCAAGCTAGTACAAGACAGCTTCAGCAAAACACTGATTTAAATGTTCTGAGACTATTACAAATTAGACTCAGGATTCTTTCTTGAAAAAAACTCTGTACTGTACCATGGAAGTATAATTGGTTTCTTTCAGAGATACTGTATGTACAGCAAGTTGTGTCTTGCTAAATTGGATTACTATGTTCATTACAATGGATTGTCAGGTGCACCATTAACCCTAAGAATCTTTACCTCTAAGTATCTTCTCACCGAAAGAAAATTGCCACCTGAAATCAGAGTATGTGTCATTCTGTAGCCACTATATTATTTTGGCTATATATCAGTTCTTAGAACTATCAAAAGTAAGCTGGGGGGCTGGGGTTGTGGCTCAGTGGCAGAGTGTTCACGTAGCACATGTGAGGCACTGGGTTTGATCCCCAGAACCACATAAAAATAAATGAATAAAATGAAGGTATTAAAAAAAATAAAACTAAGCTGGGTACAGTAGTGCACACCTTTAATCCCAGAGGCTCAGGAGGCTGAGGCAGGAGGATCACAAGTTCAAAGCCAGCCTCAGCAAAAGCGAGGTGTTAATCAACTCAGTGAGACCCTGTCTCTCAATAAAATACAAGGGCTCGGGATGTGGCTCAGTGGGCAAATACCCCGGTGTTCAATCCCTACTACACACACACACAAGAAATATTAGAATTAAGACTAGCTCTTATTTTTGAATGATTAACTTACAATTTATTTTTTCTCCTAAAATAGTTTGATTAATTTCTAAAGAGATAGTCTAAGAATTGCCTGATAAACTATAGTTTAAAGAATATACATCATGACTTATTAAAAATAAGTTATGAAAATTTCCATCAGCATTTTTGTTTGTGTGTTTTCATCACAGATATAATAAAAGCAGGTCCAATTTCACCAGGCCTGATTTTAATATTGTAAGACATACAGGGAAAATATTGAGAACTACTTGCTACTGTATTATAAAATTTGGACAGCTATAATGCTTTCAACTATTATTTCAATGTAAAAGTAGTACTCATTCAAATAATCCTTATTTCTACTTTAATTTTCTCTCAATTGAAACAATTTTTCACAGTATTAGTATATTAAATTTACTTAAAAAGTACTCAAGTGATTGATTTTTTAATTAATAAATGATACTTGAAAAAACAGCAACTTCATTATAAAATTTTTTATCATGGTAAAGAACCATTTTTTCACCTTCAATCAACAGAGATTTATCTCTTTTTCACTCAGAACTCAAAATCATATGTCACATGGTTTTGAGATCTCATAGGACAGAATCAGAATGGAGAAAAACTGAAGTATCTCACTCAAATGAACTTAAGTACCTATTTTAACACTCAAACCATTGCAACAATTTTATATGGACTGGAATCTAAACAGTCAAATAATGGGTCAGGTAGAGGTCAATGACGATCTACTTGGTTGTAGATTTTCTCTGGTACAAACTATCTCTAAGGAATATCAACACATTTCTACATGTAATTCTATTTTTAAAATAAAGATATTCCTGTATAATGTATAAAACTTCTAACTCAGAAACAGCCAGGGTTTGACCCTGCTGTTGAAAAGAGAGCTAAATGGTTAGGTCAGTGGGATTCTAAAGGAGATAATTGTGTCCTACTGGTAAGTAAAACTTAATGTAACTACACAAAAGTCACCAATTGATTTTCTGCTCACTAGTGAGATCCCCTCTCCCCCTGAGAGAATGTAAGCAGAGTGAAGAATAGAGTGTTCACTTTTTGAAAGACTATTAAGCCTTTGAGAACCAAAGTATACCTTTTAGTGCACAGAAAGAAGTATAGCATCCTGCTGACCCCATAATGAACTCTGTTTTACAGATGTATCCAATTCTAATATTTATATCTTATGAACATTCCATAAAATAGAGTTTAACATTACTATTTTTAAATGGATGTCCTCCTTTAACACATCAGAACATTAGCTACTAGGAAATTACTATTTCTGTTTACCTACTCTAAGAATACCTTGTAGGCAGTACCTGTGGAACTTTCAAACAAACTAGGGACTATATAACTTCAGCACAAAAGGGGCACAATTAGGAAACGAAAGCTAGAATAAATTTCCATATTTTTTAGCACCAACTCCAATTAGTGTTAATTGTGCTAGTGTTTTTGTCTTTTTTACCAATGTGTGTCCTTTACACTAGGAAGTATACAACCTTTCTAATATGCCCATACTACAGAAAAGCCATCAGAGATAATGGTTTTTAGTCATTGTTAGTTAATCTTAATTAGATTGCAATCAAATGTTTCACTACAGGTAGGCAGTATGCTTTGTCCTTATATACTTTCATCAACCCTTTTCATGACTCTCTTATTGAGATATTATGCTTATTAATAACTTAAAACTGCATCTACATAAATGAAGTATGATACTCTATTGAACTCATTGTTTCAGCCATATTCTAGAGCTCTTCTTTCATAAGCCTGGCTTCATAAATGTTTGTCCATATCCCCTTTTACCTTAAATATAGACATGATATAACATGCCAGTTCTCTAAATTAGTCTAAGAGATTTTTAAAGAGGCCACAATTTTTCCATCTTTGCATCTATGTCTCCTTTTAATATGATGTTGAAATTTCTCAAAAACAAGGTGAAATTTACTTCCTCATTCCTTGAATCCTGGCTTGGCCTTATAACTTGTTTTTGTCAATGGTGCATCAGCAAAAGTGAAATAAGGAGCTGGGTGTGGTGGCACATGCCTATAATCCTAACATGATCCTATAATCCTATAATCCATGAGGCTGAGGCAGGAGGATTGCCAATTCAAAGCTAGCCTCAGCAAAAACAAGGCCCAAAAAAACTCAGTGAGACCCTGTCTCTAAATAAAATATGAAATAGTTCTGGGGATGTGGCTCAGTGGTCGAGCGCCCCTGAGTTCAATCCCCTGTACCCCTCAAAAAAAAAAGTGACACAAGGAGATATATGAAAAGTACATGTGCATTGGGGAACAATCTCTCTTGTTTCTGGAGCCTCTTTTCTCACTATACAAGTGAGGTTGGTCAAGACTCATAAGAAGAATAGATTAGCCATGTTAGCTGATGTTTTAGACAAAGGAATAAGCCCAAATGATTCCAAGCAGAGCATAGAAAAGCCATTCTTGTTGAGCCAAGCCCAAATTGATAATCACACAGAACACTGAGAAAATGAATAATTATTAGAAAAGTCACTATATTTGGGGGGGTGGGTAATATTTAGTTGTTATGTATCAAAGACTAAATGATACCATTAGTTTGGTTTAGTCAGAACTAAGGACTAGACATAAGAGCGTGGGAAAAATTTCTTCACAAGCCAGTGACACAATGCCTGTGGCCTGCCCAAACAAGTCAGTATCATTAATTCCTCTTGTATTTTGAACACAGTCACAAAAAATGTTTCCAGGCTACATTAAATAATAGAGCTGAAAGATCATCTACTTTAATTTTGGTGACTATTATGTGGTCATTTATTATGAGAGAAAAACTTTTGAATTAAAAAAACAGATACATATTTACAAAAGATGAATAAATTCCTATTGAGTTTAAATAGGACCATTTGTGACTACTGAATTGGGGGTGTAGAGTGAGCTAGAGACAGAGAAAGCATGCATTACTTTCTCACAAGTTTCTTGACACCAGTTCTCCTATGAATTAAGGACATTACAATTTAGTTCCTTTGAATAGATTTTTATGAAATTCTACTAAGAATTCTGAGTCTTGGGGTTTCAAAAAACAAAACCTCCCAAAAGTCTATGATATAAAGATGGGTATTATTCTTTGCAATGAAAGTAGTCAAGTAGGATAAATATTAATTAGATAATAAGAGATAACATGCTAGAAAAAAATTGAATGGGAAAAGAATAGAAAAAAATCTTTGCTTCATTTATATGATCGATATTTTATCATAAAATTTCTTTGTAAAACAAATAAAGTAAAATCAAAACTACTGATAAATATACATGGATAATTGAACATTACAATTTAAAAGAAGGACTAACCTTTGCATTAATTAATAGTATGGAACCAGTGCTAATCTCCTGATTTCAATAATTGTACTGTAATTATATAAGTTGTTAAAATTTGGAGAAGGTGGACAAATGGTGCACAGGAACTCTTTGTAGTATTTTGGAACTTATTTCTATGTTGCAAATTATTTCAAAATAAATGTGTTAAAATATATAGAGTACTACAATAACAACACTGGTAAGGTAAACCCTCACCCCAACCCCACTAAAAGGACAGAAACTATGTAAGAGTAATAATTCTGTATTCCTGCACTAAAGTAAAATAATGGAATGCTATCAGCTAACTAGAAAGTCTGAGAACTTTATGGATAAGTAAGTATAAGCAAGTGGGATCATTTGTCTGATGAATCAGAATTGAGAAAATATCCACCCCAAAGAGGAAAGAGAGAAGTGTGCTTGTTAGGTAAGAAACAGGTATTCTTCCCACCAGATTACCGGTATGCTCCAGAACTACCACTAATGAGTTCAGGGACACAGTCATGAAGCAGTAATTATGTCAGTTAATTAACCAGGGTTCATCAAAAATTTCCATGTCCCTGCTTACATAGACAATGAAAACATTCATGTGGAATGGTAGATGGGTCTTTCAGGTACATCTATCCAATGGACATTGGCACAATTTAGAGCAGAAGTATCTGCAAGCAAGAAGAATGTCTTACAGGGGGTTACAATAATATAAACCAAGATTCAAAATGTATTTTATTAGATGCTAAATATTTTGACTTTCTGAGACATTCCATTGAATTCCAAAGCCATTTCTAGAAATACCATTAGAATCTCAAGGTCAAATAAAATATCTGCCAAGGACCATGTGTCCTGTATTTGCTGTTTTTTTACCTAGGCATTAGGCAGTAATAATTTGAAACAGGTGGAATTGGTGGAATTATGAAGCAGATAATGAAAACTACTAACATAATTAATAATAAAAGATTAAACACTCTGGAAAACAATCTTGAATGCCAATTTCTCTTTCCTCATTTGTTCCGACAACATGAAATTTTGACAGGTGAAACACTGAAATAATGGAAATTTTGGTTTAAGTCCCATTTAACCAATAAGTAAATCAAGAAACTGTAAATAATTTGGATCACTTAATTTGAAGAAAAGGGAGAACAGAGAGATGATGGTGAATAAGGGAGGTGTGACGTTGATGCAACATGGAGACATCTCAGTGAACACATCCAGTAGGTAGTTGTGCCTATGGGATAGATATTTTGTAACAGAGGTCAATGAAGGACATGCACAGACATTGCTAAAGTTGTAAAATAGATAATTGTGGAAGGAAAAAAGAAAATGAGACAAATTAACATTAAAGGATGACAATTAAGGAGAAGAACCATGAGACAGATATCTGTAGAGAAAAATGTACAACTGCAATTGACAACAGACATCATCATATTCAATACTGACCATTCCATATATTGTTTATTGCCATACTACTGGTAATCAGAAGCCAGTAAGGAAAAAACAAAGATGAAAAACTAAGAAGTTTGAGGTTGATTTTACTGTCAATACTTCAACAATTTCCCTTTCCTGAAACTGACAGAAGTCAAATAGCAATAGACAAGCACTGAATTGTTTCCTTCATTGATTTTCTTCAGTGAAATTTGTTCCTTTTTATTTGACAAATATTGAAAAGGCTCTAATTGAATTCTAAGTGAGCTTCTCCTATTTTGTTCAGGTAATTGTGTTTCAAATGTCATTCGCATGAATGCTTGAAAATACAAATAATTTTTAATATTGCTCTTAATTTTTCTTGATCTTGACCTAAGAAAACTATTAATGAGGTTGCTTCTCTCTTCTGGATTATTGTTTGATTTCAAATCAGTCTGACAAGGAGTAACTGAAAGTCATCACTGGCTCCCTTGACACTGAGCAGTCTTATGTTAATGTGTTGGTGGCCCCAGATCAATTCTTGTGGAACAACTGTCCATTTTATTAAAACCTCTACATCAATTGCAACAAAGTAGTATCTTGAATGAATTCTAGACAACTATTGCAATTCTTCTATGTAGATAATGATGGTTTTCTGTAACTCTATCAATACATGGAATATATCAGGTCTCACATACCTATTCTGAATTTAAATTAAAAATTCTATTTCCCAGGGTTTTTTTTTTTTTTGTATTTTTAAAGACTTTTTGTTTTGCTTCAAATAAAATTCAAGTTGTGCCCTGAAGCATCATAGACATTTATTACACAATAGAATTCTGTGATAATTATATGATGTGTATGAAATATTTTTTGTTTTATACCTTTATTTTATTTATTTATTTTTATGTGATGCTGAGGATTGAACCCAGTGCTAGGTTAGTGCTGTAGCACTGAGCCACAACCCCAGCCCTATGAAATAATTTATAGAATTCTAATTCACAAAAATTTTTTGAAGATTTACAAATGGAAATGTTTCACCCCCCACCACACACACACACACAAATGCAGATTTGTGAGACTGAGCACTATTTTAAGTCTGTATTTAGCTTAACTGTGCAGCCCTACAAAAAATTCCCCAAAAGTCCTACAATTACCTATAGTTCAAACAAAAAGAAATCAGAGTACAGCTTGAAATTACAAAAACATTGCATTTGATGTATTATGAAGTACATTTGAAGCATTTTCTTATCATTTACTAAAACAATTTCTTCAAAATCTCTAAAATGAAATATATAACTGTACATTAAGGGAAATATCTTTTATAATTTTCAATTCAAATAAAGAATTTTGTGTTAACTTTTATTTCCCTCACCACTGTGTAAAAGAGAAAGTAATAAGGATTTGGAAAATAAGTCATAGAAAACTTGGATTACTGCTTCTAATTCTTTATCCCCACACTGTAAGAGACATATACATCCATGTCTTTTGTCAAGAAAATTTGAAGTTCCTCTTACTGGAATAGGCAGAATATACATCTGCAACATATTAGCTTTGGACATTGCTATGACTGGCTTTGGACAATGTTACATGAGTGAAAATGACACTGTGCCTATATGAGTTGAGCCTTTGAGATATATTCCAAGTTCCTGCCAGCTTTCCTGGAGTTTACACTGTTTTCTATAGGAACAATGTGTGTCACACAGCTATTGCTCCTTTAGAATAGAGCTCAAAATGAAGACATAAGGAACAGATATTAATATTACTCAAGACCTGGAATCCAGTATAGCCCAGTACAGCATATGCAAGTACCATCAAGATAACTTAAAATGCAAACAGTAGACACTTGACTATAAAATAACAATTGGTAATGCACTCCTCTAAACTTTGATTTTTTTTGTAATACAGCTTTAATCACTGTAGTCTGCCTAATTAAGTACTACAAAATTTCTTGCCTTTTTTTCAGAAATTTTGGTACATCACAGGAGTGATACATGAGGGTAAGAATATATCAGGTCCAAACATTCTAACAAACCCTTGATAACCACAAACTGCATACAGGGCTAAATTCTCTAGGAAATACAGATCCACACCCACTGACTAAATACAACATCATGAATCAACAGTATCTAATCATCACATATAGAATAAGCTACCCAAAGACATCAAAAACTCATTATTTTTGAGTTGCCATAAAACATATACCAAGGTAGACAGTATCTTGGACCACAAAATAAATTCAAATAGATTTAAAATAATTGAAATCATATAAAGTGTATCCTCATATCAAAATGAAATCAAATTAGAAATCAATAACACAAAGATAATAGAAAAATTTCAAAACATTTGGAGACCAAACAAGAAGCCAATAAGCTATGAGTAAAAAACAATAAGTCCTAAGGAACATAAAAAGACACCAGAAAAATTATATATTACCTCTGAAGAGTGTCTTTTCAGGTCCTTGGCCCATTTATTGATTGGATTGTTTTTTTTTTTTTTTGGTGTTTAGCTTTTTGAGTTCTTTATATACCCTAGAGATTAGTGCTCTATCTGAAGTGCAAGTGGCAAAAATTTACTCTCCCTATTCACCTCACTGATTGTTTCCTTTGCTGAGAAGAAGATTTTTAGTTTGAATCCATCCCATTTATTAATTCTTGATTTTAATCCTTGTGCTATAGGAGTCTTATTAAGTAAGTAGGGGCTTAATCTGATATAATGAATATTTGGGCCTACATTTTCTTCTATTAGACTCAGGGACTCTGGTTTAATGGAATATTATTCAGCATTAAAAGAGAATAAAATCATGGCATTTGCAAGTAAATGGATGGAGTTGGAGAATATAATGCTAAGTGAAGTTAGCCAATCCCCCAAAACCAAAGGCCTAATGTTTTCTCTGATATAAGGATGCTTGTTCATAATGGGGTTGGGAGGGGGGTATGGAAGGATTAGAGGAAATCTAGATAGTGCCAAGGAGTGGGAGGGGAAGGGAGGGGGCATGGGGGCAGGAAAAACAGTGGAATGAGATGGACATCATAACCCTAAGTACATGTATGAAGACACGAATGGTGTGACTCTACTTTGTTTACAACCAGAGATATGAAAAAGAATGCTCTGTATGTGTAATATGAATTATAATGGTTTCTGCTGTCATATATAACAAATTAGAATAAAAAATTTAAAAAGACACTAGAAAGAATGAAAATGAAAAAAAATCAAAATTTATGGAATGCAACCAAGTCAGTACTAGGAGATTTAGTAGCATCAAGTACATATTAGGAAAGAGAAAAAAAAATCTCATATCAATTACTCTAACCTCCTAACTCAAGAACCTAGAAAAAGAACAAAATGAGCCCATCAAGAAGGTGAGTAGAGGAAATAAGGGCATCAATTAATGAAGTTAAAAACAAAGAATCAACAGAGAAAAAAATCAATGAAATAATAAGCTGATTCTTTGAAAAGACGAGTAAAATTTGAAAAACCTCTAAGAATGAACTAAATAAGTATATCTAGACTTGTGAAAGATTAAGACATTATGATACTGGGGATAGAAAGGCATGCCACAGTTCATAAAAAAACCCTTAAAGAAAACCCTGCCTGTTCATGAAGAAAAGAATAAAGAGTAAATAATTCTATGATTTGTTGTTATTTGAATTCCTGCATTTGCAGACACATTTCAACATGAATATTCATATCCTAAAATGTCATTGTGAAATATTCTACTTGCTGTCCAGAGGAATTTTTGCCCACTTTATATAGTATAAATTGCTTTAACACAAGCTGTCAAGAATTGAGATCAAGACTCTTCAACAAACTATAACATACACAAATTATACACTTTATTAAAATAGTGAAAGATAAAGAAAATTTTAAATAACACAGTTTGATAAAATAATATTGTATATAGAATCTCATTTAGGACCTTTATGTGTAATCTATATGTATTTCTCATTTTTAATTATCTTTAATTTATTTTACATTCACATATTCCACAAAAATCTTAATTTCATTTTTAAGGAGATTAATCATCATCTTTCATAACTAAAAAATATAAGTGTCCCTTAGAATATGGCTCTCTTTTCAACTAATAATGAAAGGAGGATACCTGTTCCTCTCTATCCTTGTCTTTCATGGAAGTGAAAGGGAAAAAGAGTGAATAAGAATTGTTATAAAATATTTATATCAATTTGTATTTTTTCCCTGAGAGTTTTTTGAGGATATGGAGAAACTGGAATCCTCGTGTACTACAAACATGGTTTTGTTCTGTTCAAATGAATGTAAACAGTTGCTGCTGTTGTGGAGAATTTGGGAATTTCCCACCAAAATAAACAGAGACCTTTTGATATAGCAATTACAGTAAGTAAATATTCAAGTGAGTTCAAAGCAAGTTCATGAAAAAAATTGTATGCAAATGTTCATAGCTGCATTATATATAATAGCCCCTGAATGGTAACAGCATAAATACTCATGCACTGATGAATAGATAAATAAAATGGAACATTCTTTCAAAGAAGTATTGTTTGTGAAAATGAATGCAAAACTTATATAGCATACACCATGAAAGAATCTTGAGAACATTATAGGAATGAAACCAGCCAGTAACAAAAGACAACCTATTATATAATCCTATTTATATTAAATGTTCAGAATAGGCAAATCCACAAAGACAAAAAGTAGATCAGTTGTTGACAGGAAATAGGGGAATAAGAGTGAAATTGGGAGGCTTGTGGATTTCTTTTTGGAGTAATGGCAACATTCTGAATTTGGACAGTAGTGATAGTTACACAACATTATGATTATACTAAAATTATCTAAATTGTACACTTTAAAATGGCTAAGGTGGCAAATTTCATGTTAGGATAATTCTATCTGAAGTTTTAAAACAAATGTATTTGTGAATATAATGTGTTAATTTAAAAATAGAATGGTTTAGTTTTAGGTAAACTTTTCAAGGTTTTACAAAATATTGTCAAATTTTGTTTAGACGAGTCTAAATAAAAAGTAATCAAAATTAAAACACAATTATTAGCTTTCATTTTTCTTTCCAAATGTGTATTACTATATCCAAAATATTGAGAAAATTGTGACATTTATGTGGACAAAGTATTGGAATGTATAAATAAGAACTCTTATGAATAAATTTGAAGAAATAGAATATAGAACACATGAAATAATGTGATAAATATGAGAACAAACATTTCTTCACATGTTCAAGCCCTCCAAATATTTTGAAAGAACATAAATGCAACTAGAGCAATGATCATATTAATTTGATGTGTTCAGACTCTCGTTGATTTAAAAAAAAGTCTTTATTTTATTCATTTATTTATATGTGGTGCTGAGACTCAAACCTAGTGCCTCATACATGCAAGGCAAGTGCTCTACCACTGAGCCACAAACCCAGCTCTCTCCTTGATTTTTGTTTTTCCATAAAACCTCTGTTTTTAAGGAAGTAACTCTTTATTAAAACATGTTATATTTTTCTCATCCTAATATTTTAAATTTTAAAATACAGATAAAGATGAAAAGAGGTGAAATATGTCAGTTCAAAGATTATAGAGGGGTATGAATGGAGAAATGAGGGAAATTGAAGAGGTTTATATATTTAAACATTAAAAAATACAGAACTGTTTTATCTATGATAATTAAGGTTTTTGTAAAACAGGTAAAAATAAAATTATTATAAATACATTTATGAATCATAATATATACACACAATAAGCTTATCTAAAATAATATACCTATGGTTATAATAATTTTTATCATATGAAGTCACTTCAGAAGGAAACAAAAATAATTTGTCAAATGAACAAGTTCAGAGTTCTATGGAGTTGAACAGGCACATAGGCCTATATAGTTCCCAAAGGCTATAAAATACACTAATAATTTTACATGAGAATTATATGTTGGGTAACATTTTTAATCAGAAATGCAAAAGAAAAAAGTTGAAAAAAATGAGTAAAAGATACAAGATCAGGAAATCTTTCTTAAGTATGCAAATAGTCAATGTTCATATTAGTCAATGTTCATATCTTCAAATTTATTCCAATAATTTATTGAAGAATAAATAAATAAAACAACATTGAAGATTCACTTTGTCTATATATTTGACCAAGATTAAACAAATTGGTAATACCCAGTGTCCTATGTTATAAACAGGTATTTTCAAACAGAATATGAATGAATGTAAGTTGGAAAGGTGTTTTTGGAAGACAGTTTTGAAATTTTATTTAAAAAATTAAATGGACATGCCTTTTTTTGTCCAGAAATTGCATTTTGAAATATTCTTTCTGAAATATTTTATCAAATGTACAAATAGGATATGGCATAATATGCATCACAATATTATTTAAAATACAAAATAGAAGAAAAAAGAATGTATGCCAAGGGGACCCGTTTAAATAAACTATGATATGCACTTCAAAAGTAAGATTTCTTTTTATATTAATATAAAAATATTTCTATATTATGCTATTAAGTGTGATTTATGCTATTTTTTTTTTTTTACGATTTTCTTTTTTTTTTTTTTTTTTTTTTT
>NW_026000249.1:18010481-18014251 GCF_001458135.2 Marmota marmota marmota | reverse complement strand
AGAACTAACATCATCAAAATGGCGATATTACCAAAAGTTCTCTATAGGTTTAATGCAATGCCAATCAAAATCCCAACGGCATTTCTTGATTTATGCTATTAAAGCACAAGAATAAAACACATAAAAATAAGAAAAGATGTTTGTCCAAAAGTGAATAGCAGTCACCTATGCTGTGGGATTTTGGGTGATTTTTAATTTGTACATAATCTGTGCATTTTGAATAGGGCAATATCATCCTCAGGGTGCAAAAATTGATTCTTAGAGGGGAAGCAAACAAATCTAAAATATTATAATGGCTTATGGCACCTTAAAGGACCACAGTACATAAACAGATACACTGTATATATATTACTGATACTAAAATCTCATGAATGGAGTGAGCAGGAAAATTATCTAAAATGTCTGTTGTGGGGTTAATAATGATTGTGAAAAGATTGAAAAATACTGCTTTAATCTATGGTCTACAGTGTTTGAGATTTTTCCATGTGCATTTTAAATTATATACATACATACAACTATTTTCAATTTGGGAAACAAATATTTCTTCATTGTGAAAGAAAGAAAATAGAAGTGGTGTTAGCACACTGTAGAAATACTTCCATCCTGAATAATAAAAATGTGGGGGATACTGCTTAAAAGGGTATGGGTCCTGTTGACAGATAAATAAGACAATGACATGTCTTTAAATATTCCTTAAAATCCTTTACAAAAATCTATCTCCATTGAACACAATTGCTTTACTCTGTTCAGTAACCTTGGAATCTAAATAACATCAGAAAATTTAAATAGGTAAAAAGTTAAATATGCAAAAAATACATTATTAAAGACCTGGCAATAGAAGACAGAGAACTAAACTGCTGAAGCAAAAGGTGGTAGAATTTTTAAGTGTTGAGGTGAGTCAGTGGAAAACTACTAGATGACATTGTGAGGGCCAAGGGTGGAAGACTAAGTCTATGTGATTAGGCCATCTGTATTCCCTAATTGTGACATATCTATCAAAATTAGCCTTCTATCCTGTAGATTCTGGGAGATATAGCACTACCTTGCTTGAAGAATACATTTCAAAGAGACTCTCCCAGGTCTCTGAGAAAAACATTTCTGGGATGTAAAACTGGTAAGTACCTAGAAGATTTATACCTCAAGGAAAAGGGGAAAGAATTTATAATTGCAAATTTTCTAAACTGAAAATATTTTTCAGGTGTGGGTACTGGAGATTGAACCCAGGGATGCTTAACCACTGAACCACATTCACAGCCCTTTTTATTTTTGAGACAGGATCTCACTAACAGTGTATCTGCTTAGGTCACTGCTAAGTTACTGAGGCCAACTTTGAACTTGTGATCCTCCTGCCTCAGCCTCCCCAGTCACTGGGATTACAGTAATGTGCCACCAAGCCGAGAATGTGAATACTTTTTAAAGTAGTTAGGAATAAACATATCACAAGTTAGTAAAACTGGGGACTGGGGCTGGGGTTCAGTAGTAAAGAGTGTGCTTGCATTGTGAGGCCATGGATTCAATCACAAGCACTGCAGTAAATAAATAATAAATAAAGTTACTGAAACGGTTGGGAACATTAAGGCTCTCTTGGTCAATAAGCATTTCTGTGAACTGCTTTCATTCATGAGTCAGCTAAGTCATAACATGTTCTTTTTTAAAATTATTGCTCAATATTAACACAATATCTCTTAGCAACTCCAAAAGAGCTCTCATTTGATATAAAAACAAAAACAAAACCCAACTGAACTGTAAAAGTTTCTATAATTTTTAAAGAGTGACAAGAGACACTTTTGAATTAAGACTTGAAGTAAAATATTTGAGTCTTTTAAAAATAGCATAGTATGCAATTAAGGGGACTCCTAATTCCTACTAATGGTAATTTGCTGTTCCTATACTAAGCATAATATTCCTTAATAGGCATACTTTATTGTACGTTTTCCTTTTTGTCTTCCAAACCCTCTGCTATTATTTCTAATTATGATAAATCTAGTAGCAAAGGAGAATAATATGGATAAAGGGAAGAAAACCTCAGACATTTTGAAAGCTTTTAAAGGACTTTCTCCTATTTAAGCATGAAATGTCTGAATTATAATTTTATTAATATTTTGGGCATAACTCAGATGATGTGAAGTAAAATATCAAGAGAAAAGGAAATGTTCTAAATGATTCTAAATGAATAATTTAATGAATGTGTAATCATAATTCTGGGCTTATGTGTTCAGCACCCAGCACCTTGGGTAATTGTGGAGTATTTATTTACATGTATTTTGCAGCACAAGAAATCTACTGGACAAAATATCATTATCTTACTTTTAAGAATCTTAGAGATATATGTAGTTCTTAGTTCACTGTGGCTATTAAGTTCTCAATATTCTATGTGTTTTTCTAATTAACATGGTCTTCCATTGAAAAAAGGAAAATAAAACTTTGATATAAGAATTACTGTGGAAGAGCATACTCAAGTCAGACTTCATACACTGTAAAATCTGAATACTCAAATGCAAAATTGCTGAATACAGCACTATGAGGCTTCACCACAGTTCATTATGGTAGGCTCTGCTGCCAATGTGATCTTGAAGGCAGCAGAAAAACTGCATTGTGTTACACTGTAGACTGCAACATAATTAAGTACTACTGCTGTGTTTGTGGCTTCCAGAAAAGTTATTAACAACAAACACTCTGTCAGATAATTAGAAACATGGATCATGCAGATATTTCTTTTAATTTGCTAGAATTCACAGCGTAGTGTAATTGTTCTATTCTCTTGGTATTTGAGGGATATTATCATTACTATAAAATCTATGGCATTTCTAACAATTTGTTAATAGACAAAACTACACTTTTACCAAGAGTTTCTCTTCTGATTCTGGTTAAACATTAGCTGTTTTATGGAAAGGAAAAATGTGTATTTTACATGCACACATATAATTGCCTATATACAAAAGGTATATAGAGATTAAAAGTACACATTTAGTTTATATGTATATATGCATTCTCTCTATATATATATACCATATATATCATGTAGATAGTCCACATCAATCATATTGGATTATGATTATATATACCCTCAAAATTCAGACTCTCTTTTTTCCTTATATTTAACTTTGGTCAATAAAGAAACTGGGAATGTAACAAAGCTCTATATGTACTAATACTGCAATCTACCTTGTTTTAGAAATCTGAGGATACATTTTATTCCATTAATGTTTTTCCTAATTTTCTTCTGCTAAGAAATGCACTTAAGACTAATGGAGAAAAGTACTGCCTATACCATCAAAAGGCTTATTCAACTATTAAGAAAATTATTCTTTGGTGAAACATTTTCACTGATTTCCAACATGGATATAGTACTGTTTGACAGTATTTGATTTCCAAGTTTCTGTTTACTTGTAATAGGTGAGATAAGGTCTGGAGGTATGGGTGGTTAAGAAGGCCATAGGGCCAGGCACAGTAGCATACACCTGTAAATAAAGTGGCTCGGGAGGCTGAGACAGGAGGATCATGGGTTCAATGCCAGCCTAAGCAAAAGCAAGGCACTAAGCAACTCAGTGAGACCCTATCTTTAAATAAAATACAAAATAGGGCTGGGGATATGGCTTAGTGGCCAAGCGCTCCTGAGTTCAATCCCCAGTACTCCCCCAAAAAAGAGGACCATAGGATGTTTGTGTTATTTTCATTTTTAGATTTGCATAATCCATGTAGCGATATACACTGAGATTAAGAGTATTTTCTCTTCCCTAACCATAGCATGCATTTATTTATATATATAT
>NW_026000249.1:17959109-18008306 GCF_001458135.2 Marmota marmota marmota | reverse complement strand
ATATATATATATATTAAGACTCAGCCATAAAGAATAAGGAAATCATGGCTTTTGCCAGTAAATTGATGGAACTAAATGGGGCTAGGATTGTGACTCAGCAGTAGAGTGATTGCCTCACACATGTGAGGCACTGGGTTCTATCCTCAGTACCACATAAACATAAATCAACAAAATAAAGGTATTTGTCCATTTACAACTTAAAATGTTTTTTTTAAAAAATGGATGGAACTATAGACTACCGTGCTAAGTGAAGTAAGCCAATCTCAAAAAAACAAAGGTCAAATGTTCTCTCTAATATGTGGATGCTAACACACAACAAGGGATAAAAGAATAGAAGTTCATTGGATTAGACAAATGGTCATGAAGGGAAAGAAGGGGAAATGGGAATAGGAAAGATAGTAGAATGAATCAGACACAACTTTCCTATCCTTAAATATGAATATAAGACTAGTGTGACTACACCTCATGTACAACCACAAGAATGGGATCCTAATTACAGTAAGTTATATTCCATGTATGTATAATATGTCAAAATATACTCTCCTGTCATGTTTCTTTTATACTTTTCTATTTTTGTGGTAATCGAGATTGAATCTAAGGTCCTAGGGTTTTCACACATGATAGGCAAGTGCTCTACCACTGAACTATATTTCTACCACTCTTTGATTTTCTGACAGATTATGGCCAAGGTGCTGAGGATGGCTTTGCAATTGTAGTTCTCCTGCCTCAGACTCCCAAGTTTCTGGGATTGCAGGGTATGAGCCACCCTACCCAGCCAAGAAAATGCTTTTTAATGTTAAATCAATCCTCATTGTAACAGGGAAATTATATGTAGATTCCTTTAAAAGTTTTCCAAAATCCAGTTGTCAAAATTCACTTCCTGTGCTCTTAAATAAAATTCAAGTTGTCTTTTAGGAATTTTAGGAAGATTAATGATGGACACACAAGATATTTCTATTCTTATGATTACAAGAAACTTAACCTGTGTGTTAAATTAAGAATAAAACTAATGTTCTATTTTTTACAGTAGTTCTTTTAGCACACAAAGTTATATTGAGATATTGATTTTGGTTATTACTTATGAAAGAGAGCATGATGTCATTATAATAATCAATCATCATAGATATTACATAGGAAATAGCAGCTATGTCTGCGTTTTAAATAGCATACACATATTTATTTATTTAATCTTTGTAATTATCTTAGAAGTAAAATAGCATTGTCCCTACTTTTCAAATGAAGAAATTAAGTCAAAGAGAAGTTAAAAATGTCCCTAAGCTTGTACTGCTATTAGATAGTAGAGCTGCTACTGAAAATAGGAGTCATTGATTCAAAGAGGAATGGTTTACCAGACTTTTAAAGTTAGAGAGGTCTGAATTCAAAACTTGGCTTAGACAAAGTGATTCAGTTCTCAAAACTTTAATTTGCTCATGCATAAAATAGAAGTCATATCTGTACTAGTAAACTCCTGCGAAAATGGAAAAAAATATGAAATTGCCTATCATTAGTCTAGGGACATAGAATAGGCTCAATAAAAGTTAATTGCTGGGGCTGGGATTGTGGCTCAGTGGTAGAAAGCTCGTCTAGCATGTGTGAGGTACTGGGTTTGATTCTAAGCACTGAATGAAAATAAATAAATAAAAGTTATTTAAAAACTTAATTGATTTTATTATTACATAATTTCCAGTGAAATCTCAGTTGTTAGGGCTATACGCATTTCTACAGAAACTGTGTTTCCAGAATGAACTTAGCTCATTTCTTTCTTCACACATCAAATAGTTGAGAATATATGCGTATATGTGTGTGTATATGTATATATGCATATGTATGCGTATACATATTTATGTGCATGTATATGTGTGTGTGTATAAAATATAAAATCAGGGATTGAACCCAGGGCTTCACACATGCTAAATAAGCACTTTACCACTGAGCTATATCCCCAGCCCATTTTATTTTAATTTTTTTTAAGACAGGGTCTGGATATGTTGCTGACACTGGCCTTGAACTTGTGATACTCCTGCATCAGTCTCACAGATTGCTGGGATTATAGACACATGCATACCAAAGAGATTTTTTTTTTTTTTTACTCCACTGAGGATTGAACCCAGGGGCACTCTACAACTGAACCAAATTCCTAGGCTCATTAATTTGCTGAGGCTGGTCTTGGACTTGCAACCTCTTGCATGAACCTCACAATTCACTGTGATTTCCAAGTCATGTGTGATCATGCTCTTCAGAGAGAATGCTTTTAATAAAATTTACAACCATGTGGTCCTGGGCTCATTAGACAGAGTGTACTGAATCATAAAGTAATTAATTAGGGGCTGGGGATGTGGCTCAAGCGGTAGCGCGCTCGCCTAGGCATGCGTGGGGCCCGGGTTCGATCCTCAGCACCACATACAAACAAAGATGTTGTATCCGACGATAACTGAAAAATAAATATTTAAAAAAAATAAAGTAATTAATTATTAGGAAGAACAACAGTAGTTATGATCTGTACAAGCACATGCAAATTTAGCTGGTAAAGGAAAGAAGAGTTAAATGTATGTCAGTTGTAATAATTGTCCCTCACTAAAGAGGGTTAAACTCTATTAGTGCCAATGTCTTATGGTAGCTCAGAAATGCTCCAAAAAGATTAATCTGTCAGGCATTTTACACAACCCTTCTCATACCTTAGTGACTGTACATAGAGTCATTCAAAGCCAAATGAAGCCCAGAAATCTAAGCCTTCCAAGGTGAAAGTGTTAAGATTAAGTCTCATCCCCACCACAACGCCATTCTCTCATAAATAGAAAGCAGACAAACAGTTGACACTTCTGCCTCCAGAACTTTTCCTGTTTCTCTCTTTTTCATGTTCCATTAGCCACTGAAGTTTCTAGTACACCATATCAGAACTTGAACTTTCTGGCTTTCTTCATTCTTCTGTACCCTGCCCCTTCTCATGTGTATTTGTTAAAGCCCATTTTTTTTTTTTGGAAGATGGAAATGTTATTTATGTTTTCTTTCTCTCTCTCTCTCTCTCTCTCTCTCTCTCTCTCTCTCTTTCTCTCTCGTTCAAGTAGTTTTATACTATCTACCTTTGGAACAAAGTGAATGTTTGAAGTCATGAATAGAGGCTGGACTTGCTTTTGGAAGTCGTGGGTTTCATGAGTTAGAGCTTCAGTTGTACTTCTCACTAACAGTGTGACCAAGTTACTTAATCTAATATCACTTCTCATTTTGCATCCTATCATGTGCACAGTTAATCTCTTCTGCCCAGTTGTGTCTATCCCAGGAGGTCTCTAGTGCTAATTCATACTTTGATTTCTCCTAGTATTGAGCACAGTACATGAATAAGAACTTAGTTTTGTATTAATGAAGAATGGACTTGGTACATGTGCATAGTCAATAAAATGGAAGTACATGGTAAAATGCAGCAAACAAATAGGACATTTTAAGAAATTATGTTATCTGTGATCCAGTTTAAATTAGATAATATGTGCAAAGTGCTTAAAGTAGTGCATACAGTAGATATTCAATAAATGCTGGTAATCATTAGCATCATCAGAATCCTCTTTTCTTCTCATCTAAATTAAAGAGATAATTATTTAATGTGGAACATCCAACTTATATGATCATTATGGCTGAAACTAACCAGGGAATATTAATTGAATTGTTTTATCTCTCGTGTAAAATGTTTTTAATTATAATTTTTCCATGGTTTGAATCACAGTAATGGAAATTGGCTGTGACAAATTCATCTGGTATCAAACAACCCCTTGACACCAGAACAGATGTGTTGCTAACCTATTGTTGCTTTGTGTTTTTTTTTAATCTTGCTGTTTCATGCACCAGGGGGAAGGAACAAGCATTTATACAGTCTATTACAGGCTAGGTACTATACTGGGTTTCTAATAATTTCATTCTCATCACAGTTTAATAAAAATGAAGTAAATTTACTCTGAAAGTTTATCTGGCCCATGGAACTCTTTTATGTAAGGAAAACAAATTCTAGTATACATTGGAACCACAGATCTAATAAGCATTTCTTGAAAGACTCAACTACGGTTTATTAAATTTCCGAGATTTTTTCTTTCTCAAGGATAGGTTGCTTCCCTCCACAACACTAAAGAAATTAACTATTGTGAAAACTTGCTAAAATCAGAATAGTGTAAACTTTTAAACATTAGAAAGTTTTAGTCTTGGAAGGCATCATAAAATTCCTAGTATACAAGTATGTATTCGAGTTTTTCTCAAGTCCTATACAAGTTGGAATCAGACCATAAATTAAAGTCATCTCAAACGAACACTCTTTTAACTATATGGCACTATTTGTCATAATTTAAAAAATATTTACTTATCATTTTGGGGCACTTGAATTGTTACTAGTATTGTACTATTCCAGATAATACTATAGTACATTAAGGGAAAGCTTTAATGGCACTCTCAGAAGTGCACACCTGTAATCTCAGTGGCTCAGGAGTCTGAAGCAGGAGGATTGCAAGTTCAAAGCCAGCCTCAGCAACTTAGTGAGGCCCTAAGCAACTCGATGAGACCCTGTCTCTAAATAATTTAATACAAAAAGAACTGGGGATATGGCTCAATGGTTATGTGCCCCTGAGTTCAATCTGTGATACCAAAAAGAAAAAAAATCCCACAAATTTCTATTAGAATTCTTACATGCTACTAAATTATCAAGAAGTCTAAGAATTTTTTTCCTCTAGTGGCTTTGTTTCTTCCCCTTCTGCTTTCCTTCCAGTGAATATTTTCTGTTGTTCTTTTATTTTTTCCTATGAGTGTTTTGTTAGCAGTAACCTTCTAAGCCATTTTGCTATTCTTTATTTTTTTACATTGTAGTACTGTTTAGAGTTTTATACTTCAAAATATTTTGCTTTGTTTTCTAGGAATGAATTTCCAGATTACATATGCTTTCAAAAACATTTCAATTAACCTTTAAGAGGAATATATTTTGTGTTAACTTTAAAAGTATACCATCAGAGTTATTGTGAGGAACCCAAGAGTTGTTATTACTCTTTGGGATTAATACATGTTAATTTGAGAATCATAAATATACAATGACCTACAAAAAGTTATATTTAAATTATTTCATGAATAAACCGAAAACCCTCAAATAATTACTTATGTAAGAAATTTACAATTAAGATTAAAAATATTAGCTGAGTTATTTACAGTAGAATACATTTCCAAAATACATATCCAGTTCAGCTTTTATTTATTCAACATTTCAAAAATGCCTATTTATCATCTTTCTACTATATGATAAAAAATGCAGAACACAGTAGTAAAACCAAAATAAAAAAGACAGTTTTGTCTCAAAGAACTTAGAGGCCAATGGGAAAACATGGTAATACATCCAAAGCACCAAATAACTGTATAAAACAAAGTGTCAATAAGTCAAGTGACCTCTATGGAAGAAGGGACTGTCAGATTTATGAGAAAGCATTGAAGTAAAATTGAAGGTTATCAGTTTTTCATCTAGTTCTTGAAGGCCAGGTAGACTTTGAGCATGCTGAGATCTGATGGGCAAGCACAAAAGATGGAGAGACTGTATAGAAGGAGGCATATGAGCCAAAAAGGAGAAGCTGTATAGTATTAGCAGTTTCAGTTTTAGGCCTTTTGTAACTTGACAATAAATTTTTCTTTTAAATCATCTGAATTTGCATTGGTAAACTTGCTACATTGTGTGACTTAGGGTAAGGCTAGCAGTCACACAAGTAAACCTACAATTTCAGCGGTATAACTAAATTAATGCAATGAGAATCTTTCTGGTCAGTGACCAGCTCTCCCCCATGATGTGATTTAGTGGTCTGGATCCTCTCTATCTGTTAAGACCGTGGCATTTTCTGCACCCAGCAAATGAAGAGGAAAAAAAGCTAGGGAGAAAACATCCTTGTTATTTTCACTCTTTTGCCTCAAAAATTATATTCCTCCCCTCAAACACACTTATGAGAACGATCATATGGCTCTACCTATAAGCAAGAGAGGCTGGCAAGTGTAATTCCTAGCTGTGCAGCTGTTTCCAGAAAGAGCTTTATACTACAGAAAGAAGAACTGCTGTCACAAATGCCCACTATGAAATTATTTGGCAAACCAGATATAAAAACATATCTTAAACTTCAACTGAAGATGCATTTATTATGTGCACAACTCAGAGCTTCATCTCTGCTGATAATTGATTCCACATGCTATAGTAAAGTGGAAAACTTAACTACTATTAGTGGAAAATTATTGAAATACTCTGTCATTATGTCTAGAACTCTGAAAGCTATCACTAGAAAAAGAATAGCACGAATCAAAAATATTCTCAGTGTAAATATGTTTGGAATCAATAACCAGAGATTACTTATTTGAATAAGAAGCATAGTTAATTGGAAACATTTTTAAATTAAAGAAACAAACAGACAAGTAAATCTTATAAATATTAAAAAGATTTCTATCAATTATAAAAGCAGTGTTCAAGTTGAACTTTTCTTATGCAGGAAATCTCTTCTGATAACAAATTTATATTTTGGAATTTAATTATATTTGACAAAATTGGAGCCTCTCTTGTTCTCAGTTTTTCTGGAAAATCATTTCCTCTTAATGTCTTTGCTACACTTACACTGTTTTATTCTTACATGCTTATGCTTCATATTACACTGCACACATTCTCCTTGTCTAATTCTATTGGTTATTATATGTTCAGGTACTATTTTTGTGCAGATTAATCCCAAATTGTTAAAATATTTCAGGCCCACATATCCAATTGTCTCCTAGAAACTTTTAACAGACAGCCCGTAAATATCCCAAACACAGCAATAACAACCTCGATGGCTACTTCATTAAGCACATAATCTTATTGCATCTGTAAAATTCATCTTCTATTTCCTAACTTGCTATTCCTTTCTATCCTGATATTACTGGTCACCTTACTCCAAGTTCTCATTATATAAGAAGTTTACAATTTGAGGTTAAAAATTGCTTCATAGAAAGTCTGGAAGACTTCCAGGTCAAAGTTGAATAGTCTAAGCCAGTCATACTGATTATATGACTTGTACCAATTTCAGGGATCGGTTTATTCATAGGAAATATGGGACAATGGGATATGGGTAGAAGTCTACTCTTGGGACCTCTGAGAAAGCTGCCCTTGCTTTTACTTAGGGAACACAGTATGAGACAATCTTTTTTTCCTGTTTGGAGATACTGGTATTTTCATACAATGCCATTTTGGGCAGCTAGCCTAGGAGGATAAGTCACACAATGACAAATAGAAAAACAAAGAGAAGAAAGACAAAGAGAAAATCCATCCTTGGGCTAGGGCTGTGGCTCAGTGGTAGAGTGCTTGACTAGCATGTGTGAGGCACTGGGTTCGATTTTCAGCACCACATATAAACAAATAAATAAATAAAGGTCCATCAATAATTAATAAAAATATTTTTTTAAAAAAGAAAACTTATCATTGATCATTAATAGGGCCATTATAGATGCTAAATTACCTAGGCTGGCTCAATCTTTCCCCTAGAATTCTTGTTAGATAACACAAAATATATCTTTAATGTTTCAGTCATTATCTACCTGCTGCTAAATAAATAAATAATAAAAACTTTATAATAAAAACATTTTCAAATAGGCCTGTTTTCAAATCCCTCAAAATTCAAAATTTCAAACCAACATTCATCTGTTGTTTCATCTTTGCTCATATGTAATTAATCAGCTAAATCATTTGTCCTCCTCCTACATATTTCTTAAATATATTACCTTTTCTTCCTACTAACAGCCTTGTCTTTCTTTTTTCCTCTATCTTGACATCCAGAACAGTATTTCTCAAACTGCCTTGGGTAAAGATCGACTATACTATGTTATTTCCCACTTTTACCTTAAATAACATCAATATAAGTCAATTATGTTAAACACAACAAATGCAGATCTTATAAAGTACACACTCACTTATAGAATTACACAATTTGCTTGTGTAAGTATGAAAGTGTTATTCTGAATGTAATTCTATTTCTTACCAAATGCTTATCAAATGATTGTGTTGGAAGATAAAAAAAAAGTACACGAAAAGCCAGGTCAATACTATGGGGTTTATTTAACTCAAATAAAATTACATTAACATAAAATGATCTGATTATATACTTGAATGGAAAACATCATCAAAGCTATTTCATTATAATTGTATTCATCCTTTCACTTTAATCTAATTTTAGCAAAGTCATAATCAGCCAGTGAATAGTGAATACCTTACTATCTGTTTGATGTACCCATAATATATAATTTTAACATGAATGGATATTTCTCATATCTTTTCTATTTCACTCCTTTCACATTTGGTGGTGAAACTATTATTGAATTCAGTATTTGGAAAGAGTAAAATCATTATGTAGCTCACCAACTCCAAAGAAACAAGATATAATTAGAAATATTCTATGTTCATGTTACATTTTGAGTAGGGGACACATAAAAGTTGATTCACAGAAACAAGTTACATCAATGACTTCCAGAAGCCATAAGTTTCATTAAAAGTTAAAAAAAAATCTTTTTACTTTTGTTTTTTTTTAAGAAGGACACAAGTTTCTGTGTTGTTCCTTCATCCTTAATTTGACAAAGCACATTTTTAAAATAAAAGTTTAAAATAAAAGTTCAGCCATGCTTCGTGATCATAACTCATGTATTGAAAACCAAAATACTTCAGTAAATACTAAAAATTCCAAGACTTCAAAAGCAAGTGATAGAAATAGTAGTGTTTAAATTCATGCTTAGAATATGCATCAAAGTTTAGTGAATAAAGCAAATGTATTCTTCTCATGATGGGAGTATGAAAAACAGAACATAATTATCTAATGTACATTAACAATAAGTGCTCATTAATGGCTCCAAAATGTCAATCTTTGACACAGAATATACTGGTGATTATATATATTGCTCCTATTTTTAACATAATATCCCTTAAATGTTTGTATTTTTCTCTTTTACCTGGAAAACACATTGCACTGTATAATTTGAGACAAATTCTCTGATATTCCTAAAAACTTTTTAATGCTACTTATATTCCAGAATGTGCTGGTTGATGTGATGCAGTGGAACCCACTGCTCAAACCAACAGATGATTAAGTAATATATACTAAGGTCTTCTAATTAAGACACAGAATAAGTTACTTCTTTACATCTTGTATAGAATTCTAAAATGTTTTAAATTTGCATATTCATGTTGAACTGTCCATTTACAATTCATTGGATTTTTTCAGTCCTCCAAATGGAACAACAGATGCTAATATAGTGACTAAAAGCCTTGATCAAATATTTTAAGAAGTGAAAACATTAAAGTTTCCTATGATGCAAAAGTCATATATTTTTCCATGAAGACAAAAACTACATTTCCATGCCATTTTCTCTAATGTATTTTGAAAAATTCTTCTAAATGTGTATCATAGAATATCCATATCAGTTTCAAGTAAAGAGGTACTGCCTGGCTTCATCATCATGAAGGTGTTTTTAATATTGAGACAGACAAGTGAAATCACTAGAAATATAATTATTGGAACTTTTCATAGCATAAAAAATAACTGCTCTTTCCAATAGTTAAACATTTTCATGGTGGCATCCATTATTCAAAGTTTATTATATAATTATTAAACAGTTATATTGAAATTTAGCTTTTTATTAATTATTTTCCATTATTAAAATATAAAATTTATTTGAAAAAAATGAGTAATGAAAAATTTAACATAACTGAAAAATCACTAGTGACTTGACGATCTTTCTCCAGCCTGTCTATGCCTCAGCCTGACTCAGGTGGGATTCTGTCATATTTTCAAATCCCCCAAGGAAAGCAGCATCAGAAATCTCTTCAAGAATTGAGCAATTATTGTTTTTTTCAGGAACCATTGTCAATTGCTAAAATCACAGAGGTATAAATTTAATCTCCCCATTTGACCAGGAAAGAATAAGAGATCTGAAGAAAGTATAAGGATTGCCATATAAATAGTAGATTATTAAGAAAAACAGAAACACTTTGGGGGTGGGTACCACAGGTTGAACCCAGAGGCACTCGACCACTGAGCCACATCACCAACCCTATTTTGTATTTTATTTAGAGACAGGATCTCACTGAATTTATTAGTACCTCCCTGTTACTGAGACTAGATTTGAACTTGTGATCCTTCTGCCTCAGCCTCCTGGGCCACTTGGATTACAGGATTGTGCCACCACACATGGCAGAAACAGTTTTAAATCATGATGAAACACATTACCTGTTGGATTTTCAATGTGGTCACTGCTAGTTTTTATCTATGCAACTAAAATTAGCCTGTGATTTTAATTTTTTTCCTTAGTACTGAATATATTCAACTGTCAGAGTTCAGTTTATTAACAAAAACACTCAACATGCAGTAAAGGCATGATTATGCAGTTTGTACAACAGTTCAATGGTAAGTTCTATACATTAATGTCCATTTTGAAAAATAATACAATAGTAATTTATTCAAACTAACATTAGAATGATATAATATCATTAAGTCCAGTAGGAATATACTACTTAAACAAATCAACTTGGTTTTATTTATCCCAGGTTATAAATTTCTGGATTAAGTACCAAATATAAAATTAGGAATATAAGAAGTATATGTAAAATGCATCTGATTATTCTCTGTCCAAGAAAAGGCTTAGGGGTATTTGTGTGTGTGTGTGTGTGTGTGTGTGTGTGTGTGTGTTTTGTGTTTATAGACATAAGTATAATTAGATATTTTACCACAGCATCTAATTGGTTTAGTAAACCATTAAGAAATGAATCTTATCCAAAATTACATGTTTTAAATAGTTTTTAGTATTGACATTATATGCTAAGTTTAGTTTTCTTGTTTTAGATTTATAATGAAAAATGTTACAAATTATTTGTAGCATTGAGGTTACAGCCATCTTTATTCATGGTGCTTTGATAATTAATTGCCACTAAATATGTTAGAGTCTTTCTTCAAGAGTCTAGATCCTATTATGTTTTCTTTTGGTTTTAGATGTATATTCATCTATCTTAACCAGGAATGTATCATCCTAGAGTATATTTTCAGTCTTGGATTTGATGAAACTGAGAAGATACAGAGAATTTTGAGCAATAGAGGTTTCCTTTGTTTGTCCTAGCAAACCTTCCAAGCAGAGATGCTGTATAGAAATAGGTACAATGTGTATTCTTAGTTATTTTTTCTGATGTCAAAACTAAAAGTAGTTAATAACAAGTACCAACATAATGACTTGAACATGAAAAGTTTTATAGAAAAATTAATGATTGTCAAACTGGAGAACCAACATGAAGTAGGGAAAAGATGGTCTTAAAATTGTTGGCAAAACTAGAAATTTGGGGCTAGGGTTGTAGCTCAGTGATAGAGCACTTACCTTGCATGCATGAGGCCCTGGGTTTGATCCTCAGCACCACATAAAAATAAATAAAATAAAATAAAGATAATGTGTCCATCTACAACTAAAAAATATGAAAAACTGGAAATTCATATGTAGCAAAATGAAATTAAACCTCTGTCTCTCTCCCTGCACAAAAATCAACAGAAAGTGGATCAAAGACTTAGGCACTAGGACAGAGACCCTGTGCCTAATAGAAGGAAGAGTAGGCCCAAATCTTCACCATGTCTGCCTAGGATCTGACTTCCTTAACAAGACCCCTAAATGCAAGAAGTAAAATCAAGGATCAATGAATGGGATGGATTCATATTAAAAAGCTTCTTCTCAGCAAAAGAAACTATCAATAATGTGATGAGAGAGCCTACAGATTGGCAGAAAATCTTTACCATATGCGCCTCCAATAAAGTATTAATCTCTAGGATATATAAAGAACTCAAAAAACTTAACAGCAATAAAACAAATAACCCTATCAATAAATGGGCTAAAGAACTGAACAGACACTTCACAGAAAAAGAAATAGAATCAATCAACAAATATATGAAAAAGTGTTCAACATCTCTGGCAATTAGAGAAATGGAAATCAAAACTACAATAAAGATTTCATTTCACTCCAGTCATAATGGCAATCATCAAGAATACATGCAACAAAAAATGTTGGTGAGGATGTGGGGGAAAAGGTACACTCATACATTGCTGATGGGACTACAAATTGGTACAACCATTATGGAAAGTGGTATGGAGATTCCTCAGAAAACTTAGAATGAAACCACCATTTGATCCAGCTATCCCAATCCTTGGTTTATACCAAAAGGACTTAAAATCAGCATACTAAAGTAATGCAGCCATGTCAATGTTTATAGCAGCTCAATTCACAATAGCTCAACTATGGAAACAACCTCTGTATCCTTCAATAGATGAATGGATAAAGAAAATGTGGTATATATATTGAATGGAATATTACTCAGTTTTAAAAAAGAATGCAATTATGGCATTTGTCAATAAATGGATGGAGTTGGAGAATTTCATGCCAAGTGAAATAAGCTGATCCCAAAAAACAAAGGCCAAATGTTTTCTCTAGTATGCAGATGCTAATTCACAATAAAGGGGGTGTGAAACTAGAGAAGAATAAATTTACCTTAGATTAGGTAGAAGGAAATTAAGGGAGGGGAGGGGATGTAGGGATAGGAAGGATAGAAGAATGAAACAGACATTATTACTTTTTGTAAATATGTGACTATATGACCAATGTGAATCTATAACATGTACACTCTGAGAAATGAGAAATTATATCCACTCTATGAATGGCATATAAAGGTGCATAAATGAATTCTAGTGTCATATATAACTAATTAAAACAAATTAAAAATTAAAAAAATAAACCACAAAAATTTCTTGATATGATAGTTTAAAAAATACACTTCAAACTATTATTAACAGACACTTACTTTCAAGTGGGTTTCTATGGTAAAATACACATGATATATCACTTAAAATTGTAAACATTTTTAGTGGACAATTCAATGACATTTAGTATATTTACAGTATGATGTAATCATGAACACATTCATTTCCAGAATTTTCTTCATCATCCTAAATTGAAACTCTACTCCCATGAAACAATAATTCCCCATTCTCCTGTTCCAAAACACTTGAAAACCTCTATTTTACTTCCTGTCTCTTTGAATTTGCTTATTCTAGGTACTTCATATAAGTAGAATAATACTCAAATGTATCTTTGGAATGTTCATAAATTATCAAATAAACTATCTCCTGATTATTGGTAGAAAAGATGTTAATAAATAAATAAGATATGTGCTAAGATATACACAAATATACATGTATGTATATGCATGCATGAATATATGCACATAATATATAATCAGCTCAAATGTAACAATGCATATATTCATTATTTACCCTATGTATAGATACTGGACCTTTCTTATTAGTAGATTGCAAAAGTATGATATTTTGAGATTTCTCCATGTGTGTAAATCATTACTTACTGATCAGTGAATATTAATAAATTATCTGTATTGATGATAATTAGTGACATTTGAAATGTTGGATTCACAGTATAAGTTGAACATCCTGAATTCAAAAATTCCAAATCAAAAATCCTCCAAATCCAAAACATTTTAACATCACAAATGCAAAATTCCACAAAATTCTATACTTGTCTTCCTGTGATGGTCTATATTGAAAATACAAGTGCAGTATATTTTTTATGCAAAGTGCAGGTACTGTGTGTGTGTGTGTGTGTGTGTGTGTAAATGTTGTGTTTAGACCTGGCTTCATATCCCTGAGATAGCTCATTATAAAAATGCAAATATTCCAAAATCTAAAAAAAGTCTGAACTCCAAAACACTTTGTTCCCAGGCATTCTGATAATGGTATTCAACATCTATTGACACTACATCAACTACAATAAACCAAGGTAAAGATTCACAGATCAGACCAACTCATAGTGAGAGCCACTTTCATTTGAATGTTCCTTTATAATCTGTTTCTGTACAATTGATTGCTAATTTACTCCTTATCATATTACTGTTAGTATTCATAATGCCAATATTAAGACAATACATAATGAAGATAGGTAACTCAGTCAAGGTTTGTTAGTCTATATATGGTAGATTCATCATTAAAACAAAACCTTTGTATTTTGGTCCTGCTTCTTTCCCATACACTTCCTGAAATTAAGACCAAATTTCCCTTTTTACAATAGCATTTTCTTATAGAAATACTAGGCAAGCTACATATAAAATTTTAAATTTTCTAGTAGCCACATTTTAAAATGTGAAAATAGGCGAAGTTCATTTTGTAACACTGTATTCAACAGACATCATAATTTCAAAATGCAATTGATATGAAATCACGGAAGGGATATTTTGCACTATCTTTGTCATACTAAGTCTTTGAACTCAAGTATCTATGTTCAAATTGAAAGCAAATCACATCCTAGTCTAGCCAAATATCAGAGCTCTATAGGCACATGTTACTAATAGTTGGCTATGTTGGTCAGCAGAGTTCTAGCTACTTTGTGCTTCTGTTCTAGCTACTTTGTGCTTTAACTAAATGCATCATTCCATCAAAGAGTACTTATTGGATGGGTCTTTCATGCTCACATTGGAGTTTACTGAAGTGAGAATAAGAGAAGTAGAAGTGGTAGAGAGCAAACAAAAGAATAGAAGTTCATTAGAAATAATGATGTAATTTGTATTTAAAATTATAAATACAAAATGTACTTTGAATTTCCTCCTTGGTCAATGTAGATAATAATGTCTATAAATCATTTCACATAATGCCTGTCTTACAGCTAGCAGTAAAAGAAACAGTAGTAGTTTCTCTAACAGTGAGGTTAACTGGTGGTATGCAAGTGTAGAAGCAAGAAAGCTCTAGCATATGAATCATTTAAAGATGAATGTGCCATTTGTAAGAGGCAAGCAGTCCTTGGGATTACACTAGTAATGTTATCCTAAAATTTAAATAATTTGCAGTACATTTGAAATCCAACACTGTCAAAAAAAAAGCAGCAAGAAATTAAAAGGTAGTTCTTGCTAAAGAACTATGTCAGATACCAAAAGCAGAGCCAGAGAATATGTAAATCAATGGATGTGTAACTGATGTGATTCTGCAATCTGTATATGGGGTAAAAATGGGAGTTCATAACCCACTTGAATCAAAGTGTGAAATATGATATATCAAGAACTATGTAATGTTTTGAACAACCAACAATAAAAAATTAAAAAAAAGCTTATAGGTTTAGGTTTTGAAGTCCAGTTGACCAAGTGTGGTTCTTAACATTTACACTTTCACACAAGCATCAGTAAGCAATATTGCATTAGATTTTTAAAATGCCACTTACAGTTTTAGCCATAGCTAATTGATAGCCTGTATCTAAGGATTCCAGTACCTGGAATTCTTAAAGATTAAATACAGTGTATTTTTTAATATCTTTATTTTATTTATTTATTTTTATGTGGTGCTGTGTATCAAATCCAGGGCCTCCTACATGCTAGGTGAGCACTCTACAGCTGAGCCACAATCCCAGCCCCAAATATAGTGTATTTTTAATGCTGTTTTGACACAGTTTTTTAAAACATCATTATTGAGATATAATTCACATCTCATATAATAGACTCATTTGAAGTGCACCATCCAATGATTCTTAGTATGTTCATGGAATTGTGAAATCATCGCCACAATATTAGAATATTTTCATTACATGAAATAGAAACTGCATAACCATTAGTATTCATTCCTTATTTCTCTTATTCCCCCACACAACTGAACTCTCTGCCTCCAACCCCCAGTTCCCAGAAATAGTGTACTAAATTTTGTCTCTATATATTTGCCTGTTGACCTGGTTTTTAAATGCTGTCTTGACACAGCACCCAGTTTAGGCCCCGAATAGTTTTTCTTCTTGAGGAGCCAATTAAGATGGCATCCTAGACACTCCTCTTATCAGGTTTTCACACTGTGGGGCCTTTATGCACCTATCTATATTGCCCTGGATCCAGGTACCAGACAACTAGGGACAACTCCTATGACCTTGAGTCCAAGAAATTATTCAATTAAAGCAACTTTCAGAGTGCCTCCCAAACCTAGTTAACCTTATTCCACTTGTCATAAGCTGCCCCTAAAGCTCCCATTAGGTAGCCATGAGAAAAACCTCCTGCTTTTCCCTGCGTGGAAGTCTTCTTTGGTTTGCAGCTATAAATGACAGAGTTCTGCCTTTCATCTATGTCAATATTTGTTCTTGTTTCTCACACCAAAAGAATCTTTAACTATATCAAACAAGGATCGTTGCCTGCTTTGTATTTTTTCCACAGATACCTTATCCATGCCAATCATGTCTTTTTTTGTCATGCAATTTCGAGTAGTGTTTTATCCATGGGAATTTTGTGCAGGGTATGGGTTGAAGTTTTATCCTTCTAGAAGTTCTGCTGTATATTGCTCAGAAATATTAATAGCCTGGCCCATTTTAATGCTAATTTTTACTTAAGAGCTTTCAGACCACATGGATGGTGTAAATTCAAACACCCAAATGCACAAAGTGATGGATTAATAGGATTCTTTAAAAAAAAAATTACAAGCTCAGATTATAGCAAGCAAACTGGCCTATGCAAGTGGTTATATTTTTCCTGTTCACTTTCATGGTAGTCCTTCTAGAATCTGTGATTTATGGAGGACTTTTGGTTACAAATTCTTAACCTCTAAAGTCCAAATTCTAGTTTTATTTCCCCCATAATGCTATTAAAATTAAAACTCTTGGACAAGGGATGTGGTTTAGTGGTAGAGCCCTGGCCTGACATGAGTGAGGTCCTGGGTTAGATACCCAGCATTACAAAAAAAAAAAAAAAAAAAAATCCAAACCCTGGAACTGAAAATGACAACTCCAGCATTCTTCTTCCCTTCCCCACCCCACTAAGGTGGCCTCAGACTAGAGTTATTTTAATTGCTCTAGTTCATGTTCTCTTTCCTTTTTGCTCATGATATTTTTATACTGTTTTGCATGCTTAATAAACCATTTAAAATTATATATATATATATTTAATTTCATCTAGTATATCTAGGTGTTTCACAACAGAGAATGAGGGAAGCTAATCAGCCACATTTCCATAAATGGACATACATTGTGGTTTCTTTTAATTCAAAGGTCCATAAGAAGTGGCCAATAAAAATGGATTGTTATAAAGTAAAATAAATGAAATTTAGAATATCAAGTACTTAGCAAGCAGTGAAAAAATTAAAGAATCAATCAATTGAGTTTAAATGGATAAAATGAGTCACTATAAAAAGAACAGAATAAATCACAGCCTATCATGGATACTCAGGAATGGTTATTCTCATTATTAATATTTATTATTGTTTTTATTAATGGAAATCATCCAAGTAAAGGATGTCTTATTTTCCTCATGGCCCCAAATGTTACATCTCAACTTTGCTATTAATATGTTCTAAAATGTATGCATTTTCTGCCTAAGAGTAAAAATATGTTTTATTCAATATTATCATAACTTGATATTTAATATTTAATTGAATATACTATGTACATTTCTGTACAGCCCACTTTATATTTTGAGACATTAAACAATAAATTAAGGTAATCACTTTCAGTTGTTTCAGGAGATTTATTAGAAATTACTCATGAAAGAAGTCTCTTTGATCAAGTGTCTGAACTCCAAGTCAAGATTAGATAGACAAATTGATCAAACTTAAGTTTCACCATATTTGATGAGCTTATTCTTTTTAACTCAAAAGTCTAAATTAATCTAAATGATTTTTGAGTTACAGTGTGATAGCTCTTTACTTATAAAAACAGCAAAGATTGTAATATGCTCCATTTTATCAAAAATATTATTCATGATAGTTTTTGTGAGCATTGATCCTGGGATGTGAACAAGTATGTAAAGCAAAACCCAGAAAAATACACAAGCTCTTCTTACGAATTTTATCAATTCTTGTTAGTTTATATTCAATAAGACACACTTGAATTCTTGAAGTAATTCAGCAAAAATAGTTTTTTTAATAGGGAGATAAAATATACCATTTTCAAAGAAATAGAGAAAAAAAATAAAAGCAATCACTCCAGCCCCAGGCCAGACCAGAAGTACACCATTTAATTACATCAGTGGCAGAAGAATTAAAGGTCTCAGTACAATGTATTTCAGTTGAACTTAAAAGATAAATCTTTCATAGTGATCAGCAGAGCTAATATGAAAACTACAATGTCTTACTATTAATTATCCAGTGGAGTAAATCATATACTGAAGTTCAGGGAATTAAATTTTATTCCTAAATTTGTCAGCATGATGCTTTGTGACCTTGATAAAGCCACTTAATCTTTTTTTTTTTGCCTCAGCTTTTTCATCCATAAAAAGAGGAGGAAGATATACCTTTTGAGAACATAAATTCTAGCTAATATAATTTACAAAAAAAGGAGAAACAAATACCATAAAAGTCATATATGTACCACATAGTGGCAGAGAAGAAGGGTATTATAAACAGACGGCCATCAGGGGACTTCTGTGGTGCCTGTACTCTTCTACTCTTCTAATTTTTCACTAGCTGGATGCTTCTGATAACATTCTAAGTTGCTCTATGTTTATATTTTGTATAATTTGTTGTATTTTATTATCAAAATAAGTGAGAAAATATGGGCTAGATTTTGGGTTTCTTGCTAGGATAAAAACTGTACACAATGAGACAAAAAGAAAGTGTGTTATAATAGCATGTTACATAGTTTTATATAGAGCCTTTTGTGTATAACATTTTAAACAATGATTCCATTCAAACCAGAGATACCATTCAGTGAAATTTAACTGACTTTTTTAGCCCTGAAGATACATCTAAAATTTCAACTAAGGGTAGGCATTTGACTTAGAAAGTATAATGAGGAATGTGAGGTGTTTTTACTTAAAGCTCAATTTAAATCAGCAATATAATGTAGGAAATGAAAAAAGGGATGTAATATTCTTTAATATTAATTAAAGTGGATAGTGAGATCTGGATAGAAGGAGTTATTCCTCCATTTTTTTTTTTTACTTTTCAGATACTAGAAGTATTATTTTGCTAGTTGTGAACAATTTAATATCAACTGATTTAAACTGGAGTGTGTCAATTATATTGAATTAATTTACTCAGCAATGCTCACCTTTAAGTGGCTCTTATAGTTCAGACATTATGCTAGATTCTTATCAAGATTGGGAATCCTAAAATGAAAATGATATTATCACTATCAGTTTTAACTTTTACATATGAATGTCTTTGAGGTCATCACTTCATTGCTACAGGAAAAAAAAAGAAAGAAAGAAAATTAAAAATACCCTGAAAAAAATTATTTTTTTTCTTTCTTTCTTTTCTTTTTTGAGAACTGAGGTTTCTGAGTAAATCACCATCCAGAAATTTATTAGGCAGGCAAATTCAGAAAATCAATTAAGATTCTTCCTTGGAACAGAAGCCACTGGAGTTACAAACCATATAAGCACGCATCAGAACCAGAATCAGTTATAGTACAGATGTTAAAACTAATAGAGACTAAAAATATATATGTTTAATATACTAAGTGCTCTAAAATAAAATAACATGAAAGAACCAATAAGTAATATATGTAGAAAGATGGAAATCCTAAAAAAGAAGAAAATTAAATGTTGAAATCTAAAAACATATTAACAGAGATTAAGATTGCTTTTGATGGGACATAATCAAGGAAAGAATTAGAGATATTAAAAAAGGTCAATAAAATTTCAACAACTGAAATGTAAAGACAAAGAAAAGAATCATAAAAACAGAACATCTAAAACCTGGGGATAAATTCACAGGGGATAATATATGTAAAATTATAATACCAAAAGAATAAAAAATAAAGAATGGAATGGAAGAAACATTTTAAATGATAATATGTATGGAATTTCCAAAACTGATGACAGAAACCAAAGCAGAAATCCAGGAAGCTCAGAAAATACCAAGTGAGATGAATACCAAAATCACATACCATATTCAAAATACAGAAAAAAATCATAGCAAAGAGAACAAAACATAGCAAAAAGAAACATTTGAAAGGACACAGAAGAAATACAATATATATCAACAATCAGGATAAAAATTCAAGGGAAATCCTCATCAAAAACCATGCAAGCAATAAAGGTGGAGTGGAATATTGAAAGTGGTAAAAATAAACACACAAAACCCCTATTGATATAGAATTCTATATTTACCTAAATCATCAATCAAAGGGGAAAGAAAAATAAAGACATTCTTAGGACAAAACAAAACAAAAAGAATTTAGAGAATACATCACATTAGACCTTGACTGGAAGAAGTTAAAGGAAGATTTTTCAGGTATAAGTAAAATATATAGGAAAAGTACCAGAGAATGAGGAAATGAGGGTAAGAGTACATATTTTATTTTTCTTGTTCCAAAATGTTCTACAGGATATTTTTTTGTTTAAAGTAATAATAGTAACAATAGATTGTGTGATTATGGTACATGAATAAGTGAAATCAATCAAAATAATGTCATAAAGGATGAGAGAGAAGAACAGAGTATTCTATCATAAGGTGATGTAATGGTTTTTGTTCAAGTGGAATGAGATCAGTTTAAAACATGTATTGGAATACTGAAGACTACCAATAAAATAAATGTAAAAATTATTTAAAAATTAAGAGATAAAATTGAAACACTAAATGTTCAATTAAAATAAGAGAAGTCAGAAAACAGCAGGGAAATGCATATTACTAAATGATACTATGTGATTTGAATTATACAATACTTTAGAAAAAGCAATCTATAGTTATGATAAAAATATTGCTGTTTTGCAGGTTTTAGGAGGGAGGGAAAGGGCTAAACAGAGTAAGTACAATATTCTTTTTGGGGTGTTGAAATTATACTGTGTGATTCAAGATATTATGCATTTGACACTGATACATGAAATTATGCATCTCTGATGTTAAATCCCATAGAAATTCATAGCACAAACAGGGAACCTCAATGAATGCAAAAGTCTAAAGACATCATTCAGGAGATTAGAGGTCCCCCGGATGGAAAACAAAGCATAATAAAACAATTTAACTATATTATTAATTTGTGATATAGTCTTAATGAGGGAAAAGATTCTGACCTAAGCAATAAGAAATGGGTGAAGGCTCTAAGACTAAAGCCAAAATAAACTAAACATATGTACTGTTCTCCAGTGGGTAAAGTTGTTTCCCTCATTAGATATAGGTTAAAAATTCCAATTTCACTAAACAGCTATGTTGGAAGAGAATGATTAAGTAACTGGATGAAAGATGATGGGAACCAGTTTTCTCAAGATTAGTCGAGAATTTACAGATGAACAAGTGGTAGAGGCTAGAATAATTCACATGCCAATGAATTAGAGTTGGAACCATTAGTATGAACTTAGGTTTAATTTATTATAAATACAAATGGTTACATATTTAAAAATTTATAGAAAGGGCTTAGAAGCTATTATACCCAACTATAACCAATGAGTAGCAACAAATATCCCAAGATGTAGATATTAGTTTCCAGTACATTTCCCCAATTAAATGTCCATGAATTCTGGAAAAAAATATCTGATACTAGGTCTTGGACAATAAGTACACAATATGTGTGTAGAACATTTTCTAGAACCAGAAATTAAGGAAGTGCTTAAACACACAGATGTACATGATGGGGGTATGCTAAAGTGACTGAGGAGCCAATTTAAAGAAGTCTTAAGGGACAAATTGAAACATTTTGAAGGACAAAATTTTAAAAAACTGTATGGATTATAAAACAAAACGCAAAATTAATATTCATGAGTTTATATGTGATATAGACAATTGGATAAACAGATATGATACGTGTGGGAGAATAGACATGTCTTGTGTAGAAGTCCACATAATTTATATGGCTACCCTGCTCTCAAGAATTGGAGCAAAACTCCTCACTCCTTATGTGATACAATGCAATATAATAACTTTCTTCTAAAAATACAATAACTTTCTTCTAAAAATAACTTTCTTCTAAAAATAAATTTCTTCTAAAAAATATAGTATGGAAAGTTGGAAAGCCCAATTTATGTGGAAGAACCTGACAAAGACTGTTAGGTCACCAAGGTCAATATCAAAGATGGTAAGTCATGTTGATAGTATGATATGTTGTGATTTTATCTCTATGATTTTCTTTTCAAGAACACTTATCCCTAGCAAAATTGTGAAAAAATCAGCTTTACCCTTTCCATAAATAGGGCATTCTAAAAAATAACCTGGTCACTACTCAGAATATAAAGTTCATCAAAAATGAGGAAGGTAAGAAAAAGACACAGACAAGAGAAGCTTGAGACATGACAGCTTAATGTATGTCCTATCCTGAATAGGATCATGGAATAGAAAAAGGATGTTAGGCAAAAAATAAGTAAAAATGAATAAACTGACAACTTTTAATAATAATGTATCATCATTACTTCTTTAGTTGTAATAAATGTGCTATGCTAATGTTAGATAGTAAAAATAGAAGAAATTGGATATGGGTATATGGGATCTCTACTATCTTTGAAATTTTTTGGTAAATCTAAACCTATTCTAAAACCAAATGCTTATTTTAAAATTTTTTGAAAAGATATGGATGCGGATCCATAGTAGGGTTGGGGGGCAAGGGAAGAATGGAGGAACTTTGGATTGGGCAGTGGAGATTGAGGGCAAGGGAGGGGATATGGCGGTGGGAAAGATGGTGAAGTGAAATAGACATGATTACCCTGTGTACATGTATGATTGCATAAATGGTGTGACTCTGTATCCTGTAGAGCCAGAGTAATGAGAAGTTGTGTTCCTTTTGTGTACACTGAGTTGAAAAGCATTCTGCTGTTCTGTATAATTAATTGAAAAAAATTAAAAAAAGAGATTGTTCTTGATTCTAAGATGCTCACATTCCTAGAGAAAAGCAGGAATGTGTGTGAACAAATAGCTGTAAAACAATGCGCTAAGTACCACAGTAGGATGCTAAAAGTGCCATCAAAGTGAGGACTGCTTGCCTCAAAGAGGAGGTAACATTTTAGCTGTGCCTTGAAGAAAGCATAAACATCAGTCCTGTGATCAAATGGAAGAAAAAGCCTTCCAATGGAAAAACATTATGAGTAATGGTTCACAGGAAGGATATATGGAGAACAGTAAAAACTTGAGTATAGTTAAGACTTACAAAAGACAGTTGGGGGTAGAGATGACCCTGAGAAAATTTTAATTTTTAAATATAAGAATATTTGAAGTACCCAAAATGCTGGGCAGATTTATTATTCCATCACATGTGATACACTTTCAATAAGGGAAGAATCAGCCATTATCCCTAACAATATTTCCTGCACCCTGCACATTTAGACTCTTTAGCCAGAAATTTTCTTTCCACATATAGATTTTTTTTTATTTTTAAAGAGATGTTCCAACAAACTTTAAAATATTTGTTTATCATCAGCTTAATGCAACTCCACTAGAACTTAATGATATGCTTGGAATAACATTTATATTAAGTACAACATGATATGACAATGATATACAGAAAACCAAGATAAAAATACATTGATTCTTCATCAGGAACTTTCCACCTTTGTTGCTTTACTGAAGAACACAATTTATATCTTAAGAATTACTACATAATTTGGTTATAAAGTAAATGTGCTATACAATTACACCATTTAAATCAATATTATGGGGGCTGGGGATGTGGCTCAAGCAGTAGCGCGCTCGCCTGGCATGCGTGCGGCCCGGGTTCGATCCTCAGCACCACATACAAAACAAAGATGTTGTGTCCGCCGATAACTAAAAAATAAATATTAAACTTCTCTCTCTCTCTCTCTCTCTCTCTCTCTCCCCCCCTCGCTCTCTCGCTCTCTCTTTAAAAATACATAAATAAATAAATAAATAAATATTATGCACAAAATATCTTCTCAATGTCCTTGTTAATTCCTAAAATGCATTTTAATACATAGTATTTTAATTCTATGGCGATGGTGGCCCGTACGGGGAGCCCCGTCCCTAGATAGGATGGGAGCAAATCTGCTCATCCCTAAGCAGATAGGGCGAGAGGAAAAATGGCCATTTTGAGAAAAATGGAGAAGATTGATACAGTATGTTTGTGTCTTGTTTCGTCTTGAAATGTTGTCTTTGTGATGAAAATATGGAAGGGGTGTTAAGTAAATTACTAAGGGAAGGAGGCACCCCAGTGGAACCAAGAATAGTTAGGGCATATGTTGATGGAAGCCCAGGAACTCTAGTCAGAAAGAAGAAAGTTCAGAGGAGGAAGGATTATCAGGAAAAAAGTGACAGCAAAAGGCTATTACTGAATACTTTTCGTTACCTGAGGGTGCGTGAATCGGTGCAGCGGTTGCCACGTGCGCCCAGGGAGCGGAAAGCCACTGCAAGAGCCCAAATCCAAACCTGACCCAGAGGCACAGTCTCGCAGGCTCTTGCCACCTGTGCCCAGTGGCAGTTTGAGTCCGGACGCTCCCCATCTGGGGCTGCCCGAGAACGCTGCAGCTGAGCAGAGGACGCACATGGCGTCCCTGAAGTTTGATCATTTCCAAGGCCAGTAACTACAATGGTTCTCCCACACCTGGAGGCTAATGAGTAATGAGCACTCAAATGTAAAAATCCTGAGATAATGTACTAAATTGTTCAGGAGGTTGTTTTCTTAGTGGAATGCTACAGGATTTTCTTTAGCAATCCAGAGTTCCTGCCTTCATCCCAGTGCCAGTGAAGACGAAGGTGGAAGAATTTCCAGTGTTGCTGAGAACCAGACGAAACTTCAGCTGAGAAACAGAGGAGACTTTAGATCAAGCTAGATGCCTGCAGAACTTACCTGGACTGTGATTTACCTGGACTGTGAGTTAATCTATTGAGACACTGTTTTATCTGGACTGAGACAAAGTGTAATCTACAACAAATTGTAACTCAGTATCTTTGCTAATGGTGTCATTGCTGGTATAATTTTTCCAAGGGCTTCTTACATGGAGCCATCAATTGGCTTGGTATTGTGGCATTTTGTATCCTCCCCTTCTGCTTGTAGCAGATTATTTATGGTGTTTGTGTAAAAACCACTATGGCCATTATTTAAATTAAATAAAAGGGGGAAATGATAAGGTCTGTAAACAAGTCAGGATGGCGCCTGGCAAAATGCCAGAGGGAGTGGTTTGTGAAGTAACGCCAGGGAGCCATTAAGTGTGGAGATTTCTTATTGGTTGACTGATGTATCTAGTTTATGCTAATTAAGATAAGCTGTGTGGAATGTATAAATACTGCTCCTGTCCTACAATAAACGGCTCCCACTCCTGCTGTATCAATCTACACAAGTTGCACATCACCCCCCGGTTATTTTGCTGCAGCCGGACTGCGGCAGTTCTCCATTTACTAAGAGATTCATATGTACTCAAAATGAACTTTGTAATCTGTTTGCCCAAAAGTATCACCAGTAATACTATTTAATATTGAATTATGGTAATAAGTTGAATGAATAAGTTGAAGAAAACTTTCCTTATAACTTTTACTAATTTTCTCTTGAATGTCAGGATTTAAATATTCTTTATTTTCTTATGAGAAAAAATATGAAATTTTGAACCAAGATTAAGAAAGTATAGTGCTCCTCAATATCATTTAGGATAGAAGAATTCTGTTCTTGGTTCTACCAATTAAGCCTTATGTAAATTGTTTGACCTTTTGGGACCTAATATCCACCTTCTATTTGTCTCATATAGCTAACGATTAATAAGAGTTATAGTATTTCTAGAAAGGAAAAAAAGTGTGCTTAACAAGGATGAATTCTACATTCAGAAGAATAAACACTAGAAATGCTTATTATTTCTATTCAGAATGTATCTGTTCCTTAATATTTTAAAATTTGTTTGCCTCAATTCCTACTTCTTGGAAAAAATTCTTCAGTATAAACAGAGTAAAATAATGAATAGAAAAAATGTCTTCAATATTTAAGGTATATCCAGACATATTTTCTACTGGCCCATTAAAATAAAGGTAAAATGATAAAAGTGTTGATTTGAATTTTCTTATACAGACACTATTCAACACAACAAAACTGAAAACCAAATGATTGCAAGTTATAGACATGTTTATGGTAGGTACATAATACAAATCAGAAATTAAATTTGTTTTTAGTATTCAACTCTATCATATTTTGCTAGTGTAAGTTATTTACTATGTCTAATATTTATAAAAAGTATTGCCAAAGAGCACCTTATTTATTTAATTAAAATTTCCTTCTATCAAAATAATTATTATTCATCAATTAAATTCCATGAAACCCAAAGTAGTTTTCAGCTAATATATCATAACTTGGTGATTTAAAAGAAAGTAATTGTTATGAGATCTATATCACAAAACATTTTTGTATAGAGAAAAATTATTTTATGTGAATCAATAAACAAATCAAAGTCTCTTTAATTTAAATTAATGTTTTTATGATTTTCTAAATGTGTTTCATAAATATGACCATACTAAAAAAGTCATCACTCATCTCTCTCAGTAAGAATTCTCAAATAATGTCTTTCTCTACTCAATATTGCTCCTATCACCCCCATCCTGGCATTTTCATATGGAACTGTTTTTAGAAAGTGGTTTTACAATAAAGTGAACAAAGTTATTAATAAAATTGTATTCATAACCAAAATGATGAACATTTTGATATAATCCTACTTTTACATACTTAATTTATACATAGTAACTTACATCATTTGATCCTTGCAGAAACCTCTATTAAATAAGGCCAATGTAATATCATTTTATACATTTAAAACTAATATTCTGAAGATTGTAGTGATTCAACCAGGATCACGAGACAAGTGAGTTGTAGATTCATGACTATAGGCAGTGTTCTTAAAATTGTTCTTATGTCTTCCCACTTTAACAACCAGATACAGGAACAATGCTAGGTAATGCTTCTTACATAATTATTTGGTGACTACACCTACAACCTCTAGTTCATAAGATCACATATGTCTGATTTATAGAGAGATAAATGAAGAAAAGAGAAAAATGATTTTTCTAATTTGGAATAAAACAGAACATAGAGGTAGATTTCATACATCAATTTCATCACTCTAGAAAATGTTTCCCAAAATAATACCACTACAAAATATAAGCATAATTTTCTGAAATTGTAAACTCATTATTTCAAGTACTTTAAAAAGCTAGCGTTTCTATAATTCCTTAAACACATTCTCTTTAACCTTTCAAATGTATTTCAGCGTGAGATGATTTAAAAGCAAGTAGGAATAAATTTCACCTATAGGAATCCACTTAGCATTTGGTTGAGTGCTTTTTCATAGCATAGATTAAAAAAAATCAATATGCAGCCCCAAATTTAACTTAAAATTATAATTTCATTACTTGCAAATGAAATACTAAAAACTGTGATTACCTGTAACAGTTAATTCAGTAGTTCTTCTCACAACAAAGCCTCCATATTTTAATTCACAGGTATAATTTCCAATGTCATCTTCTCTGACTTCTCTTATAAGCAAGGTATCTCTTTTGAATACAATACTTGGCCTCCATATTTTTGTCCTACATTCCTACATAAAGAACATAAACTTTGGGTAGTACATGTAGTATTGAAAAATAAGGTTCTTTAAATCACTGTAATGGTAATTTCTAAACTTATAATTTTAAGTGACAAAAGTTTTTGAAATTAATGTTAAATAATTTCATTCTGTTTTTTAAAGCTCTGGGAAATCAGGTACCTCAATTTGAAAACAGTATTTTTAGAAAGAGGCATGTTAGTAAGTTTAGCATCTCTACATTAGATATGTACTTATTTATTAATTATGAGAAAAGACATATATGTTCATTATTCCTAACTTAAATTAAAAAGCAAATGCTTAACATTTGATGTTTATGAAATTAATCATACTGATATTAATAAGAGAAAACACAAAGTATATTATTTAATGAAAAGTAGAAAATTTTAAATTATAAAAATAGTTTAAATATATGAATGTACAAATATTTGAAATGATGTTTAATTTAGTAAAAATAAAATCTCTTCATAGCATGTATATTCTATAATCCATTAGAGATATAGCCAACATTTTATGCCAGGGTCTTATACTCTCATAAATATCTATTTTCCTTTTTGATAGACCTACCAAATTATGGTTTCTGAATTAAGCTTTGGATTATAATGACATTGGCTTAGGAGATTTCTGTTTTTGCCAAAACAAAAGTCCATATCCCCCAGCCAGATTTGAAATCAATGGAATGAGGATAAAAAAATTAAAAAGCTTAACACCTTTGACGCTATTGAAAGAAAATACTATTTGTAAAAAATTTTATTGCCAGATCAAATTTTTGCATGTTATGATTTTATGTGGCTCAATGCTTCTGTATACTTGTGAGGGGCAGTTATCCAGCTATTTTATATCAAAATATACATTCTATTGTTCACATTAGTTATATAAGTTGTCAAAACTGCATAAATCCTGTGCTGAATTATGAAATCTATATTTAGCCAGAATAATTATTTCATAGTATTCTACTTTAGCATTCATCTTTCAATCTCAGCTATTTAAACTACAGATGTCAAGTCCTAATAATGGAAATATAATCTGAAATATAAGACTTTTAATTTCTACATAAATGTATCTCTACCAATGACTATGGTCTTTATAGCTTGAGGTCAAAATGATTGTGGTGATGGTGGAAACACGGCTAAAGCACCAATATGAACCCAGTTATTTTTAAATCAAATGTGTGTCAGTGTATATAGCCTCTCATCTTTCAGCAAAATTTGAGATGCTCTTTACAGAAGGTGATGAAAGATATAGAACTTGTAAAATCAATTTATTAGTTATGTATCTAGCAGCTGAATGACTACATAGACATAGGATTAGAACAATATTTGGTTTGAGAGAACTTGGGTCTAATTTCTCTACTACCACTTCCCTTGTAGCAATCATCAGGACTTGTTCACAATTTGCCTTTTGAAGGCATGAAAACTTCTAAGTATCAAGAATTAGAAATACTCAAATATAAAAATGAAAAAAAAGAAATTAAAAAAACACATTCCCAAGGAACAGAAATCAGTGTTGCTAATTTTGAGTGCTGTTTAACATCTCTAGGAATAGAAAACAAAGGGACAAATCGAAAAAATTTTCAACTGTTCCCTTGATCTTCTGAGTTCTCCATTGCCCATTATAAAGAATCAAAATTAAATCTTACTCAGAGAAGAGCATTGCTAATTTTGGCAAAATCCTTTTGAAATTGTTCAAGGGTTTTTTTCTTGCTTTATTTTTAACAGATTTTGAATTCATGAGCAATCAGTTATGAGGGCTCCTATTCTGAGACTGACATTTGTGGATCTAGTTATTAAGAGGCCCAGTTTCCTCAAGTCCAACTTCTAGCAAGTTAGACAAAGTAAATTTAACATGAGGAATCTTTAATACACAGATAATAGATTCCATAAAAGTGTTCACATCAATATTCTATTTGTTTAGTACATCCAAAGCAAAAAACATTCTTACATGGCATACATAAGCTTAAAAGTGTAATAAATTATGGAGTTTCAATGAATATTATTGATGTGATATGGACAAAGGGGATTGGACTATATTGTCTTTAATTTTAAAGTTTCTTTTTGTTTTTAAAGAAAATAAGTTTAATACTATTTTCATAATGGTACAAAATGTTCTCAGATGTTATTTCTTTTAAATATGTATATATTTACATATTTACATTTAGATTACATTTATATATACATTTAGATTAGATTAGAATTTGGACAATGTTATATTCATTAAATAGGAAATCCAATTAAAATTACTATATCATATTATCACAGAAGTAAATCAATTATTTTTCTCCTAGTTTGGGGATATTTTATAATGCTAATATGAAGAGCTATTAAATCAATATTCAACATATTTTAATTCCTGAAATTATCAACCTATACTATAATAGAATTGAAAGAATTGTCCCTAAATAAGATATAAAAATAGCAACTTATTATAATAGAATACCAATACAAATGTTAACCAATATGCTATTTATTAAAGTCACAGTTTTAAAATGACCAACACAAATTGCTGTAGCATTCTAGGAAAACAGAACTGAACTATATCATAATGCCTACTTAATTTTTATCAATTTTACCCAGAATAAGATACACATGAAATTGTTTATAGGCAATAAATTCATTCACAATCCATACCTTATACCAAAGGATTTCAGGTTCTCTGGTTGGTAGCAAAAAATCCTCTATGTCACGGCATGAGATTTCCTTGCTTTTGCTAAGTTCAGCTTTTTCAAAGTATTTCATTTTGGAATTGTAGCAGAGTCCAGTGTCATTTTCACCCACTGTCAGTGAGATGGATACTTTCATACAGTAAGTGGAGTTTCTGTAACAAACAGAATAAATATGGTGACCCACTGTAAACAAAAATCAAGTGCTGCCAACACAGAGTGTTTAAATCACTCAGGAAAAAAAAAAAGAAGGAGAAAGTCCATTGTTTAACTCATTTTTATTTTTTCTTGGCATATTCTTCAGGGTTCCCTCTTGTCATGTAACTAAACAACAATTGGTCCTGTAATGCTAACTGTATATTTTATATTTGCTAGGGAAAAAAAAAAAAGTTTTGTTTTATATCCAGGTTCAGTATGAAAAGTGTTTAATGGAGATTTTTTTCTAGAAAATAAAAGGAATAAAGGAAGATTTAGTTCAGGAAGAAAGTCAAGCTTTGGGTTATGCTAAAATTGGCAAACTCAACAGAGAAGTAGAAAACAGACCTATTTTTTTATATTTATTTTTTAGTTGTAGTTGGGCACAATAATTTTATTTTATTTATTTATTTTTTTGTGGTGCTGAGGATCTAACCCAGGGCCTCACATATGCTAGGTGAGTGCTGTACCACTGAGCCACAACCCCAGCACTGAAAACAGACCTATTAAGTACAATGAAAGGGCAGGATTAATGCTGCTCAAGACTTGCATTACTGGTTGTCTTACTAGTAAGAAATGTTATTGAGTCTGGGCAGAAAATATTCTAAAATATTAACCAGGCATGGTGGTGCACATCTGTAATGTCAGGTACTCAGGAGGCTGAGGTAAGAGGATTGCAAGTTGGAGGCTATCCTGAGCAACTTGGTGAGACCCCCACCTCAAAATAAAAATTAAAATGTGTTTTAGATCTGGGGAATGTGGCTAAGTGGCTTGTTTGGCATGCCCAAGGCCCTGGGTTCAATCCCCAGCATCAAAATAAAAAGAAAATGTGTTTGAGATGTAGGTCCTTGGTAGAGCACCCTCAGTTCAATCCCTAGTATACTTCCCAAAACAAAAAGTAAGGGCCAGGATTGGTAGCCCACAACTGTAATCCCAGCAGCTCCAGAGGCTGAGGCAGGAGGATTTTGAGTTCAAAGCCAGCCTCAGCAAAAGCGAGGTGCTAAGTGACTCAGTGAGACTCTGTCTCTAAATAAAATACAAAATCGGGCTGGGGATAGGGCTCAGTGCTTTAGTGCCCCCCCAAAAAATAGTATTGTGAAATCATAATCTTTCCCCATTTGGCTTGAGACTTGGAGTTCAGGTTGTCAGAGAGAAGCATTCTAAAGTATTGTAAGAACAACTCTTTGCTCATAGACATATTCTACACAATTGGGTCATTAATTCAGGACCTCATTTTTTTTCTTTCCTGGCTCCAAAGTCAAGATTATAACTTGGATAAGTGAGAATAGAAATAATTTTTTTGAAGAATTAGGAGTTAATGAGTGAAATTTATGTGTAAATTGCAGTACTTATGCTTGCTATGTAAGTCTGTGGCCATTCAATGAACACTGATAATGTTTTATGCATGATGCTGGACAATGGAAATAAATAATCATCAGGTATAATGTTTGGTAGAGAACTTTTCATTTGGTAAGAGTCCAACTGCTAATTTATGTAATTGGCCATCAAATTTCTGTTATTTGAGTTTTGTTTGTTGCTTATTATCTCTGGAAAAGTGGGCAATTTATTTAACTCCTCTGAGCCTGGGGTGGGGTGAAGGACAGTACTTATTTGAGTATTACACAGGGTATTAACAGAACCCTGTAAATCCTGTCATAGGTACTCAGTGATGGTGGTTCCTTTTTCCTCCACATCTGTGTAAATGGACCTCTTCCTTATGAAGTCAAGATTCTCTGATATTTAAGCAGCTCCTTGATTTAGATCCTTGCTTTGCTTAAATGCTAATAATGCTAAATAAATATGAGAATGACCAGAAAATAAATTAGTTATTTAGTGTTAGAGTAACAAAGAATATTTAGAAAAATTAGACGATTCTTTTTGAATGTACACATCTCCATCTTTCTATACTTTCTGGCCTACAAGTAGATCTCAAGTATTTAAGAGGTAAAACAATTAACCATTAAAGAATATCATTCAGAAGTCCAAAAAGAGTTCTGAGAGTTTAGGGACTTTTCAAGAATGAGAAGATGTTTCCTATCCTCAACCTTTCAAAATTCAAGAAAAAATATATATAAGAAAACAATTTAGGGGCTGGGGATGTGGCTCAAGTGGTAGGGCGCTTGCCGGGCATGCATGCAGCCCGGGTTTGATCCTCAGCACCACATACAAAACAAAGATACTGTGTCTGCCAAAAACTAAAAAAAAAAATAATTAATATTAAAAATTCTCTCTCTCTCTCTCCTTCTCTCTCTCTCTCTCTCTCTTAAAAAAAGAAAAAACAATTGAAAAATTTGATTTGATATATACTACAAAACATATATACTACCAAAGTGGTTTCAAGGAAACAAACAATAAGACTTCATAAATGGTGATACTTGTATTGTCTTAAACAATGAGTAAGAATTTAGCAATTTTGAGAAGGGCCATTTCAGGCAATATTATATTTAGATGCTGGAAGGTATAGAACAACTGGATATGTTTAAGGAATTGCAAATAACGTGATATGGCTGGAATATAAAGTAGTTACAAAAGACCTGAGACTGGAAGAGTGCACAAGAGCAAGACTGAAAATCATGTAAGCTGCTTCAAAGAGTTTGGACTTTATATTTGGAAATGATGAAATATGGATATTGAAAACTATTTACAAATAATGAGAAAAAATAGATTGAATTGGAAGGAAGACTAAATGCAGTAAGGCCAATTGGAAAGCAATAAACTCATTTAGGAAAAAAATGACAACCCTCAAAAAAGGTAATTTGTATTGGGGTAAGAAGGGTCATGTTCAAAATATATTTAAGATGTTAAATCAATACAACTGAGAGGAAACAGAAAGGCATGCAAGATGGATACTTCTTTTCAATTAAGTATATGAAAGGTAGAGTCAATCTTTCAACATGGAAAATACTGAAAAAGAAACAGCTTTAAGAGAAAAGAAAGTGTGCTAAATTTGAGTTTGAGCTTCACACTCAATTGAAAAACATATCCCTTCTGGGGTTGCAGCCAATATTACCCATGCATTATTTATTAATTTTATTCCAATACAAACTAGAGAATACTCTTTCCAAGCTCATTGTAAGCTTATACTTTTTCAGAAATAATAATTATTTAAGTTATTGACTCTAAGACACTTATGAATGTGTAAATAAGTATATTCTAATGTGGAACCTTTCACATAAATCTTAGGGTTTCTCTCTCCTCAAATGACTGCTTAGTTTGTCTATTGTATAATACCTCCTTGTATCAAATACCAGGCATGTTTTTACATAGGTAGGGATGAATTAGGAACAACAATGACAAAGCCCAACTGAAGTGATTCAGATTCCAGCTCAATCACTGATTATTCTTGAAAACTAGGGAATGTTTCTTGGATCCTTAGGCTTCCTTTTCCTCATCTCTATAACTAGAAAATAATGCTAAAGACACCATAGGCTACTGTGGAAATCAAACATGTTAGAACTTGTAAAATATTAGATTAGAACAGTGCCTGTCGTATAGTGAGCACTCAGTAAGTGTGAGATCTTACTATCAGAACTGAATTCTTTATATCCACTTTCTTTATATTTCCATTCTGCAGTATAACAACACAGTGTTTTGTTCAGGAGGTATATTAGAAAATATCATTATGTGATGTCTTCAGCTTTTTGAGTGTATAATTAGTATGAAGTATAGCAAAACAGAAAAGCTCTAATACTTTTCATTTGGGATATCTGAGTGGATTGGACAAGAATGACTGAAGTTGAAGAAACACGTGGACTCCACAAGCCAGCCATTGCCTCTTTCTCTTTTATACATGGAAGTAACTCCTAATCATCAGAAAGTGATACTTTTGTTCCTTAGCCCAGTGAGATGACTGTTTACCACTGTCTGGTAATGTTTGGAATTCCATACTCCCCAAAATAGCACTATTTTCAAATTGCTTTCAATATTTTAATACTTGTTTACTGTTTCTGTTCATCAGAAAGTGATTTAAATATCTAAAAATAAAGTAACATTCGACCAACACTATAGTCCTATTTATTGAGAAGAGCTAACAAGAAGCAAGCATCTTGTGACACATTAATAAACATGTGATTCTCCCCTGAGGGGAATTTGCACACTCTCAAAACAAAGAGTGCATTCCACCATCATCAAACTTGTAGCATGACTGCTATATCTCTCTGCCTTCAGGGAAATAGTGTGGAATGGGGTAAATGGGGTAAGGAGAATGCTCCTACAGGACTTAGGGTAAAATCATTAGCACATATTTCAGTTGGCTTTTATTGTTTATAACAGATGGGCTGCAGTCTAGGCAAAAACTTATGACTGCCGATTTCAATGCTTATTAAAATGGCTAGTGAGACAGAACATGCATGTGTACAGAGAAAAGTTTTATTTATAACTGAGACTCGACAATCAATTACTGTTTCCCATGAAGAAAATATTTATATGGACTTAAAAAATCTAGTTTTCTCTGACAAGGGTAACCCAGCAGCATATACCATGTATACAGAACATATTGTACAAATAATTCCCATACAGTTACTTCTTTCAATGGATTGATGAACCCAATGCCTAATGAAGACAATGATTTGTCCAGATCTATTATCTAGTTAGTGGCAGGAGTAGGATTAGAATTCACATCTTTTAACATCGAATTCATTGGTCTATTCTATATGCTACTGGAAAGAATTAGCAGTGGGTTAGCACACAAATATTTTTCATGTATGTGTGTGTGTGTGTGTGTGTATATATATATATATATATATATATATATACACACACACAATTATGATATATATATGATATGTGTACAAATATCCATTGTCCATATATATATATATATATATATATATTTAGCATTTAAAAGTAAAAAAAAAACAATTACTATCCCTAGTACCTGCTTTTATATTATTGTATACTCCAAAATTAATATCTCCAGGAGAAAGAAAAAATATGATCTAGCTTAAATTTCTTTTAAGGTCCTTAAAGTTCCCAAAATCTAATAAGGGCTAAAAGGGATCAAGTGGCAATTAATGAAATATCATGATTCCATCACCTCTTTCCACTAATACATAATATTATGTATGTGTAAAAGAATTGGCTTTTGAAAGCAGTGGCTTTGAATCCTATCTTATAAAAGAAAAAAAAATCTAACCTGAAATCCAGTACAGCTATTGGGAGCTAACAGTTATTTTTAGATATAATGAAGAAACCAATGTGTGACACAAAAATAAAATTTAAAATAATTGCTTTAAGTATAGATGCTAGAAGTCAGTACAATACACTGAGATCCTATGTTTCTCAGCAGTGTGCTACTTTGAAATAGAGGACAATCCTGACTTGGGAGCTATCAGAGATTTTAAAATTCATTTCTTAAGAAGAACTACATTGCACAAGTACAGATCACAATGTGGAAATTCCTGAAGTGCAGGCAGGAGGTCACAAAGAAAACTATGTTCGGGAAGAAAAATTCTGTATATCTGATTAGCTGATAAAGTTTATTAAAAGCCATACTATGAAATACCTTAGTAGAGCACAGTTAAAATTATTCTGTAATCACTCCCCCTATGCATAATAATGCATAATGTTTGGTGTCTCTCTCTCTTCCTCTAACAGAATTATCAGTAACATGATTTTTAAATATGACCTGTAACAGTATCACTAAACACTTGATCTGTATATTATGTCAATTCCCTGGTCCTCAGGGGGAAATAATAACATTTCCATAATGTTTGACAATCCTTTCTCACTTCATGAAGTGCTGTGTAAGGAAGTCAGATTTGATCAGTGTTTTCAAAGGATTACATTGGTCTGTTTCTACATTTTATATTGTCTAACATTCACTGGTCTTTATTCACGTCACATATTTGATTTTTATAACAATAAAAACACATAAGATTTTAAGTGTCACAAACCTTTGGGTACTGAAAAGCAGCATGGAGGACAACATATCTGAAAACTTGATTACCAGAGACCTCAGTAAAACTGAACTGTCTGGAAGGCAGATCGTTCACCATAAATTTGACCATAGGGTCTAATTATTAGTTGTGAAAACAAAGTGGTGGGAATAAAAAATGTCAAGGTTAGATAGGGAGTTAGTGTCTTAAAGTTTTCTAAGCCTTAAATGCACTTTGATACTTTATTTCAATCTTAAAGCCTTCCAATCCCCCATCACCTTTTATTGTTCCATCAGTTTTATGGTGATGCCTGAAGCTATGCACATGGCCCCTCTCTTATATCTTATCTTTCTTAAACACACTATGCTTTGTAGCTACTGACACTAAATGTAAGATTTGTTTGGATTAGTTTTTCTTTTCAGAAGAGCTCTGAAGGACCTATTGATTTAACTGTGGTTGAAATCAGCCCTTGGTGAAAAGATTAGAGTGAAACCATTGAGCAGCTGCTAAGACCTAAATATGCTTGTTTATTGCCTTCACATTTGAAATTCTATTTTTTTAAATTTAACTGGTGAGTTGAATTCTATCTACAGTCTTATGCTAACTGTAAATTTAAAATCATTATCTTTTTTCCCTCTCTCTTCTTTGTTGAAAAGAGATCAATATAAAGTTACCATTTTTATTATTCTAGTCTTATATTCCTGGCATATTAGAATTAAGGAGGTCCTAGCATACAGAATTCAAGTGCAGTATTTCTCTGAATTACTCTTGAGCACAGGCATCTTTAAATCTGACCTCTGTAGACTTCATAAGTGATGGAGTGGAAATAGGGAGAGAGAATAAAAACCATCACTGAAGGAAACTGAGGTCCAGAACATGGGCTCAAGGTCACACATATTTCAAATAATTTCTTTAGTGAAGCCTTTGGCTGAACTCTTCAACCTTGATCCATTTTAACCGTTTGTTTAGTGTCTCCATGACAATTACAATCTGCAATTACTTGATTTATTTCCAGTTATTTAGCTGCACCTGCTGCTAATATACACATTTCTTACATAAAATAAGGGAGCAAGTTGCATGCTGTATGAATTTTAAGAGGCATATTTTTAATGAAGTAAACTATACAAAACATAAAATTAACCATTTTAGAAGTGTACAATTAAGTGGGATTTAGTACATATATACAGTTTTAAGACATTTTTATCATACCCAAAACTCGCACCCATTAGCAATCACTCTCTGTTCTCCCCTCCTCACAGTCTCTAGAAACGATCAATCTCCTTTGTCTCCAGGAATATGCTTATTCTGGATATATCTTATAAATTTAATCATACAATGTGACTTTGATGTCTGACTTCTTTCACTTAGCATAATGCTGTCAAGGTAATCCATATTGTTTTAGGCATCAGTGTGTCATTTGTTCTTTTGGTTGAATGTTATCCCATTGTCTGGGTATGATATATTTTGTGGATCTAATCATAAACCAATGGCATTGTTTGTTTCCAGAATTTAGCTGTTATAAATAATGCTACTATGAACACTTATTTATGAATGTTTGTTAACACTCTGATGAAAAATTATTTTCAGTAAATAGCCAGGATTTCAATTGTTGGGTCATATATTTATTCCATGCGTAACATTTTTGAGGAACAAGAAACTTCCTTTTTACTTTAAGTATCTTCATCTCTTCCTCCCTTACAGAACAATCCAGTTTCTGCTGCCACGTGGATAAAAAATGCATTATAGGAATTTGTTCATAGATACTTATTGAAGCTGAAGAGATTCATCATTGGAGTATAGGGACATGCTTTATGGGCAAAGATATTGTATCTTGCTACCTTGCTGAATTCATTTATGAGCTCTAGAAGTAGTCTGGTGGAGGTTTTGGGTCTTCTAAATACAGGATCATGTCATTGGCAAACAGAGATAATTTGAGCTATTGTTTTTCTATTTGTATCTCTTTAATTTCCTTTTCTTGTCTAATTGCTCTGGCTAGAGTTTCAGGGACTAGATTGAATAGGAGTGGTGAAAGTGAGGATTCTTGTCTTGATCCTCTTTTTAGAAGAAATGCTTTCAGGTTTTCTCCATTCAGAATAATGTTGTCCTTGAGTTTGTCACAGATAGCCTTTACAATGCTGAGGTAGGTTCCTTGTATCCCTAGTTTTCTAGTGTTTTAAACACGAATGGATGTTAACTTTGTCAAATGTTTTTTCTGCATTTGAAGAGACTCCATAGGTTCAATGATCTCCATAAATGCCTAGTATGCACTCTCAAAAATATATGTTAAATGAATAAATGAATAAAGTAGTTGTTAATGGCTACATAGTTCTGGTTACAGTGCTTCTTTCTTACTCTATGAAAAACTCTCACCTAAACTCCCACTTATGACTCTACCCTTTTTTGTTTATGCTTCTTTGAAATAGCACACTTCTTGACAGTGGATGTGGAAAGCAGATATGTATTCTGGCGTGGGGAAAAAAGAGAGTCCTTACAGAACTGCAAGGACTCCCCAGCATTGAATAACTACACATAACCATCTGATCAACTCCTTATTCCACCCTAAACATGGCAGGCCTTCTTAGAACCATAGCTATACTTTTTGATGTAAAAGATAAGGTAAATGGAGAATAAATGTAAGAATCTAATTGGTATAAACTGCAAATATGTGTTTGTTTTCAAACCTTTATATGGGCAACTAGTTATTGCACTGCTAAATCTGGCAAATGAAGGAGAACAGAGCTATAAGAGTTGCTCAAATGTTACCCATTTACAAATAGATTTTTTTCGGAGTTATTTTAATTTTTGAAATTCTTTCCCAACTACATATAAGCCAAAATTTGGACAAGGTCAGAAAATAGCATTCATAATTAGGCTATTTTTCTAGGAATACATCCCTAAATATTTTTAAATGTCANTAATTTTGTGGATTGGTCTCTGTGTCCTCTATTCTGTACCATTGGTCCACCTGCCTGTTTTGGTACCAGTACCATGCTGTTTTTGTTACTATTGCTCTGTAGTACAGTTTGAAATCTGGTATCGCTATACCTCCCGATTCACACTTCCTGCTTAGAATTGCTTTTGCTATTCTATGCAAAAGTTATGTCATAGTCATTCCGCTGTCTTTCCTATCCCTAACCCTCCACTCTTCCCTTCATTCCCTTTTGTCTAATCTATCGAACTTCTATTCCTCCCACCTTGTTGTGTGTTAGCATTCACAAATCAGAGAAACCATTTGACCTTTGGTTTTGGGGGGATTGGCAGATTTCTCTTAGCATGATATTCTCTAGATCCATCTTTAACTTAGCACATTTAGAAAGTATTCCCATTTCCTCAGATGCAGAGAGAGCAGAACATCTTATCTGGATCTGGGAAAACAAAACATTACTTGCTCAACAAAAGCTTGAAGGATAAAGAAATACAAACCAGAAGTGCTCCCTAAAGAAAAGAATCACAGCTATCTCAATCAAATACATGTTCAAAGCACCAGCTTGTGCTTTAATTTGAAGATAACACATGAGCTATTGCTTGTTTTGTCCACCAATTCCTAGTTTTATATTTTTCAACTCTTTGATTTCTTTTTACCTCATTTTCTTCTGTTCTGGTTAAAATACTTTCATTCTACATAAATTCAGCACCCTATCCCTTTTAACTTCTCATTTACATGGCATGTTGTTTCATAAAAAAATAACCAAAAACAAAATAAAAGAATATGTCCAGCAGCTGAAATGAAGAGTAGCATAGAAATGAATATATAACTACTGTTCATTAAAAGAATGATTATACCTATCACTTAAAATAATACAACTATCACATCTTGAGCATTTAACCTTCATTTAGTCAACACATTTATTGAGCATTAAACATATGCCTGTCCTGGCTGGGAATAAAGCAGAGAATAAACAAAGGACTTGCTTTTTTGTCATTTATACTCTACTGATAGGAAACTGGAAGAGAGAGAGAACACTGTACAGAAAACTTTATACAATACTCCTTCAAACCTCGTGGGATGACGAGCATTTTAAAAAAATGGGTGGAAGATAAGTGTTGGCAAGATGTGGAAAAACGGGATACTCTGTTTTCCACTATGGAAAAGGGTTTGGCAGTTCCTCATAATGTTGAATATAGACTATTCAACAATTGTCCTCCCAAGTAGGTATCCAGAATTGAAATCTGGTAAAAACAAAAACGACTTGAACACCAATGTTCCTGGAAGTGCTACTCACAATATTCATATGGCAAAACAACCCAAATCTTCATGAATGGAGGAATGAATAAAGAAAATAGTAGAATATTATTTAGCCTTAGAAATGAATAAAATTCTGGTAATGGTACAACATGGATACATCATGTAAACAAAAAAAATGTAAACATAAAAAAGGCAAACATAAAAGGAAAAATACCTAGAATAGGGAATTTCATAGATACAAAAACAAAAAATAACATTGAGGTTACCAGGAGATATGGGGAGGAAGGAATATGACATAATTGCTTAGTGGGTAGAGAGTCTCTGTTTGAGATGATTGAAAATTTATGGAAATAGTGTTGATGACTGTACAACATTGTGAATGTAATTATTGTCACTAAGTTATATAATTAAGATGGATATGTCATAAATTATATGTTACAGATATTTTGCCACAATAAAATACTGAATTGTATACTATTGGGTGAATTATTTAGTACAGGAATCATATCTCATTAAAGTTATTTTTATAAAATTTTATATATATTATCACCTTTAATCTCCTTCTATGCAATCTCATTTAAATTTCTCATTTTAAAAACCATCTCCATGTTGTGTTTCCTATACATTTACCTCCAACTTTGAGCTCTATATTTGTATATCCAGGTTCATATTTATCATACCTATTTGGAATCTCAAAGAAACTTACTTCAGAATTAATATGTCCCACAAATAAACCTTTACTTTTACTACAAAATCTACTCTTAGCCTATGCTCACTGAAAGCCACACCATATACTCAATTGCTCAAGTAAAATAGCTGGAAGTTCTTCAAGACATTACAACTCACCTCAATAGAGCTAGCATGAGATGAGTAAGGGTGTACCACAAACTCAATAATATAAATAATAATTAAATGCAACATTTAAAAAATAAAATTAATGCCAAAAATTCATAAATAATAGTAAGAATTCATTTTTTGTACAAAGAATTGTACCCAGGGGCCCTTAACCACTGAGCCACATCCCTGGACCTTTTGATTTTGATTTTATTTTTTGAGACGTGATATCACTAAGTTGATTAAGAGGGCTCCTTAAGTTGCAGATGTTGGCTTTGAATGTGCAATTATCCTGCCTCAGTCTCCAGAGCTGCTGGGATTATAGGAGTGCAACACAATGCCTGAGTAAAGGTTCATAATTCATTAATACCATAATCTATTATGTATTTATTCTGTCAATCATCACTACTTGGTCTTTCCTTGATATTCGTTCTTGATATAGTATATATTTTCTCTTCCAAAGTAGTTTAATTGCCATGGGAAAGGAAGCCCTGTTCACAACTTTATCCCATTCATAGTCATTCCATTTCTTCATTTTTCTCATGACTGAGTTTGGGTTGGTCTTTTCTAAGAAAGTAACTATTGTTTCAGCTTCTGGGTTTGATACCACCACTTCTTCCTCTCTCTGTCTCTCAAAACATAGGGGTGGTAGTGTCTTCCTGATACTGCTAACTCAGGACCATTTTAGTTCTTTTAGTATATTTGTAACTTATTTGCCATATTAAATGTATCACACTGAAATATTTGGAAGAATTTTCCTTTACCTAATCAATTCCTGGACAAATATTGTAGCTTTGAAAAAAAACTGCCTGAGTGTTTTCTTATTAGATATAAATTTCTAAAGGTCCTATGTGAGGTAAAACTAAGAGGCAAACCTGTAGTATACTTGTATATTTGAAAATATTGTAAATAACACTATTTAAATATGGCAGATTTAATAAATTAAGGTGGGTTTGCCTTTTACTTTCTATGATAAAAGTCTCTCATTTATATATCTAAAGGAACAAAAAGGGGAGTGTGAAGTGCAGAATTAAACCATGAATTAGTTAAATTTAAAAGTAGAATTGGGTTGGGGGATAATATTTATTTTATATGATTTAGGCACATTTCATAGTAGAATTCCTTTCTATACAATTTTGGTATCAACTCAAGTCCATTCTAATTTTTCTTTTATTAGACTTCTCTTACAAGAAAGGAAAGACATTCATTGGAGTAACCAACTGTTGATTAAAATAACAAATGCTTTAAATATAAGCAATCTACAACTTGGTAACATAATTTGTCATAAAAAGAAACAGTCTAATAATTTAAATTTCTTTATGTGTATAAACATATTTAGAATATTACAATTATATGAAGGAATCATGTCAAGAATGATAATGAAAGAAAATACATATTACACTTCCATTATCAGAATATAATATCATAGCTATGTTAGAAATGTGATTAAATGTGCTAGAAATAAAATATTAATGGGTCTAATCTTTATCAAAATGTGATAAAGAATACATCAAGAAGAGGATTTTTCATAGGCAGAGGATTTTATTAATAAGGTATGTGACCATGAACAAGTAACTATATCTGTCTTGAGGTCCAGATACTTGAACATAAAATTATCAGGAATTTAACCTCATAGAGTTATCATTGAAATTAAATAGCATCCCAACATGAGTGTACTTTGTAATGGATAAAATTCTCCTAATACGTATTATTGCTGCATCACTATCACTATGTATCAAAATTATCCTTAGAAGTGAATTAACCCCTTAGATTACAGTCAACCTCACTATATCTCTTATATCAACTCATGTTCAATGTTGTTGCATATATCCTTCACTATTTATAATATTTCACCACTGGCTAAATATGGAATTTATACCAAGGTCACGACTCTTTAAAAGCTTAATCTCCTTTTCAGCAGCATCTAATAAAAGAGATAAATCACATAGCTCTTCATATTTAATCTCCTTATCCTACTGTGAATACAGCCCTATTCCATTTCCTTTCTCTAGATTCAACTGTTCATTTTTATAGAAAGGTTCAATATGAATAGAGTACCCTTTCTGGGAGTGAAGTCCCATACGTTTGAAATTCAGTTAATCTTGTCTCATATTATTGCCAGAAAGAGCTGTAGTTGACACAGAGGCACAAAGCAGAAGGCATCCTGAGATGCAGTGGTAGGAAGAAAAATAAATAAAACACCATGCATGAGGGCTTATCTGTTATAAGCTCTGCTCTCTTTTCTTAGTTTAGATGGAAGAATCTGGAACTGGATAGTTAAATATTTGTGGATGTCTAAAGATGTGTACATGGAACAGACATTTTGAATTTTGCCATGTTCAAGAGTATGGGTCATTTGAAAAACATTTATCCCTGCCAGAGGGGAGGTGGAATAATTACACAGGAGACTTTGCAATAGTCAGCTGTCAAAACTATTTTCCTGTCAATAATATAAGATTATTTCTCATGTTCTTCTCATATGAAACAACTGTTACAAAGAATTGAAAATACCTTCATTGTCTCTATGATTTCCAGTTACAATGTCTGCTTTTTCCTTAAAAGTCCATTATGATAATAGCAAGAAAGTACAGAGAGAACTTTTGTAATATGGAAGTTCAACCCAATTATATTGTCTCACAAAAATGCAGGGTTTTCCCAAATTATTCTTCATACACACATGAAGAATATCATAATGATTAACTGGGCATCTTTTCCTTGAGTGCTTTCCTAGCGCTCCAATCTTATGCAACAGCATTGTAATCATCCCCACTCTCAAAAGCCTTTTGTTCACTCACCTATTAAATACAATTGTAATTGACTACCTTGGTGGCTAATTTGCAAAAGCCATTACATTGCTTCTGGTTTCTGGCTTTCTTTTACTAATATGGATTTATTTGGAATCCAGATTATATTAAGTACTGCTGCATAATTTGACTTTGTAGTTACTGATGTCATTATTTACCATTTATTATGTGCATAATACATAACATGAATAAGTCAGTAATATGAATTGTGGCTTTGGGTATGTTAGTTTCCAATTTGTCAAATAAAAATCTACATGGCACTTATGCCCTTTCTTAAAATTCCAAGATTATATTTTTGATAATATCCTCATGTATACTATATTTACCTGATCCATAATTGCATTATTAAGAGAATTTGCACAGAAGTATTCTTCATTTCTGTGCATGAGTATGTCCTTTATTTCTACCTGTGATTTTCCTCTTTCTCTTTACTTATAAAAATCATTCAAGAGTCTAAACTAGCCCTTTCTTTACTGTTTTCTAGATTTTCTTACGCCCATGAAGGAAAATATTTATACTAAGGTTGTCATTAACCAACTGGCTTTCAATTGTTATATGGCTTGAATACTCTATGGTACTTAAGTCCATTCTACTTGAGATTTTATTAGATGGACTTTTCCTGGCTTTCTTTCTGGGTTACTATTCATTTTCTTCTTTCACAATAAATGCTAAAATTTCCCTAGGTTTTTTTTTCCTTGATTTTAATTTCCTCTTGATTACTCTGATTTTACCAAGTGAAATCAGAATAAAGTAGTTAGCCACCACAGTGGATAATAGGGCTGTACTGGCAGTATACAAACAACAAGGCAAATATTGCACTTTTTTATAAAGTAAGGAAACTTTTAATAAGAGTACAGGACAATGGTGGAAAATTCCTAACTATTAAACTTAGCTACCCTGAAGTCAACCCTGGGCACAAATACTATGACCACAGCTAGTCTATCTTACCTATAAGAATTGGAACAATTAAGACCATAAACAATGTTTAAGAGTATAGGCTTCCCCACATTATTAGGTGAAATCATAAGTTATGGAATGATTTGATCATTGACAATATAATTAGGTAAAAATGTGATGTTTTAATTTAGCCTTGTAATTCTATTTGTAAGGCTGAACATATTTTTGTATTTATTTCTATTATTATTTTATTTTATGTTATTGGTCCGGGGAAATTAACACAGACAATTTACTACTAAGTGGCATTCCCAGTTTATTTTATTTATTTATTTTTTTATGTAGTACTGAGGATCGAACCCAGCTCTTCACAAGAGCTAGGCAAGCACTCTACCACTAGACACAACCACAGCCCCCCCCCCATCCATTTTTATTTTTTATTTTGAGACAGGATCTGGATAAGTTACTGAGGGTTCCTGATCTTTTAAAAAGTTACTTTTAAATACATAAATATTATCTGAATTCTTTAACAAACTGTGGTTTTGATCCATTTTTCCTTCTGAGTTAATTTTCTTATTCTTATTAATTTGTAGGAGTGTGGCAAATACTAAGAAACATTTTGAGACAAAGTAGATTAAATCATTGGTTATTGGGGAATAAAATGAATGAGCACAGAATAAAGGACCAGAAGCAGACATCCTCCCTTTAATGTCCCACAAAAGTGCATTTGTAAAAGGTTGGTCCCCAATGCATCAATGTACAGAAATAGAACATTGGTATGTAATTGGAATGAGGAGTCTGAACTCAGGAATGGTTGAATCCATAACTGGTACATAACTTATTGGACTATTGGGAGGTAGTTCAAATTTAGGAGGTGGGGTGTAGTAGAGGAGGTACGTCATTAAGGATTTGCCCTTGAAGAGTTTATGTTGTTCCTGGCTCTCTCTCTTTGTCTATCTCTCTTTTCTTTTTCTCTATTTTCTCTATCTCTGTGTCTTGCTGTCCCTTGCTCTTCTTCTCTTTATCCCTCTCTCTCTAAACTCCCTGAGCACCATGATTCAAATAGCTCTGTTCTACCACATGCTTGCCACCATGATGCTCAGCCTCACCACAAGTCTAGAAGCAATGGAGCCAGTGGACCATGGACTAAAACCTCTGAACCTGTGAGACAAAAGAAACATTTCCTCCTCGAAGTTGACTTGTCTCAGATATTTTGTCACAATGATGAATCAAAGTTATCTAAAACAGTGGCTAAGGGGAAAAAAAGAAATGATGAAAGAAACTATGGAAACTTAATGAACCAAAGTAATGACACAGAATCAGAAGGAGCCAGATTTGTGAAATGCTATAGCATTCATTTAAAATATCATCATCACCAGTAAGAACAAAATCTGTATATCATAATGGCAACAAAAGAAAGTGTTCTAGGACTATGAAATCAAGTAAGTCCTATACTCACCCTACCTACCACCTTGAAGGTGTGCTTCTATTTCCTTTCAAAAAACAAAGAACAATAATAACAAAAGGTGGAGAGCTGAGTAGCAGTTCAGCAAACAAAACCACTGCAAAAATATATTCACAAATATTCACAACCATATAGCAGAGGAAAAATTATAACTCTGCAAGGAATTGATAGAATTAGAAAACCATTATGAATCAGAAATTCAGAAAACTCCAAAAAGAAGATGACAAACACTAAGAATATATGTAAAGGGAGTTAGTCAAACTCTGGAGAGAGAGAATAAATGAGGTATAAAATACAAGGAATCTGTGCAGACAGAATTTTCTAAAATAGCCATTCTACAGGAAGCAAACGGTAAAATGGTGCTTTAGAGGAATTTTCTGCCTTCTCTTAATCAGCAGCAGGCACTGTCTCATTGTCCACTTCTTCCTGAGCCAAGAGAATTGCCTTCTTAAAAAAGCAAATCAGGTACTACACTCTGAATATATACCTCCAACATCGTGCATGTGTTGGACACTTAATCTCCCCAAAAAAACAATGTTGGGAAATGGATCCCAATGAGTGATGTTTAAAACATGAGGGTTCCACCCTCATGAATGATTCTATGCCACAACAAAAAGAGCTCACAGGAGTTGGTTCTCTGTTCTGCCTTCTGCCATGTGAGGAGGCAGCAAAAAGGACCACAGTAGGAGCTTCAGTTATGGTTCTTTTAAAAATTATCTAGCCTCAAGTATTGTGTTGTAAGAACCCCAAATGGACTAAGACTGAATCAGAATTATGACCTGAGGATTTCTAAAACCTAAAATTGTGTAGATCTGTAGAAAAGAGACCCTGTGACTGGGCCATAAATTCTGAAGTAGATGTAAAGATATGGACTAAAGGAGAAGACTGTTAGATCTGATGACTCACAACTAAAGTTCTGGCCAGCTCCTAAGTAAAAGATGATTATGTATTTGAATGTGAAACTAGTGGTCAGTATGACAAAATTAACCTTCTCCTCATGCACTCTCTTAATGATCTGCTTTTCTCTGGCAAAATAGGGCCACATAAAGAGGCCAGATGTGAGATACAAATGTATCCCCCACTCATCTCCCCAGCTGACCATTCAGATGGCTTCATGGCAGGGTGTGTGCCAGGAGTCAGTCCAGAGCAAAGTCGAGTGTGCAGGCAAGATGCCTCACGGCTCCAGTGGCTCAGCCCTTCTCAGGCAACCTTCTCCAGGGAAAAAGCCAAAGCAGCCTACCACCGGATGGGTGCAGTCCTCAGTACGAGGGAAGGCATCGAAACCTCAAGCTCTGGCTGTGACTCTTCCCTCCAGCGCAGGACAGACTTTGTCAGGTAACAGGCAAGCAGCTTGCACAGATTCCCACCTCTTGCCCCAGCTCCTAAGCGATGTGGCCTTTATCAGAAGTCTCCTTTAGGTGTCAGCAGAGGAGGAGGAGTACTTTCTCCAGCCATCTGGACTGCTGCCAGCTCATCAGAAAAAAATTGCCCACCCAAGACTTGCTGGTTCCACTGGCCTGAAGCTCATTAATCCAGTGGGCCCAGTGCAGGGAGCCTAGGTTTTGGCAAGCGATTCCTACCCCATGCAGAACAGTTTTATTGGTGTCCCTGCTCCTGCAAAATCCATTCTTGTAGACTTCTGCCCCACAGAAGTCAGCTGCATAATGCATGGACAAGTATACCACAGCCACATGCTCAGGCAGGTGTGCAACTTATTCTAAGTAATATGACGGGGTCCCTTAATTCTCTTCCATCTTCCACCTAGTTCCCTCATTCTGAACCCCCAAAAGCAGCAGCCCAGCTGTATCAGTTGTTTCCACAACAATAACTTCAACAACAGGAATGAAATATTTTTCGAATGCATTATTCATATAGTGCTTATTATTGTGCAACCCACATTTTCTCATCCTCCACCAACAGTGCCACAGGGTTTTGCACAAGGTTCAAACAGTCAAGAAGGGGCCTTAACCACTCAGCAAGCTGTTGTCATTAACCTTACTGGAGTCAGAAGTTTTCTGCAGCCCCAGGCAGCTGTTTTGGCTCAGCTGGGCTCTGCCCAGCAAAGATGGAATAAAGCCTTCTTCAGCAGAGATTCCAAGAATCCTGTTTTTCAAAGTAGCAGCAGACAATAGTTGAGAGTCTTGCAGCACCCAGTGTATATGATAATGCTAGCAACACAAACTGCTCAACTATATTCACTTAATATGCACACAGTAAGGCAGTTCAAAGGTAAAATGAAGAGAAGTCACATCAACCACTCCAAAATCCTGAGTCCTATGTTGACCATTGAATCTGGAGCTTCTGAATTATTCCTTCATTTTCTCTTTTTTAAAATGTCAGTATTTTTCTTTGCTAAATATATAAAATGTATTCAAAATCAAAAGCCTTTGTCTATTTAATAAAACAGGAAAATGAATCAATGATGAAAATATGCACAAACTTTGGTGTAAGGCACCATGGTGTCAAAATCCCACCTCTGTAATTTACTGACTTTAAACTTTTTCCTAACTTCTCTGAGTATCTTTTTCCTGGTCTGTGAAATGCAAACAGTAAAGGATACTTCTAAAATTTATTCTCAATATTAATGGAAGCAAGATATTTTAAATTTTGGTATGTGAATATTTGAAAGAAATAAACAAATAATTAAACTGGAAAAAAGAAACAGTATTATAAATAATATTAGTTCAAATATATTTACATTGCATGAAAATCAGCATTAGAAAAAATAAATGGTTAATAAGCCTTATAAAATAAATTCTTCAAAAAACCCATACTAGATTTTTGAAAATAAGCAAGGAGTTTGAATGCCTTAGTATTCTCATTCTCATA